>NC_044987.1:3180180-3506333 GCF_008728515.1 Papio anubis
GGGAACAGTGGTGGGTGGGGTACAGGAGAGCTTCTCTGGGCTCAGGTCAAAGCCTGACTCCATTCTATCACAACTAGACATAATCAGATTAAGAGAGCCTGGTTTGAAATGACATAGGCATTCTGTACTTGTTCTACAGAATGAAAAAAATCTTTAATGTATTTGCAGCCACATGGCCTTACTCTTAATTGAATCTATTATTAAGTCCCTGGGAAGACCTCTGTCATCTTCATTTAAAGGGATGATAGAAAAATTCCTCAAACCCTCAGCCACAAGCTGCACAAGGGCATTGTCCCAAATCTCCCTATTCCTAATCCATGCACTAACACAGCGCAGAAAACAGCCTGGACAGACACTGCTTATTGCTGATTCCTTCAACCTGGCCCCCACCCCCACCACACCATGCACAGAAGCCCTCAAATGAGCAAAGCACCTGTCTCTGGGCAGGACGGCGCCCATCTCCACCGTGCTCCACAGCCCTGGCACTTGGGCTCATGGCCCATCACCCCCGCTGGACATCTGCCTCTGCCCTAGATCTGCAGCAGTTCCTCAGGGTCCCCTTTCGGTCTTTAAAAACATGAGCAGCACTTTAGCACTTCAGCCCACCCTTTAGTATCTTGCAGTGAGGAAGGTCCTTTCCAGTCTTCAACTCAGGTGTCCCTTGGTCTGGAGGCACCACCAGGACTCCTGACAAGTAAGAAGGCTCAGGGGCAGGCAGCCATTTTCTTAGGGAGCAGGATAATTAGTACTGGGATTGAGGATGAGAGAGGCATGAGTACCATTTGGTGTCTGACTCTTGGCCGCCAGACAGGCCCAAAATAAAGCTGAAGGGCAGTTAGTTCCAATATGCTGGTGCGCACACACACACGCACACAGACACACACTTATGATTCTACCTAAAATCTTGTAAAATGTCTGTGTGCTTGGGCAAAGGGCTTGAGAATGTTTAAAATATTCTTGGTGATAACTGTGTTTATTAAGCATTGATTACATGCCAAACACTGGGCCAGACCTGTTATCACATAAAGATAATCTTCATAAACTATGACTAACTTTTCCACATTTTGCAAATGAGAAAAACAGATTTAGAGATGTTAATTAATTACTGGGAGGAAGGGGTCACCCTTAGAAGATCTGTGAATAAGTCTGATGCTTTGCAGAGTGTGTGGAGTGTGGGAGATTATCTCCTCATATCCTCCCTCCGTGTTCTTCCAGAAGGTGAACTCTGTCAATTCCCCTAGTGGCTTCATGGGTCCCCCCAACTTTCTAAGCAATCTTGAAGAATTCAAGTTTCACAGCCTGGAATAGTCCACATTCTCTTTGCAAACGTGACAATTACCATGGATATTCAAGCTGCAGGGGACTTAGGGGATACACGGCCACAGATGGGAATGCGAAATCCTTCTTTTCCCCATAGAAGTTCTATTTCCTTTGTCCAAGCTCTAAAACATGGAAACCTGTATTCGTTTTCTAAAGTGGAATCCCTATGATGAAGAGGACTCCTAATGGCACCTGGAAAGATGAGGCTTTATATATGTGTGTGTGTGTGTGTGTGTGTGTATATATTTTAAGACTTAGTCTTACTCTGTCACCAAAGCTGGAATGCGGTGGTACAATCACAGCTCACTGCAGCCTTGACCTCCTGGGGTCAAGTAATCCTCCCACCTCAGCATCCAGGGTAGCTGGGACCACAGGCATGTACCACCATGCCTGGGTTAATTTTTTAATTTTTGTAGAGATGGGTTGTCAGTATGCTGCCTAGCTGGTCTCAAACTCCTGGGCTCAAGCGATCCACCTTCCTCAGCCTCCCAAAATGCTGGGATTATAGGCATGGGCCATCTTGCCTGCCCAGATGAGGTTTAATTTTGTCTTTGACCCTTTTTCTCCAATAGTCTTAGAGATGGTTTAATCTAGTCCTGGAGGTCTTTGCCTGGCCATCAATAGTCAAGATATAATAATTCTAGTTTAGTCCAGTATCTTTATTACATTTTCCTTTATCTTGTCTTAGTAACATTTGCTACAAAGTAATGTGAACTTTACTTTCCTCGAATGCTATACTTTTCTCAAAGAGATACTCCACCTCAGACATTCCTCAGCTCTCAAACATGGCAGTGTATAGTCTTTTTCCACTCCTATTTACGTCCTTCCCTATACCCCCAACCCCCCACCCCACACACAAAAATAAATAAATAAAAGCAGCCTGCTTTATTTCATGCACAAATAGCAATTTCCAACCAAGAAGAAACACCTGGGAGAGCCAGGGCACTCGAGGTACAAGATAATTAGAGATTATTATAATCGAAATTTCATTGCCACATCAAACTGTGTCTTTTAGCATTAATTAATCTCCCATTCCAGCCCCTGAGCCCGCTGGAGCAACCAGCTTGTCAAACACGCCAGAGCCTCGCATCTCATTACCCTACAGCGGGTGAAAGGGAAGTGAGATAGCCTACAGGTTCCTCAGAGCTTTGCCCAGGCAGCTGTAATTCATAAGGTGGCTTCCCTATTAGGAGCAGGTGGAGGAAGCAATTCGGGGAACAAGAGCTTGGCTCTTTTTTTTTTTTTGAGACGGAGTCTCGCTCTGTCGCCCAGGCTGGAGTGCAGTGGCCAGATCTCAGCTCACTGCAAGCTCCGCCTCCTGGGTTCACGCCATTCTCCCTCTTCAGCCTCCGCTGGAGTAGCTGAGACCACAGGCGCCCGCCACCTCGGGCCTCGCTAGTTTTTTGTATTTTTAGTAGAGATTTGGTTTCACTGCATAGCCAGCATGGTCTCGACCTCCTGGACCTCGTGATCCGCCCGTCTCGGCCTCCCAAAGTGCTGGGATTACAGGCTTGAGCCACCGCGACCCGGGCCGGGCTCTTTTTCTTTACTTATTCATTTGTTCATTCATTTAGTTAGTTTTTGCTTTCTTGGCACATTAAGAAGCAAAGGATGGCAATTGTTTTGTTGGGGAGAACTGGGCCGTGGAAGAAGGCTGGCTGCAGGTCGCAGACGGAGAATAAGGAGAGATCATCTAGGAGCCTTCGCCTCCTTGCAGATTCTTGGCTTCTACTTCAATCATTTAAGTGAGCGTAAATGCCTTCTAATTAATAATGCCTGTTTTCCCCTTTTGCCCATCACCTCCTGGTTTGCAGTGTTTGTTGTTGCTTTACACATGAGGAATTGCAAGACTAGTATTTTAAAGCTGATCATCTCCTATTGAGGAATCCTTTGCCTGCAACTGAAGTAAGCTGCCGCCCTTTGGAAGAGCCAACTTTCCTGTAAGTGTGAGTCAGCGACTACTATGTATTTCACACATGTCCTCACTCATCCTGGGGACGAAATAGAATGCTTTACCCAAACCACCAATCATTAGCATTTATAATCATTAATAGTTCATATACATTTGTAGTATTAGTAATTATTAACACTACAGCAGTTACTAATTACTACAAAGAGATATTTGAAGAAGTGCCTCTCAGTACACTTAGATATTTTCCTCAGTACTCTTTAATAGGTATATTCTCCATGTGTGTTTGGACATTGAAGACTTCTCTTCTATGACTCTCTATGTAATAATTTCAACATCTATAAAGTTACTTGGATTCTTGAAGTTAAAGTGAAATAAGGGCATATATTCACAAAAACGCCTTGTACAAAAATGTGCACAGTAGCCACGTGCCACAGATAAAAGCTGCAAACTACTCAGATGCCCTTCGAAAGTACAGTAGATAAAATAATGTGTAGCATATTCACATAATGGAACACCACACAGCAACGACAGTGACAACCACAAATATAGGCCACAACATGCGTGAATCTCACAAACATACGTGGAACAGAGGAAGCCGGCCACAGAGGAGAAGAATCTCTGTGATCCCACTCATGTGAGTTGAAAAGCAGGCACACTTATCTAGGGAGCCTAGCATCAAGTTGGAGGTTAACATGTGGAAGAGGGCAGCTGTGAGTACAGTAGGGCCGGGTGATTCGTGTGTACTGTATTGTGTCTTTATCGGCATGCTGGTTATCTGAGTGTGTTTAGTTTGTGACAATTCATTGAACTGACATTCTGTGCACCAGGCTATATGTTTGTTATTGGAGAACATTAACGAAAATAAAAAAGAAAAGAAATGAAGCCTTTCTTCTGTCCTCCCTCCTTCATCTTTTCTGTCTCTGTGCCTGTCTCTGTCTCTTCTTTTCTCTCTCCAAGAAGTCTCCAATGGACTAATTTCAATGAACCCAAGAAGCAACTGGATTGCCTTTTGTGGATTTGATTAACTCTGAATCCCGAAGGCACCTGTTCCTTCTTCTGCCACTTTTCAGGAATGGAACAAGAAAGTCTCCCCTTGCTCAGAGGGGTCCCTACAGACCATCATGGGGGACCTTATCAGGGTGGCCCACCACATCTGCATCTCGGCCTCTGATGTAGTCAGGTGTTTTCGAGGGGACACATTCGTCTCCAGAAAAGGTGATTACTTTACACCCTTAAAATAGAGCTCGAGTCTTTTTAAAATGATGTGGTTTCCTCTACAAGGTTGATTTCTGTATAAAAGACAAAATAAACTCAATAGGCAGTGCCGCACATCCTACTTTGTAACTGTTTCCAGCTCAATGACAGATAAACACAATAAGGTGAGGTTGTTATTTACAACCCAGCAAGCTTTTCAGGTTATGGTGATCTTTAAGTACTTGGAATCATTGATAATTTCTTTTTTGAGGGAGCAAAAATGCTTTAGGTGTATGAGTGCAGCCAACTAAACTGCATGCTCTGTGGAGACAGAAATCCTGGCTGCCTGATCACCACCACCTCCTGGATTCCTGGCACGCGGTAGGCATGCGAGACATAGTCCATGAGAGAATGAATGAATGGCTCCAGCAAACTGAAGCCTGAACCAAAGATAGCGGGACTCACCCTGTGCACAGGCTGTGGATGCCTCCATAATTAGTGTGGATGGGCACATCTGACTTCACAAAGCACAAAACAATCATTTGTTAAATGTCCATCCTATGCTCAGTAAAATGTTAAGTGCTATGAGTGATACAGCACTATGCGCGGCCATGAATCCTACGGTCAAAGGCAGGCACTAATGAATCGGCAAATGATAGAAGGAGCTAACCAATGGCTCAGAACTTGTAGCAGGATGAGCTCTGGGTGGGAGCCACTGGGAAGAGCTCCTGTGATGTCCTTGGCTTATGAGGCCACAGACACTGGCTTAGCTCTGTACTTCAGGACCACGTTTAATATTTAGGACTGCTCTCTGCAGTAAATAGTGCTGTGCCCATTTTACAGATGAGGATGCTAATGAGACCACTGGGCTGCCATGATCTGAGCTCTGCTGCCTGAGATCACAGTGCTGATCAGTGGCCCTCTAAATGCAGAAACATGATGCCATGTTGCCACTGAATGATGTGCTGGAGAAGCTGGTCCTTGAATAAGGGCAGGACACAGATGGACAGGATGCCCAGGCTGGACCGCACTAAGGGACCTGCCAGAGAATCGCCCTCATGAGCTAGGAAAATGGAATCTGAACCCTGTTGTCTGTCTGTGCCTTCAATCACAAATGTGAGGACACAGCCGCTGCGTAGAGTACAAGGTGCCCCAGGAAATGACTGGGGCAGAAACACCCTGACATGGCTCCATCACTGTCTTTCACAGAAAGAATTAAGAGCCTTTAGTGACCTCGGTCAGAGCAACTGCCTTTGTGGGTGAGAGTGGATGAGGAGACTCAAGGTCGGAGCGGCCAGGATGGGCCCTCCATTTCCTCCTGCCCAGCTATGGCGGCCCCAAGCTTTTTCCTTAGCTAACAGTGAAAGAAAAGCAGGATGCAAAAATGGATAAGTTAACAAAGCAAACACACACCATTATCTACTTTCCATTCCCAGCCTACACATTGGGTGCTTAAATTGGGCTGTGTGCTTGCTCCCAACGGAGGGAGAGTGGGCCTGGCCCAGAGGGGGACACACTGGAGCCCAAAACTATCTGCTGGGATCACTCCAGGCAGGCACACTGCAAGCGTCCTCCATCCACGTCCCTATGGAGAGGCCTAACCCATCACTGATTAGTTGTTTATTTAGTTACTGCTGTCTTGCTCCAAGCATGCTGCTATCCAAATGAATTTTCATTTAAACATGCAAGCAGCCGAAGATGGGATTTTAAAATGGAAATACTTTGGACTCTCTAACATGATTTGGTATAAAATGGAATTCGGTGGACAGCATGGCATCTGTCTCGGACTTGAGCCAAGGGCTTTAGTTATGGAATAATCAAAAGGAACTCATTCTAATGCTACCCCATATTTGTATATGATTTTTACTGGATGCAAATCTTTCTCACATATATTTCCACTGGATTCTCAAAACAATCCTGGGAGGTAGGATGGCCATCCACACTGACAAGGAAGGGGCTCAGGCCCAGAGAAGGAAAGTGACTTTCTCAAGGTCACCCAGCAATCACACAAGAGAATCAAAAGTCAGTCTTGATAGTCTGATTGCAAACTTCACGCCCACACTTCCACTTAAGGCACTCTCTCCACTGCATGGTGGGCTTACAAAGCAAAATTCCAGTGTTGAGAAGCCCCTGTATCTATGGGCACCCCATGATTCCTGCGGGTCTTCTAAGCGGGTGAGTTTCTGAGATGTTTTGAGATAAGTTGTTTCTTCAGAGCTATTTCCCCTCCTCTTCCTCTTTCTCTTTTTCTTTTATATTCTGGAGAACTCCAATTTGAAGGCCAGTGTACCGATGAGAGCACCTGGACAGAAGGCAGCCAGTGTGTTCGTGACACATGCAAAATCGTGATGTTGGCGGATGAATGCCACCCGAGGAGCACTCCCAGGGGTCAGTGCAATTGCTCAGCTTGTTAGCTCAAGGGCCAACAGGAGAGTTGCTGGGGTGTGTGGGTGCTCTTGTCAGCGAGGGAAACATCAGGACACATCTCTACTGTCTCTCTCATCCTGCCTGCAACAGAACATGACCGAAAACAGTGGCCTAGAGGCAGAACTGGAGCAGATTTATGCAGTTTTTCTTCCTTTGACTTCAGTGCTTCCTTAACTGTGTGGTCACAGAGTAGATATCATCAATTTATATGCTGTGTGTACAGCAAAATTTTGGCTACCAAATAACGGTTAATTTAATAATCTGGTCAATTTAGAGGTAATAAATGAAATATTAATATAAATGAATTAACTTTTCAAGTAAGAAATAAATTATTTGTTCATTCTTTCCCCAAATGCTGTTGAATCTCGGCGACACTGAGCATACAAATGAGCGGCTGTCCCTGAGCCGTGGAGCCGAGGATGGACATGGCCCGGGGCCGAGGCACCACTTTCATGCTTGTTTACTTATGATTATGCAAACTAAGAAATAAATGAAACCCATTCACCTGTTTCATTTTTATACATCTTTTCTCTGTTCTCACCAGCTCATGGGCACCCAGGAGGTCACATTACTTTTAACAGATGAAACTTGCTGGGTTTTTTTTAGCACTTTTTCCTAATTACAGGAACTTTATCTTCTGTTCCATCTTCCCCATGGAATTGTTTGGCTTCCTGTGGATGGTCCCCGCCATCCTCCCACTCAGGCCCTTTGCTAGTGTCTTCTGCCCACACATTTCTCCAGCGTGGGCCTGCCAGGACCACAGCCACGGGACGCTTCTCAGGAATGTGGCTTTCCTGGCTCATGTGCTTTCCCAAAAGAGAGACTTCCAAAGACAGACTGAAAGGACATTTTGCCCCTGATTCTATACAGTTCTTTGCTGTCTAGGCTCCCAAATATTGGCCCTGTTTCTCAAAAGCTTCCACATAGAAACAATTCTTTCTCCTCTTGTCTGTAGCTTCCTTTTTTTTGTTTTTCCTTTGAGTTGAGGTCTTGCTGTGTTGCCCAGGCTGGAATGCAGTGGTGCAATCACAGCTCACTGCAGCCTCAACCTCCCAGGCTCAAGCCATCCTTCCACCTCAGCCTCCTGAGTAGCTGGGACTACATGCACAGACCATCATGCTCAGCTAATTAAAAAATAACTTTTTTTTTGGTAAAGACAGGATGTCACCATGTTGCCCAGCCTGGTCTTGAACTCTTGGACTCAAGTAATTCTCCTGTCTCAGCCTCCCAAGGTGCTGGGATTATAGGCACACACCACTATTCCAGGCCCGTAGCTTCCTCTTTGACAGGGTGGCACTGGATCTGTGATCTGCATTTAGAGACGGACAGCACACTTGCCCTTGTATTTGGCCATGACCGTCACTTAGAAACATACAGACAAAGCTTTCTCCAGAGATGTCCCCAGGAATGTCCCTCCTCTCCCCTCTTCATCTCCTGATCACTTGACAAAAAAAGTGATGCTTTACACCTGTTCTTAAATTATTGTCAAATTAATACATTTGGCTTTTTCTACTAGAATCCTAGTTTTTAGAAGATAAATACCTAGCTGGGTAGTGTAAACAAGCAAGACTCTGGCCAGTGAATACAGAGACCTAAATTAATGCCTGGGCCACCATTTACTAGTTAGGTGAACATTAATAAATTATTAGACATTTTGAGTTTCATTACCTTAACAGGGACTGAGCTCAATTAACCCTGAATTCTTTTTCTACTCTCACATGCTACATCATTCAGGTTTCTGTTTTCTTTCAACATGCAATTACAAGCTTTGTGTCTGGAAGCATCACATTAGTTAGTGGCTAGTGCTGCATTGGTTAGCATAATTTTACGATTCATTCATTCATTCATTTAAGAAGTAGCTATTGAACATCTACTATGTGCCAAGTACTGTTCTAGGCAAGGAGAATATATTAGTGGACCAACAGACAAAATTGCTGCTATCATAGAAAGTATATATTAGTCTAAGAGACAGATAATAGGCAATAACAAGCAGATATGTGATCTACAATCCCAGAGCACTACGTGTTACAAAGAAGGACAGTGCAGGTCTGCAAGTAGTAGACCCACTCCATTAAGAAATAGCATGGGAGCATAGACTCGAGTGAAGTCAGTGAGCAGCCCGTATGAATTTCAGGGGCAAGAGCATTTCAGGCAGAGGGAACAGCAGGTGCCAAGGCCCTGAGGCAGGATTATGCCTCGTGTGTTTGAGGGACAGCAAGAAGCCCACGTAGCTGGGGCTGAGTGAGCAAGAGGAGGTGGTAGGAATGGAATGATCATGGGCCAGCCAGGATGTGAGATGATTTGTGAGCCAGATGAGCATTTGAATTGTTTTCTACATGGAATGAGAAGCCACTGGGAGATATAAGTAGGGAGTGATGTGGTCTGATTATGTTTGAAAAAGATTATTTTGCCTCATGAGTAGAGAATAGGAAGGGAGATGGGAAGAGGTAGGAAGACCAGGAAAGGGATTTTGAAGAAGATGACAACTTGAAAAGGGTTTTAGCTGCAGACATGGGGAGATCCTTGATGCAGCAGAAGAGGCTTAGAAATCAGGGAAAATATCTGTAAAGAAAACTTTATTTCAAACTTAGAGCCATAGAACTTGCCTCCTTGGATATAGTCTCATGGTATCTTTACTGGCTACTTTTATTCTGTGCTTTAGTATATAAGATGTTCAGTGGGGCCAACTGGGATGGCTCATGCCTGTAATCCCAGTATTTTGGGAGGCTGAGGCAGGCAGATCACAAGGTCAGGAGATCAGGACCATCCTGGCCAACATGGTGAAACCCCATCTCTACTAAAAATACAAAAATTAGCTGGGCTTGGTAATGTGTGCCTGTAATCCCAGCTACTCAGGAGGCTGAGGCAGGAGAATCACTTGAACTTGGGAGGCAGAGGTTGCAGTGAGCCAAGATCATGCCACTGCACTCCAGCCTGGGTGACAGAGCAAGGAAAAAAAAAAAAAAAAAAAGAGATGTTCAGTGGTAGATGTTGCTCCCATATCCTTATTTGCTATTTTACTGGGTGACTTATCTGTTACATTTTTTCTATACCACATCTGCTGCTCTTCATAAAATCTAATGTTAACTCCATTTGGCCATATCTCTCCTTTTCATGAAAAATGTGTGTCTTGACTCTTTCACTTTGTGGCCAATTGTGTTCTTTCTTCCCTCTTTCTTGGGTGTGTTCCATCTGTTGCCAATGGCCCACCATTTTAGTCTGATAAACTACGGTTTTAAAGGCAAAATCCTGTAACGTAGTACTAAATCCATATCCGCTTTCCATTTCTTCCTTTCCGCTTTTCCTTCCTGACCTTCAGCTACTGCAAAAGATGTGCACATCCTCTGTACTCCCACAGCCTTTGGTGTGTGTCCCAGCCTCAGTGTTACTAGAGATATGTGTGTTCCAGGTTTTTCTGACTGTGTCAAGTGTTTTACATAAAGTTAGAGTGGGAGCAGTTGGGAGACTAGTAAGTCTTGGCTGCCTCCCCCAATTATTTTATGGTACAAGAAAGGAAACTTCCTTGATAACCATGGCAGGTTTCCATTTGACTGCCTCCACTTTCCTTATTAGGGCTTTGCCACTGAATGCCCAGCATGCCTTCCCTTGTCGTCAGACTGTATGTCTGCGGATTCTCACATGGGCTCATTCACTCTGGAGTGCTACTGCATCTCAGCAACTCCAGCTACACCCTCCAAAGGCAACGCTCTTAACATCTTTTTGTTGTTATTGTTGTTGTTTGTTTTCACATACCTCTCTAGCCTAGCACTAGTTCTTCCATTCTCATCATACTTTTATTCACAGGATTTTTGTCCTACCTAATCACTCTATATATATTCTAAAAACATGCCAGACAATTATGATTTTCTATGTCTTCACTCTCATTTCATTTCTTTAGGAATGCCATCTTGCATTGGTAGCATAAATAGTTGGTGATCAATACACATGGGCAGTCTTATACTGCACAAAACTTCTAGCTCATTGGAACAAGTTCCTGTCTATCCACGCATAGAACATGTTCTAAGTCTTCTCCTTCCAGAACATGTTGGCTTTTCAATACTCATTTATCCCTGAACTTGCTGAAATGCAAGGTAATTATAGAATGTGTGTAACTAGCGTTTAAGCTCAAGTTCCATCTTATCTGAGCATAGGGGAGGCTAAAGTGGGCTCACATCCTGATGTTACTGGGAACAAAGACTTCTGCCCACCTCTCTTCCTTGGACTTAAAACGTTGCTCCCACCAGAATGAATCAGTGTCAAATAGGAGCCCCAAGCAATACAGAACTAATTTAATTTGGAAAGCATGTCACCAGAGGGCACAGAGCAGAGGTATATTGGCACATTTGCTGACTAACTGGCTGCTTTTGCAACATCTGTATCCATCTTGGATTGCACTTGGCCATAGTCCAGAGAAAATCTGGTTCTTTTTCTGCTAGGCTTTGTTTTGGTACCAGTGCATCAGGGAGTTTATGAAATACCCTTGCTGAGAACTATTTAAAATGAAACACCATTGTTCTGGAATGGCTGTAGGCACAGACCTGCTTGGGGGAAGGGGCTGCACTAAGCAACCTCCGGAGGCCTTTTGAGGTCTTGGATCTGCTGAATTTCTGCGGTAACCAGAGTTATACCTAACTGCTTCTTCTATAAAAATCACTCCCAAAGGTCTCCCTTACTGGAAGAGAAATGCACAGCATGCAAATGAGCAGCCTCAAGCCTTTCTGGGATTGCTTTTTTAGCACCAACTCCCTACCTATTTCTCTGCCTAGCTCTCATCCCACAGGTGCTGGCGCAGGCCACATCAGAGTAGCCCAGCGCTGGTCCGGAGGCTCTGGTTCTTCTAAGACAGCCCCCTCCCTGTCCATCTCAAGGTCAGACAGCACACTGGGTGGCTCTCCCTCCCGACCCCCTGCCTATCTGCCTTCTGGTCTAGATTCACCCCTATCATCTATAAAAGGCATCTGGTTGTCTTTGCAGTGATCTATTTCATTGCTTCAGCCTCAAAAACAAAATCCCCAGGGGAAAGAACTGAGTTTCAACAATCCTTTGTG
This sequence comes from Papio anubis, assembly GCF_008728515.1. Taxonomy (NCBI): domain Eukaryota; kingdom Metazoa; phylum Chordata; class Mammalia; order Primates; family Cercopithecidae; genus Papio; species Papio anubis. The sequence continues at coordinate 3,192,082 of NC_044987.1, forward strand.
TGGTGGAAGCTGAAAATGGGTGGAGGACATTTTAGTTCTGTTCACACAAGCCCCTATATTGCCAGTTCAATTCATCTTTCAGTTCAGAACAACATAGCACTTGGACACATTAAAGCCACCAGAATCTCCTTTAAATTAAACCCATCACCTGTACTGCTCAGCACTCAGACACCAGCCTTGAGCACACACTTGCCTCATGCTGAGCACATGCAGTCAGGAGGGATTCAGCTCATACTTTCACTTTCAAGATAGTTGCTCCATTGCCAGGCACACAGTAGATGCTCAATAGATATTGCTGTCTTTGGGTCTGTGGCAACAAAATCCCTAAATCACAATCTCAGAATCGGGAACTCAGCAAAACTAAGATGAAGATAATCTTCTTAGACGTAGGAATGAAATAAATTCTGGCTTCTGTGTATACACATATACGTACAAAGCACACACTTTCTTTCCACAAAATGTACTCAGTTTCCCTGTGACACGATGGGTTTGTGATTAGAGCTTTGTAGCCATGTCACCCTATGAGTTCACTTGCAGCCCTACTCCTCAACTCATAAAATTCCCAAGTGGCCTCAGTTACACAGGGATCACACATGCCATCAGAGAGAAGTTACACAGGGATCCACACATGCCATCAGAGAGAAGTTACACAGGGATCCACACGTGCCATCAGAGAGGAGTTACACAGGGATCCACACGTGCCATCAGAGAGGAGTTACACAGGGATCCAGACGTGCCATCAGAGAGGAGTTACACAGGATCCACACGTGCCATCAGAGAGAGATTACACAGGGATCACCACGTGCCATCAGAGAGGAGTTACACAGGGATCACGTGCCATCAGAGAGGAGTTACACAGGGGATCCACCGTGCCATCAGAGGAGTTACACCGTGCCATCAGAGGAATGCACACATGCCATCGAGAGTTACAGGGTCACCATCGGGAAGGGCTGCAGGGATCCATAGAAGGGGTTGCGAGTTCACATGGAATGCAGCATGGGAAAGTTACACCACGTGCCATCAGAGAGGAGTTACACAGGAATACACACATGCCATCAGAGAGGAGTTACACAGGGATCCACAGTGCCATCAGAGAGGAGTTACCTGGGAATACGTACCATCAGAGAGGGAGTTACACACACACGTGCCATCAGAGAGGAGTTACACAGGGATCCACACATGCCATCAGAAGGGAGTTACCACAGAGGCCCCGTGTCAGAGGAGCTACGGGGTCCACTATGGAGGATTGCAGGGATCCACATGCCATCAGAGAGGAGTTACACAGGGATCCACACATGCCATCAGAGAGGAGTTACACAGGAATACACACGTGCCATCAGAGAGAAGTTGCAAGGTTCTGCGTGCCATCAGAGGGAGTTACGTCAGGGATGCCATCAGAGGAGTTACACAGGAATACACACGTGCCATCAGAGAGGAGCTGCAGGGGATCCTGCATCAGAGGAGGAATTTTACACAGGGATCCACACATGTCAGAGGAGTTACACGGGATCCACATGCCATCAGAGATTACACAGGAATACCGCGTGCCATCAGAGAGGATTACAGGGATCCACCGCGTGCCATCAGAGGGATTACACAGGAATACACACATGCCATCAGAGAGGAGTTACACAGGGGTTCATCAGAAGAGAAGTACTTACCCAGAGTTCACGTGCCATCAGAGAAGTTACAGGGATCCGTTGCCATCAGAGAAGTACACAGGGATCCTGATGCATCAGAGGGAGTGCGAGGTCCCGTGCCATCAGAGAGAAGTTACACAGGAATACACACATGCCATCAGAGAGGAGTTAAAGAGTTGCAGTACCCATCATGAAGAGTTACACAGAATACACACATGCCGTCAGGAGAATTACAGGGGATCCACATACCATCAGAGGAAGGCTGAGGATCCGTGAGGACTGCATGGGGACCATGGGAGGAGAGGAAAGTGCGAGAATACGTGTCCAGGATCACACATGAGAGAACCGCCGCTGTCAGAGGACACGGGGATCCCTTGGTTTTCATCGGAAAGTTAAGGTCCACGCACGAGATCACGCTGCCATCGAACGGGACCACGTATCGGACCGTTGTGGGATCACGCGTTCATCCAGAAAGAAAGTGCAAGGATCACGCCATCACAGAAGGTTGAGGATCGCGCAACTCAGAAAAGACTGGAACATGGCGTGGTTGCGCACTGGATCTGCACCCGGCCCAGCCGCTTACATCGCTATTCCAAACTTTTGCACTATGTTGCTTCGCGCGATGCCAGGCAAAGCAAGATCTACTGATCAAAGGAAATCCTACATTCAAACAACATCTAAGTGCCGGCTCAAATCCTAGAACAACCCTGATGGATTGCTTCAGAATCAAAACCCATTTGCCATAAAGCAGAGACATGCTACAGAGGAGGAGGGCTGCGTGAAGGGAAGGTGCATTCATTAAAACAGCTGTAGGAAAACCAAACCAAACAACACACACACCCATAAAGCCCTCGACACTGTACTTGAGCTTCCTGCAATGCAGTTTCCTCCTGACCACATGTTCTCTCTGTCCCTGTGGCTTTTTGAGCTGATTGGCTCAGTCACCAGAGGAGTGGGGTGGGGAAGAGAACTGTCTCCATATCTCATCATCTTGGGTTAAAAACAGAAGGTATGTCCCCTGGTGCCGCAGCAGCCTCCATCTCATTCTAAGTCACCAGGCTATTACCAAACTATTACCAGTTCCTTGCAGACGTTTCCCTGAGCCAGTGACAGATTTCCTTGAGCCCACGGGTAAAGCTCAGTGTGTCAGGAGAATCAGCAGTGGCAATTTTCACCTCACTGTCAAACTGCTTCCTCTCTGCTTCGTGGAGGCCTGGCTCTCTCCCTGGCCTCCGTCCATCCGTGGTCATTTCCCATTCTCCAGTTTGATAAACGTTTCTTCTTCCCCTGTCCTCCAACTCCCATTTCTGGGTGATAGGGATGTTGAGCAGGTTGTCTTGGGTGAGAAAGCAGAAAGGGACCTGCCCTGGTAGGTGGCACGGGACAGGTGTAGTCTCCCTAGCACTGCACAGAGGATGCAATTTGTCCTTCATCTCGGTCCCCTGTACAGAGCCTGTAACCCTTATTTGCAGATGATTTGCTACCTCTTGATGACATAGGCCATGCAATTGCAGGAACAGAGGCATCAGCTGAGAACAGCACAGAGCCCTGGACAGCGTGTCCTGAGGGTTCTCTGGAGAGCCACGCAAGGATGTGAAGAAGCAGCCGACGTGCTGAATATACTCACCCAGCCACGCTTAGCCTTGGTTCTTGCATTTGGCTCTGGGAAGGACCGTAGGCCATGCCCCGGCCACTGCCCAAGGGAAGCAGAGGTCCTGCCATGTTCACTGGCCTCAGCCATGGGCTGTCCATTCAGCAGCAGATGCCACGATGACTCAGTAAACTCCCTGGGATGTACATGCTCAGCACAGCCTTGGGGGCCAGAGGGTTCACAAAATAATCATAGTACAAAAATCCCTGCTGTCTGGGAGCTGTGAGCTAACAGGATCCAGGGTCTGAACATCCCATAACACAATGGAGGCCTCTGTTTATTCAGAACTTGCTATGACCGGGTGTGGTGGCTCACGCCTGTAATCCCAGCACTTTGGGAGGCTGAGTAGGGTGGATCACTTGAGGTCAGGAGTTCGAGACTAGCCTGGCCAACATGATCAAACCCTGTCTCTCCACTAAAATTACAAAAAAAAATTAGCCAGGCATTGTGGTGGGTGCCTATAATCCCAGCTACTCAAGAGGCTAAGGCAGAATTGTTTGAACCCGGGAGGCGGAGGTTTCAGTGAACTGAGATTGTACCACTGTACTCCAGCCTGGGCTACAAGAGCAAGACTCCGTCTAAAAAAAAAAAAAAAAAAAAAGAGAGAGAGAGAGAGAACTTGCTGAGCCCCACACGGTGCTAAACTTTGAAGGCCCCTTCACGTTGCCTGCCAACCCCGTGAGGCAGATACTGTGACATCTCTATATTACCACAGAGGAAGCTGAGGCTATGAGAAACCCAGTAACTGTAGTCCCAGACTGTATTATGTTCAAAAGAGACAGAATTAGCACCCAGGTCTCTCAGAGCCCAATTTCTCAGTCCAAGGGGTTCGCCATTGTGTGTGCTGCCTTGGGGAAGATAGAATATCGTTTGTCTGGAAATGTGTCTGCTCACCAGCTTTTTGGGATGGAGAAGCAACTTCAAGGGGAAAAGCCTCCGTCTGGCTGCAAGACCATCTGCCTCCACCACACCACAAAGGTCAAGGGTGGGGAGAGGCGAGGGCAGAAGGGAGGGGGCAGGAGCCTGGCGAGCCAGCCAGAGAGTGTGAGAGAAACAGCTGGAATCAAAGCCGGGCGGGCAGGGCCGGTGCTGCTGGTCACGTGAGGGAGGCATCTCCAGTGTCTCACTTTCAACTGAGCACATTCTAAATCCAAGCATGTTTTCCAATTTCATAGTCTTGATGGACAATATGCAGCTGCAACAGTTTTATGTGCTCTGAGACCTGAGAGTGTAAGAACTGTCTGAGACAGACAATGGCAGTTTTACAACTCAGGGGACCTTTGAACAAGAACTGACAAAGCAGTGACGATTGCAGAGAAAAAGTCACCCAGAGCTGGCCCCAGAAAACTGGGCCAAATGGCACAGAAGAGCTGCAGACTAGCTCTGGCCTTAAGGAATAATCCTGTACCCCTGCCCCACGGGCTTTGTCTGAGTCACAAGCGGAGACAGCACTGCCTTCCTGTCCAGCCCCCTCACAGCGTTTCAGACCATCAGCACTTTTGTCCCCTTTGGGAAGAATAAGAGTTTAAAACAAAAAGAACAGACCCATTTTGGGGAAAGTGTTTATTTTCCATTATAGAGCTGTAATTGCTAATAACAGAGCTACAGCCACGGGTGGGTCTCTATGGAGCACGGGGCAGGATTCCTTCTGAACTCTGCATGGCCCTTCTGGGCATCAGGCATTCACGGGAACCACTGTCCCTTCTCAGGTCATACAGGGATGATCCTAGAAGTAGAGCCCTGCCCACAGCGCTCGCGGTCCCTCTTTAAAGCCTAGTTTTCTGCATCATGAGAAGGTAGCTCCCGCTGAGGGAGGCAGCTCCTTAAAGTCTGTGCTTCCAGTTCAAGGCTGTTGGTAGCCAATCGCCCCAGATCTCAGTGAACCTTGCAAGCACTGGCCATCTCCGCCCCACAGTGTACCCAGGTGCTGAGAGGCTACTCATAAGTCCTTCTATGACTCCACTATTTGAGGCTTTCTGCAGAGCAGGGAGGGAAAACATGGTGCATGTCTGCATGTAGAGAGAATTTCACAGACAAAGGGAGGCAGCTGGGAGTAGGAGAAAGCCAGGAGCGAGGAGCCAGAGACCAGGGTTCGTCTGTTTCCCCAGCCACCAAAGCAAGGCAGGTACGTGGTGTTCCCAGGCTCCCCTCAGCTTTAAGAGAAAGGGGCATAAAAAGGTCTCAGATCTTACAGGCTGTGTGGCTTTGGGCTAGTGACTTAACTTCTGGGAGTCTCTGTCTCCTGTGAACCAGGAGAGCTGGCTCCACCTCTCGGTGGTGGGTGAGGATGAAATGTGACCACACGCCACGTTCTCAGCATTGCACCTGGCTCTTCAGCAAGGCACACTAGCAGAAGCTGGAATTAGTCACATTTTAAAATAAGATGGTTGAACTTGAGTTGTAGTAGTTTTGTAATATTTACTAGATTTGAAAGAAGTGCCCATCTTATCATAGATTCCCCTCCTCTGTCTGGCATTTGGGAGTCAATATCAGAAAGGAGGGGACAGCTTGTCCCAAGGAGCCACCTGAGGATGGGGGCTGAAACCTCCTCGTTGCACCGACTGGAAGAAAAATGTGCTCCTCACTGAGGACCATGGGGGGTTGGAATAATTATAAAATATGATTTCAGAGACCTTGGGTGGGGTCCAGGCTTGGGCAAACTAAGAAATCAGGCGGGTGTCCCTTGTCAGTGGGATGGGTGGGGAGGGCATCAGGGTCTGCTTGTAGGAGTGGCCTATGAGCTTCAAGGGCAAGGAGGGTGCCCAGACCTGAGGGCTGATGGCCAGCCACCAGGGGAAAACTCCCTCCCCATCCATTCCTGCAAGAAGTGGGCTAGATGGAAAAGGAAAAAGCTCTGCAAGGGAAGTGGGAATGGAGGAAGAGAAGCTTGAATGAGGAGGACAGACCAGGGAGGCACATGGAAGTGCAACACACCTGAGTGTCCTCAAATGTGCCCGGCCCCTGGGAACTAAGCTTCTGCCTCAAAAGGTAGCAGCTGTGGATAATTCCACCTGCTTTACATGAGGGGAGGCTGCACTGTGACTGTTACAAAACTACCAGCTCCTGCAGCAGAGGCAAAGGGAGTGATGACAACCAGGCCACAGAGGGACCCGGGTAGGGATTTGGGGACAGGCTTCCTGCTGTTCTGTGCCCAGAGACTTAGCCAGAGAGCAGCAGCTTGCTGCTCTCGGTGGGGCCCTGCAGCACATCTTCCAACGGGTGTGGCTGGGCGAACTGGTGTTCCAGTGTGCTAAGTTTAACCACAGAAGCCTTCCACTAGCACGCTGTCATCAGTAGTTCAGCATCTGATAAACATGTGAGGTGACAATGTAAAGTGCTTCATCTGTAACTGTCTGCAATTTCAATTTAACTCAATAAGCACATGTTTGACATCTAATATGCATCCATTTCTTTTTCTGAGCTTTGCTTCCCTCCATGAGGCTTTGCACCCTTTTGGATAGACTTTGGCTGAAAACATTTTATTCATACATTTCAATAGATTGGTGATGCATCACAGCAGCCCAAATATTCTTCACATTAAAAATTGAGAGGAGCACTCTCCACAGTTCTAGTACATTTTGTGGAACTAGTGTCTGAGTTATCTGTTGCTGCATAACAAATCAGGCCGTAGCCTAAGCTACCATAACACTTTACTATGCTCACAGTTTCTGCGGGGCAGGAATTCAGCAGCAGCCTGGCTGAGCCGTTCTGGTTCACGGTCACTTACGAGGTTGAAGTCAGAGGTAGACTGGGGTTGCAGGCAGGGGTTTGACTGCAGTGGGTGGATCCACTTCCAAGGTGGCCCATGGACATGGCTGGCAAATTGGTGCTGGTGATGACTGAAGGCTTCTCTAAGGAGCTGCTCAAATGTCCTTAGGACGTGGTGGCTGGCTTTCCCCCATGCAAGTGACACAGAGATGAAGGCAAATGTGCTAATACCTTCTATGACCTGGTCTCTGAAGTCACATGCCATCACCTCTGCCATTTTCTATTATTCTCAGACTGTGGAAAGGAGCTATCCAAGGGTGTGTGCACCAGGAGGTGAGGGTCCCTGAAGTCATCCTTGAAGGATGGCTGCCACAGTTAGTAGTTAATCTTCAGAATCTGCTTCTGACAATCTTCAGAAACACGTGTTCACGAACACAGATACGTAAGTGAATCACCGTAGCTTTATATGGGACATGTGTTCACGAACGCAGATATGTAAGTGAATCACCGTAGCTTTATATGGGGAAAGTCTGGTCTTTCCCACCTTGGTTGACATGTTTCACACATTACATTGGCTCTGGCAATTTCTGTTCCACCACCCAATTGCAGCCCAGTTCCAGCACCAGGTCTTCCTTCCTAATGCCTCTATTTTCTCATTAGTTCCGTTCTGCTTCTAGCTCCAGTTTCTTGCCATTAGCAATAGGAGTAACGTGTGTTTAGGTCCTCAGCTCCTTTTGAATTAAAAATCTTTTGTCTTTCTTCCTTGTGCTTTTCCTCCTTCTTTATGTAAGTGGATTCCCCTTTGATCTATTGTTCTCTCAGTCCCAGAGCAATCTGATTCCACACAGAGGAGCCGGAGAGGCAGAGAGCCAGAGGATTTATCCTGTAATTACCAAATTCATGTTCATACGCAGCGTGGAGCGTGTGATTATGAAATGCTATCATACATGCAGCAGCCAGGAATTAGTTCTGCACAGATCCAAGGTGTTATTTGAAGCTCGAGTTCTAATTGAGTTTCTCTACCTTCCTATCCTAGGATATCCTGCTATTACCTCATACTTAACAAGTTTAAGAAAAGCCACATTCATTATCCTCCTAAAGCCAGCTCCTCTTCCTGACTCACATTTTCTTGACCATATTGCCACCTTTTGCCTCCTCAGGTGCAAAGGCTAAAAACCCGAAGTGTCACTTCAGCTTCCTTGGTCCCTGATGCCCCTTCCTACACTCAGAGGTAGATGTTGAATTGCTTCCCTCCTCCACGCCTCTTTCCCATTCTTATAAACACCTCAGTCCAGGTTCCCCTCAGCTCCCATCCCATTATTTACATCAGCATTTCTTTGTCTGGCCACCTCTAATGCCTCCAATCCAATCGATTCTGCACGCTTTCACCAGATCAATTTTTCTTAAATGCCACTTTCATTTCACTCTTCTGCTCTAAAATCCTTTCAGCATTTCTCCACTGATGTCAGGATCAAGTCTAAACTCCTTGGTCCGGCATTTAGGATCCTCAGCGTTCATTTCATAGCATATCCCCACGTATGTTTCACTCCCACCAACTCAAGCATCCTCATCTCATGCTCCCACTCACCCCTCCTCCATTCCCGGTGTGGTCTTAACCCTGCCTGCCCAGATGCTATCTACCTGCCAGTGCTCCACAGCCTCCGAGAACATTTCGCAGGGGCTCGAGCTTCTCCTGAATGCTTCCTCTCTTAAACCCTAAGTCGGGTTATCGTCTACTCTGCTCCTCGGCCCCAGTGTGTAACCTTGTGTTAAACCAAGTTCTCCTTGCTCCTGGTGCAGAGCTTTCTGAACCACGGTCTTCTTCTAAATGAAACTGTGGATCTCGCCTGCGTAGCTGGGATGAGCCCACTGTTCTACATAGGAGAAGAATTCTGCACTTATTTACTAATGAATTCTGTGGGCCAAAAGCCCCAATAAAAGCCCCAGGAACAAAGTTTTTAATGGGTTTCTTTCTTCCTCTTCCGGTTCAGCAGTTGTTTTGGGTGGAAAGAGCTGGGTTTCCTGCCATGGTTTAATCCAAAGCCTTTGATTCTGGATCCGTGAGGGGCTTGCAGCATCCTGCCCCATGGAGGAGGCGCTCCGTTTACTCCACCCTTGCTGCAGTCCCTAGTTTTGTTTGTTTGCTTGAACTAGGTTGATTTTCTCAGTTTACCCGGCTCGTTGTTGGACAGTTTAACGGTTGTTTTGGTGCCATTGACAAGTGTCCTATTTAGGGCTACCCACTGTGGGAAGCTGGAGTCATCTGTGCCTTTGCATTTTTGCTTTCCACAAGATGCTGCTCGGGTGATGATGCCAGAACTGTGCAAATGACTCAAACAAAGAAATGTGTTTCTCCTGTCGCGAAGAGCAGGGATACCCACCTCCTTTACTAGACGAAGCGGTAGAAGCGAAAGACAAACGGGCATCCTGAGCTCTGCCGTCCTCTGCAGATGGAAAGCCTTTCTTTGGTGCCTTCTCCCTGAGAGGGAATAGTGACCTTAAACCCACATCCTAATTAGCATTTATATTAAGTGAACTAGGGACTGGGTAGAAGGGTTGAAGACAGAAGCATGTTTGGCTCTTCAGGAGGAGTGAATAAAGGAGAGTAGTTATTTACACATTCTGCAAATAAGGATCTATTAAGTGTCAGACCCAGGGCTTGGCATTGTTACTCATACAAAAAGCACCAGAGATAAATCCAGCTCTAATGCAAACCACAGTCTGCTTTTCCAGCGCCTTGCCCCATCAAGACGTCTTCGATCTTCTTGGGATTAAGTCCAATCCTGCCGATGAAACCCAGGCTGAGTCACAGTCAGGAAACCACACAGCATGAAAGCAGACACGGGGGAAATTGAAATAAGAGATGGAGAAGGCTTAGGTCATAGCTTCCATTACCGAGTGTGGGCAAGGTGCTTCCCTGCAGTGCATTCTCTCAGACTCAGTCCTGTCTGGGTTCAAATGACTTTAATAATAGGACTTTGAACACCCTTCTAAGCTTTATCATTAAGCCAGGCATAACAATGCAAATGGCACACCATCCCAAGCAACCAAGCCTGAGCTCTCAGTGTGGCTGAGAAAAACCTGTCAGGAAGGTAGTGCCTGCGCGCCTCAGGGAAAGGAACCCTGGCAGTCGTATCTCTCACATCCAGAGCACAGAAGCAGAGAGCCCTGCAGGACCCACGCCTTTGTCCAGCTCAGCCTCCCGAGGTTCAAAGAAAACTGTGGCGGATGTTTCCTGTCCACACCCCGACTCGCGTACCCCCAGTTTTGTTATTTTTAACTATTGGGCATGTGAATAGGCTTATTTCCACAAATGAGCTCCCCTGATTTTTAAGAAAACATTTTACATTATTATTTTAACTAGTATTTGCATCTACTGTCAGTAGCATAAACACAGGAAAGCCAATAGGTTCAGGATTCCAAGTTTGGTATTCCATCATGACTTCATCGTCAACTCATTGTAGGACACTATTGAATCCAATGTCTCTGAAGATATTTTATCTTTAATAAATGAACCAGCTGGGCCAGAAAATATCAGAGAAAGCTCTACAAGCAGGGTACATTTAAAGAGAGAGAGAGAAAGAGAGACAGGGAAAATGCGAAAGAGAGAGAAGGGATGTAAAAAAGGGATGTAAAAAAGAGAAAGACAAAAAGAGCAAGGAATAATTGATAGGCTGAAAAGAAAGGCGGGAATGAACTAGTTCCCTGGACATGTTCCCAGGAGCAAGGCCTGGAATTGAGGGCTGTGGCTTCACACATATCTGATTAAGGCACAGCCTCTGGGGTCAGGAGGCATGAGGCTGTCAGGGCCTGTCACCATAAGAAATGATGGGACATCCTCACATGGACAAAGCTCCAAAAAGGAACTTTCTTTCTTAATTGAGGTTTTTCTAATATGTCAGTTGACAGAAAGCAACTGAGAAACATTCAAACTGGTGAAAGGAAGGACGATTTCCTAAACTCCTGTTCTGTGTCACCCTGAGCCCTGAGTTCTTACCTGTCAAGTCATCTCATGCACTCATTCAAAAATGTTTACTGATCAAAGCGTGTGTACGAGGTTTGGCAACACAGAAAACAAAATAGAACCATCACCGGCCTTCCTGGAGTCTACAGTCCAGTCTACAATCTAGCATGGAGAGTGATGGTAAATATGTACAACAATAATCAATTTCATTCTCTTTTAATAAATACTACATGAAAATTAGAGTCCTTGTTTTATAGACAAAAACCTGAGTGTTGGAGGGTTCACACACCTCGTCTAGCATTTTGCGACTAGTATTCATTACAGGCAGGCTCTGCTAACCCTGACCCCAGGCTCTTTCATACATACTCCCCTACCCCAGGAGAGAGAGGCCATCATTGAGGGAAGGAAGAAATGGAAAAATGACAAAGTTGCAATTATGGGTCATGTCATGATTGGGATTAATTGGCCCAGGTGAAGTTATTACTTGTTCATCCAAAATTTTAATTTATACTTTGGCTACTGATGTGACCCAGGGATAACTTATTGAAACAAGATTTATTACAAAAACAAACAAACGAAACACAGTACAGGGAGGACTATAACCACAAAACAGCGGAGAAGCACGGGGGCCCCACTCGTCTTCTCTCTGAGGGAGTGAACAAAGAATGGCAAGAAGGCCAGCAGCTTCAGGCCTCCTGAGCCACCCTCAAAGGCAATTTCACTCACAACTTCATAAAACCTCCAGCCATAAATGTGTCTTTTTTTGCCAGCTCTTGGCGGGTTGCAAGTGATGCAGACATTTGTGTGAGATACACAAAGCATTTTAGCTGCTCAAAAGCTATCAGCACTTGCATGCTAGGCTTGAGCAACACAGATCCTGCGGTACTCAGGGCATCAAAGGGGATTACCCAGAAACCGATAACAGATTTTAATTTAGATGATCATGATGGGGGCTCAGGAGGAGGAGGCTGAGAAATGGACAGATTTAACTCCAGGGTGGTAAAAGAAATGAGATGAAACTGATGATAAAGATACAGTTAGAGGTCTATTTAGCCAGCCACCATGTGGTCTCTTAAACCACAGTCTCCTTTTTTTGTGCTGGGATAGGAAAACTCCCTAAAGCACGCTGGCCCATTGCCTAGGATTCTAGACTGCCAGGGAGAGTTTAATAGCTATTATTGCTCTTGGTTGCCCTACAAAGAAACAAAATGTACTTGCTAACAACTCAGACTATTGAACACGGCATATCCTGATTTCAGGTGGGGTATGAGTGTGCCCACCCCCTTGACAGGACACTTTTTGCAGTCAGTTCCCACATGTTATTTTATTCTGTCTTGGCCACTGAAATCCTTCATTGTAAACGTTTTTCTACTATTTTCCAAACCCATTACTGTCATCACTGTCCAGTCACTGGCCATCAGTCTCTTCTGCATCTATTTAATGAGGAATCACTCAGCATCTATCTACCTAGGACATCAATAATACATTTATTTATTCAGTTGTTTAACAAATATTCATTGACTGATCGCCTGTTATCTTCCAGGACCTGTGGTAGACACAGAAAATACAGCAGTCAGCCAGCTGTGGTGGCTCACACCTGTAATCCTAGCACTTTGGGAGGCTAGACAGGAGGATCGCTTGAGGCCAAGAGTTCAGGACCAGTTTGCACAACACACTGAGAGCCTATCTCTACAAAAAAAAAATTTTTTTAAATAGCCCAGCATGGTGCTGCGTGCCTGAAGGTGTGTGAATCGCTTGAGCCACAGCGGCTGAGGTAGGCAAATCACTTTAGCCAGGGAGGTTGAGGCTACAGTGAGCTGTGATGGCACCACTGCACTCCAGCCCGAATGACAGAGCCAGACCCTATCTCAAAAACAAGCAAACAAACAGAAAACACAACACTGAACCGGACGAACTTGGTCTCTTGTTGTCCTTGGGGACAGTTTCTCTTGATGCAGTGAGGCAGAGAAAGAAAAAAGAAAACAATTGTGAAAGAGCATTTACAATTATAAATAAGTAGCATCAGAAAGAAAGCACAGAATTGAAACAATGATTAATAGAGTGGGGTGGGGAAGCTGCCTCAGGTGAGATAGTCCAATAAGAGGCTTCCAGGCAGCTACGAATAGGACTCTCTACCAAGGAACCGTTGAAGCTGACTTCAACTTGAAGAGGGCACCTTTATTTATCTTTTTCAAACTTTAAATGTTACAAACACTCAACAAGCTAGGAATAGAAAGAAACGTCCTCACCCCGATAAAGGGCATGTACAAACCACCCAGGGTTAACATCATACTTACTGGGGACAGACTAAAAGCATTCCCCCTAAGATTAGGAACCGTACAAGGATGTTCACTCTTGCCACTTGCATTCAGCATAGCACAGGCAGTTAGGCAAAAAAGATAAATAAAATCCATCCAGATTGGAGAGGAAGAATTAAAGCTATCACTGTCTGCAGATGACATAATCCCATACAGAGAAGATTCCAAGGAATCCACTAAGAAAGTATTAGAACTAAGAAATACATTCAGCAAATGTACAGGGTACACAATAAATATACAAAAACAAATTATACTTTTCTACACTAGCAGTTAACAATCCAAATGTGAAATCAAGAAAATCATTTCATTTACAACAATATCAAAAAGAGTCAAGTACTCAGGGATAATTTTAACAAAATAATTGCAAAACTTCCACTCTGAAAACTATAAAACGCTACTGAAAGTAAATTTAAAAGACCCAAGTAAATGAAAAGTCACTCTGTAACATAGATTGGAAGACTTAATACTTTTAAAATGTTAAACTTCTAAATGTATTGATTGATTCACCATGATCCTTATCTAAATCTCGATTTGCCATTTTTTTTGCAGAAATTGACAAGCTGATCCTAAAATTAATATGGAAATCAAGAAACCCACAATAGATACAATAGTTTTGAAAAATAAGAACAAACTTGGAGGCCTCACATTTCCTGATTTCAAAATGTACTAGTGGCCTACAGTAATCAAAACAGTGTGGGTTTTGACTTAAGGGCAGACATATAGACCAATGAAATAGAATAGAGTCCAGAAAAAAAACCTCACATATATAATATATGATCAATTGATTTTTGACAAGTGTGCCAAGAAAACTCAATGAGCGAAAGAATAGTTTGTTAAAAACTGATGCCAGGACAACTAGACATCCACATACAAAGGAAGGAAGTGGGATTCCTACCCCTCCCCACCCCCTCCCCACCAAAAAAAAGAAAGAAAAAAAGACCTTAAATTTGATCATGGACTTTGATATAATAGCTAAAATGAAAATAAAAAAGAAACTATTAGAAGAATATATATGGGTAAATCTTTGCAACCTTGGGCCATGAAATAACTTCTTAGATATGACAACAAAAGCACTAGTGACAAAAGAAAATCTAGATTAACTGAACTTCATCAAAATTAAAATTTTGTGCTTCAAAGGACGTTATCAAGAAAGTGAAAGAAGCTACAGAGTGGAAGAAAATATTTGCAAACAATATAGTTAATAAAGGACTAGTATCCCACATATATGAAGAACTCTTATAACTCAATAATAAGGCAAATACTCAATTTAAAAAATGGTCACAGGATCTGAATCGTCCTACCTCCAAAGATATACAAATATATATAATGGCCAATAACCACATGAAAATATGCATCACTACTCATTAGGGAAATGCAAATCAAAACCACAATGAGATACCACTTCACACCCACGAGGAAGGTTACAGTTAAAAAAGACAGGTCATAACAAGGATTGAGGAGAACTCAGAGAATTGGAACCCTCACACACTGCTGATGTGACTGTCAAATGGTGTGGCCACATTTTGAAAAACAGTTTGGCGGTTCCTATAAATTTGAAACACAGAGTTATCATATGACCCACTCCTAGTCAAATACTGAATAGATACAAAAATATATGTCTACACTAAAACTTGTACATGCACGTTCATAGCAGCATTATTGATAATAGGTAAAAAGTAAAAACAATCCACATGTCCATCAAATGATGAATGGATAAACAAAATGTAGCAGATCTACACAATGGGATATTATTTGACCATAAAAAGAAGCGGAGTATGAAACCTGCATGCTACAACACACATGAACTTTGAAAAACGATGCTAAGTGGAAGAAGTAAGTCACATAGGACCACACAGTACATGAGTCCATTGATATTCAATGTCCAAAATAGGTAAATCTGTGGGGACATTAGTAGATTGTGGTTGCCCAGGACTGAGTGTACGGGACAATGTCAAGAGTGACTGTTAATGGGTACAGAATTTCTTCATGGGGTCTTGAAAATGTTTTAGAATTAACTGTGCTTATAGTTGCACAATTCTGTCAATATACTAAACACCAATACATTTCACAATTTAAGCTTTTGAATCGTAAGTTATGTGAATCATATCTCAATCAAGCTGATTTCTTAAAATGAGGAGGAAGTAGTCAAGCAATAAGCTGGGATAACAGTAACTGAAGCCACACTACACACTACTCAAACTATGGTCCATGGACTAACAGGGTTAGCATCACTTGAGAGCTTACTAGGAATGCAAATTTTGGCCCTCACCCTAAATCTGTGGAATTGTATTCTTCATATTAATAAGATTCCCAGTTATTCATACACACATTATAATTGAGAAGCACTGGCTAAACAGAGAGAGGATAAAGTCAAGACCCCGAAGTGGGTATGTTGGAGGGATGGAGAGAAGCCACGTGGTTTAGCATGAAGAAAATGATAAACGGCACTGAGTTAGTGGGGAGAGGCAAGCATGGGACACAGGTGCAGGGCTTACAGTCTGGGGGATGAAGTTTGAATTTCACTGCAATGGAGGAAGATTAACAGGATTGAGCAAAGGAGTGACATTATCACAATTGCTGCTGTATGGACTATTAATTGAGCCAGATCAAGAGTTGAAGTTGAGAGACTGGTTAGTTGTTGGGCAGAAATACATTTGTGCCTTGAACTAAGATGGCAGTAGTGGAGATGAAGAGGAAAGTTTCATTACCAGACGTATTTTGCAGGTAGAATGGACAGGACTTGCTGACAATTAAATATAGGTGGTAAGTGAAAGGAAAGCTTCAGGGATGACTCCTGGGCGTTTAGCATGAGCTCCTGAGTCAATGGTGGTTCCATTTACTGACATAGGGACAATTGATGGGGACAGATATATAGCATCACATAAAAAGGGAGCTCAATTTGGAGAATGTTGAGTTTGAGCTTTCTGAAAGGTGTCCAAGTGGAGACGTCAAGTAGACAGATGGATGTGTGAGTCTAGAACTCAGAGATGTTTGGGCTGAAGATATAAATTTGAGAGTCATTAACATAAAGATGCCACTTAAATGAGATCACCTAGGGAGAGCGTAGAGAATCCGAAGCAATTTTAAAATGCCAAAGAGGGATGTTAGTTTCACTATCTGATTGTCAAGCCAGGAAAACACTGGGAACTCTATGGGGAGTGAATATTAAGTAGAGCCAGTCTTCTGGGAACTTGGAATCGAAAGGAAGCATTGATAGAGACCGACTTTTTGAGAAGGATATTTTCGACTTATTAAATAAGTGGTAAGATACTGGTATTAACCACCCAGACCAGGCTCTGAACACTGCACCACATGGCGATGGAAACCCCCATCCTCACTCTCACAATTTAGGAGAATAGGTGAATCAAGAAAATGTTGGAGATAGGTGGGTTTAAGTTAACAGAACAACAAAGGCCATTCAGGGAATTTGGGCAGGATCTATTCACCAACCCAAATGAACTATTTCAGTATTTCAGCAACTGAGGCACCATCCTGGTACAGCCTGCCTGAGTAGCAATCTGCCATCCATACAGAGACCCAAAAGATGAATTAAGTACTTTAATTAATAAAGTGGCCTAAAAAATAAACTGGAGAGAGATTTAGTTTCTTTTTAAATCTAATTCATAATTTTTACTAGTAAAAAACCTATTTGTGCCCCCAATATAACTCTTATTTCCTGTGTTTTGAACCATACGGCACGCTGTTTAGCTGCCTGTTGCTTCATTAGAGAGAACAAGGCGTATGTCTTGCTCATGATCCATATTCAGACAGTGCTTACTACAGTATTCTAGAATAAATGCAACACATGTACAGTTCTCAGTAAATGTTTGTTGAATAAATGGACACGTATATATGACTAAATAAAGAGGAGTAAAAATGAGGCCAGAAAAGACATTCTCTCATCCCAATGAGTCAGACACAGGCCACAATTCAATTTGAGAAACTTATAGCCAGAAGAGACCTTATATATCATTAAATGCATTGGTTTTCATACTGTGCTCCAGGAATCCCCCTGGAATCAGAACTACAGGCTTCCTGGGGCTGCCTTAAAAAAAAAAAAAAAAAAAAAAAAAGGAGAGTGAAGGGGTTTTGAGGTGGGAGGCATTTTGGTCCCCTAATCCCTCTTCAACTAGAGAAACAATTTTATCTGCTTCCAAATGAGATTTCATTAAAACAAATGATTTAATTATTAAAAAAGGGTCTTAAACAAAAATGTTTCAAACTATGATATGATGTAAATTGCTCTATTTTTGTCATTAAAACCCAAAGAGGTTCACTATTAAAATGCAGAGAGACCCAGAGAGGTCAGGTGACTGCCAAACTTATACAGTTAGTAGGGAAGAGACTGGGACTGTGATGGTGCTGTGCTCCATCATGCTCCTTCTGCCTCAATTCCTACACCAACTGCTGGGATGACCTCGCTGCCACCACTATCCATCTGTATGCTCCCTGAAAGACCACCGGACCAGAGAGCTGTCCAAGCCAAAAGGAGGTTGAGGTTGAAAGGGCGTGGCCCACCCCTCTCAGATCTCATCCTGCCTCCTGGCCCTTACCCAACTTATAGGAGAATTTGAATACTGAGCAAGGCACGGAGAGGTGCCCATCCCAAGCTCCAAACCTGAATCTATTCAGAATCCAGCTCCGAGCTGTGCTGGGCATATGATCTTCAAGCTGAGGAGATGCATTCTGCCAAGAAGCAGATGGGCAAATCAGATGATCCCTGATCCCAACTCAATTCATTATTCAGAAATAAGAACTGTTTCTCATTAGACCTCAAAAGTAACTCCTGGTTTCATATGGAAAAAAAAAGTGAATGTTTCTACAGAAGAGTAGTGACACTTAAGGCTTGGCAGGGGTTATGGGCCTCTTACACTGAGGCTTTGTTTCTTGTTGTGTCTGGACAGGCAAACCTATCTCCCATTCTGCCTTCCTGCAGCCCATAAGTACCTCCTGGCCAATGGTCATGTTCCTTTCTTGGCAGTGGACCTACTAAACGTTAGGCAGGGTATTTACATTCCCTATTATATGTTTTAAATTTCTCTGGCAGAAGAACTGTAAATGCAAGCAATAGCATGGCTGGGAGGCAGGGGGCCATAATTAAAATCCCCTTTTTGTTTTTTAAATGGCTTATTAAAATGCTTGTGAAACCTGCTGCACAAAGCAGCAGCCAAAAGCCCGTTGCTGCTAAATGGAATGAAATGGATTTTTCAAATGTCACGCTAGTATCCACTTAATAATACATTTTCCTATAGACAGGACAATAATATATATTTTAATCACTTTTCTACAGGCAAATAGACTGTACAGGAGCTGCCCTTCACTGGCACTTGGAAATTATGAATTTTTCAATAACCTTTTCTATTATTCATCCTGTGTTATTCCGTAACATTTCTGCATGAGGAATGTGCTTCCCAGACACTTTATGAATCTCTTCTATTATTTATTAAACAGCAAGGTGTCTCCCTACAACCCTCACCCCAATCCCCCAGAGAGGGCTGCTGGGAGGAGGGTCCACACATGCACAGCTACCTCCCGGTTATTAATAATTTCATATCTATAACAGAAACCGATTGAGCAAGTTCCTCCACGTGGCTCAACTTCGGCCGCTGGAGGTGAGCCGCCTCGGAGAGGTGATGTGTACTCTTTGGGATAAGGCAAGAAAAACAATCAGCCTAAGGCAGTCTCTGTTTATAACATGTGGGGCATATTGTCTGCTCCTTAACTGTCCTTGCTCCAGAAGGCAGTCACTCGCAGGGTCTAACTCTGACCAGGGAGGCAGGTTCCTGACTTGCGTTTTCTGCTACAGATCTAGGTCTGACTAGGAGAAATCCCCAACCATTCTTCATGGGTCAGCTGCAGCCTTGACTTCTCTGGGAGGCCTTTCCTGACATATTCCAGGCACATACATGTTTTCTGTGCTTCTGGGGTGCCCTGTCCCTTGCCTATCACAGCATCTGTCACACAACAATATTTCACTGTTGCAAGCCATACGAGGGAGGGGCAGGTTCTCTCCTGCTCACCAAGAGGTATTCAATAATTATCTAGAATGAATGAATGGATACATAAATAATACGGCCAATAAAATGTTCCTCTCTAAAGCAGCTGTTAATAGGGTCTAGAAGATGCTGAGATCTATGTGGCAGAACCATTTACTGCTCATCAAATATCCATGCACTCTGACAGATTCTCCCTCCGTCCCCTTGAAGTTATATAGGGTTAT
Organism: Papio anubis; assembly: GCF_008728515.1. NCBI lineage: Eukaryota > Metazoa > Chordata > Mammalia > Primates > Cercopithecidae > Papio > Papio anubis. The sequence goes on from NC_044987.1 coordinate 3,211,583, forward strand.
ACAGGGCCATGTGACTAGTTCTGCTCGGGACTGGGGAGACGGGGCATAGCACGCTCAGGGGCCAATGCATCAAAACGAGAAGAGAAGCCAGGTGTGGTAGCTCATTGGCTCGTGCCTGTAATCCCAGCACTTTGGGAGGCTGAGGTGTGTGCATCACCTGAGGTCATGAGTTCGAGACCACCCTGGCCAACATGGTGAAACCCTGTTTCTACTAAAAATACAAAAAGTAGCCAGGCTTGGTGGCACACGCCTGTAATCCCAGCTACTAGGGAGGTTGAGGCAGGAGAATCACTTGAACCAGGGAGGCGGAGGTTGAAATGAGCTGAGATTGTGCCATTGCACTCTACCTGGGTGACAAGAAGGAAGGAAGGAAGGAAGGAAGGAAGGAAGGAAGGAAGGAAGGAAAGAAAGAGAAAGAAAGAAAGAAAGAAAGAAAGAAAGAAAGAAAGAAAGAAAGAAAAAGAAAGAAAGAAAGAAAGAAAGAAAGAAGAAAGAAAGAAAAAGAAAATGAGAAGAGAGCAGCAGTTCTCTCTGCTGCTATAGTGCTGGTGGAAGCAGGTGTTCGGCTGGTGCAGTTTTTAAGGTGGCAGAGTTCCCATCAGCCTGGGACCCCAGTGACTAATGGAGGGGGGAGCTCCCTGCCCCGAGGGACCTGTGCTCCCTCTGTGCAGTGTGGGAGCAATAGACCTTTGTTTCGTTAAAGCCACACAGAATCCTGACTAACAGTATCTACGTAACCAGGATAGTGTAGAAAGACAAGTGTGTAGTGAAAGAGATTTGTTGTTGTTAGCTTATTTTGTTTTGTTTATCATTTCCAAACCCTTCCACTTGGGAACATGGAAATTTACCAGAACATTACCATCTGGCACCACAACTAGAAGATAAAACAGTTCTGGAAAAGTTTCTGAAATTCTGAAAATGTGACCTAGCCTTAATATTCCCTTGAGGCATCTCTTGCAACAACGATTGTCAGGGGAATTCTCCCACCTCTGAGAAACGGTGAGTTGTGTCCCCATACACCGGTGTCTGCTCCCTTGTATCCTCCCCTTCCAGCCTGGAGAGGGCAGAGTCTGAGCTCAGTCTCCAGGGGACCCCTCGCCCTGCTCCTCCATGGAGTCTGAAGGAGCAGAACCAGCTGGACCCCAGCCTAAGGGCTGGAGACACGTGGCTCCTGCCTCTGGGGCCATGGCCGCTCAGGCTGGCCATGTTTCCGGTTTTGTGGCAGGTCTCTCTCTGGGATTTTCTAATGCGCTGTGAACTCCTGATGGTCTTTTCTGCACCCTGGGCAAAATGGACTCTGTCGAATTCTTCTGGGTGAACTTTTCCTAAAGCTAATAAGGCTTAACAAAGATAATAAAGATAACAAGGGGCTGCTTGGTGCTGGGAGATGTGCACTCCCTTGATCCACAGACCAACGGTAGGAAATGGAAGATTTTAACTGAATGTTCTCTCCATTTGCTTTTGCCTACCCCTCACTCTGGGGCACCTGAAAAGGGGTGATTTCTGTGGAGACACTGAGCACAACGCTCAGGGACAGGGCCATTGCACTCCAAGACCCCTCCTTCTCAGGGGTAAAACTGGAGGGTGGTGCAGTGCAGTGGAAACAGGAACAGGAACTTGTGCGCCTCAGGCCTTGATATGTCCAGGTAGGATAAAAGAGGACATTGACCCAGAATGCGGAAGCTGAAGTGGACAGGGGAGATGGGAAGCTGGAATTGTGTTTCCCAGCTGGAATTTGCTGAGCGCAGCCTCTGCAGGTGCTTCCCCGCCAAGCTGGTGGGGAAAGCAGTACAAGTGGAGGCAGGGTGAGGCGGAAAGGGGAGGACGGACGGAGAGAGAGAGAGAGACAGAAGCAGACACAAAGGGGTGGAGAGAGGAAGACAGACCCAGTGCCATAGACAGCTTGAACCTCCCACATGGCATTAAAAGGGCCCCTAAGTTTCCTAAGGGCCCAATCTGAGTGTGATGGTTAATGCCAAGTGTAAACTTGATTGGATTGAAGGATACAAATTATTGATCCTGGGCGTGTGTGTGAGGGCATTGCCAAAGGAGATTAACATTTGAGTCAGTGGGCTGGGAAAGGCAGACCCACTCTTACCTGGATGAGCTGCCAGCGAAGCTAGAATATAAGCAGGCAGAAAAATGTGAAAAGAGAGCCTGGCCTCGCCTGCCGGCCTCCATCTTTCTCCTGTGCTGGATGCTTCCTGCTCTCAAACATCGGACTCAAGTTCTTCAATTTTGGAGCTTGGCCTGGCTCTCCTTGCTCCTCTTCCTGCAGACGGCCTATTGTGGGACCTTGTGATCATGTGAGTTAATACTCAACAAAAGCACACACGCATATACATATATATATATGTGTGTGTGTGTGTGTTTGTGTGTGTGTGTGTATATATATATATATTCCATTAGTTCTGTCCCTCTAGAGAACCCTGACTAACACATCGAGTATCACATTAACTGGGAGAATCAGTCCGGGTTCCAGTCTCAGGAATGTCTGATGGAGTACGGGGCTGCACACAGGGACACAGGTAGAAGACCTTCGAGGGCTTGTAGAAAGGGCTGGGACCTCCGTAGTGTCCTTAGACACGCTTCCTGTTTCTGCAGATTTACCGGAACCCTAAATGAATGCTGTCCCCGCTGCCCAGCTAACTCCGCAGAAAGTAAGGCTAGAGAGGGGATGGCATGAGGAGGTCGGCGGAGGAGGAAAACCCAGCTGGAGTATGTTGAGGGTCTGCAGACTATGGGCCTTGGGCCAGATTCCGCTGGCCACCTGCTTTTGTAAATGACGTTTGACTGGAGCGCAGTCACTGCCATTTGTTTACCTATGATGCCGTGATGCCAGAGTCTGGTATTTGCAGTGGAGACCTTATGATCCCCAAAGCCTAAAATATTCACTGTCTCACTCTTTACTAAATATGTTTGCTGATCCCTGGACTCTCACTTAAATAATAATCTTGAATTTGACAACAAAAGGAAGACAGACATTAGATCGAACTGAAGATACTAGAAGGCATCTAGATCAAGGTTTCCTACCATCAAGGGGAATGAAAAGTCAGGTCAACAACACTTCGGAGTTTACCAGAAAGTCTTCCAGTGAAATATCGTGAGGTAGGTTCAGCCACAAGGGAGGTATTAGCTTCATGTTACAAACAAGAAAAACAGTGTTGCGGTCACACTGTTGGCAAATGTTGATGAGGACTCAGGGCATTCTTCCACCCTGCCATGCAGATGGTGACTGCAAAAGGACCTAGTTCCTAAACAAAGCATGTCAATCAATCCAGGCATGGGCTCCCATATTTCATGTCCTGTTGACAAGAACCCCTGGCTTCTTTCTACTGCTTTTTGTTCAACACGAGTAAACCATTCTCTGTCTAGCTCTGTCCCTGAATCTGCTCTGAAGTATTTAGGGTTTGCTTTTGAGCTCTCCCTGGGCTACTCTTGCCTTCCTGCACATCCCTCTAATTTTCCAAAGTCCTCAGTGGCTTCCAATAGGAGGCACAGAAGCTTGATATGCCTTCCCTGTCAACCCAAAACCTTCATCTGTACACAGCCCATCCCAGGGGTTTGTGAAGAGTCCGTTCCAGCAAATACAAGTTTCCTTTCTTTCATCTGAGGCAAGCCTTCTCCACAGTCAGCAGCTCTCTAAATATCATTTATTTATGTGTGTTTTAGAATAAGAGGGAAACACCATTGCTTGAGATGGAGATGTCATTTGCAAAATAATAGTGTCGCAGCTGATGAGAGGCGAACACCCCCCCGGAGTCAGTCCTACTAAATGACACATCTTTCTTCACTGTTTAGCTCGTGAGGATACATAAGCTGAGCACTTGCACTAATTTCAGGGTCTTTTTTCCCCTCCATGTGAACTGCTCAGCCCTCTTGAATGTACAGTCTTTATTCCTAATTGGATCTCATCAAAGCTTTCTGTTGCCTTCAGCTGGTGGAGGCGCGTGGTGATGTGGAGGGAGGCACAGACGCCAGCAGGTGATTTGCTGGTGGACCAGAGCCTGGGTTTTTGCTGTGGGCGGATGAGCCCTACACAGACCAACAAGCCTCATGCTGAGACTCAGCTACAGCCATCCCACCTCCTTCAAGTCACTGCCCTTACTCCCCAAATGGCAAAACAGCTATGATGTGGAATTCTCTGTTAATTAAAGACTCAGCTGCATTAGACACTGTCCTAAGCATTCTGCATACATTATATGACTTAAGCCAAACAAAATACTATGAAGCAGATGGATCTTTAGACCAGTTTTATAAGTAAGAGAACAGAGCCCAGAGAGATTGAGCAAGTGGCTTAAAGACACACAGCTACTGAGTGGCTGAGTAGAGATGCGAGGACAGGTAGAGGAAGAGAGGAGAAACTACTGCAATATTTAAAGTACATAGTGACCTACTCTCCTGTCTTTCCTGTCAACTTCTCTAGGTCTCAATGCAGGTGAACCAGCCAGAGCTGGTTTCCTTCCTTCTACCTTCCTGCAAGATGTTGCAATACTTTCATCAGAAGAATTGTTACCAATATTAAATGAGTAAACTTTTAGGCATGGTGGCTCATGCCTATAATCCCAGCACTCTGGGAGGCTGAGGTGAAAGGATGGCTTGAGCCCAGTAGTTGGAGAACAGCCTGGGCAATATAGTAAGACCCCCATTTCCAAAAAATTAAAAACAAAACAAAACAAAAAAACATTAGCTGAGCAAGGTGGTATGCACTGTAGTCATAGCTACTTGGGAGGCTGAGGTGGGAGAATCACTTGAGCTTGGGAGGCGGAGGTTGCAGTGAGCTGAAATCTCACCACTGCATTCCAGCCTGGGTGACAGAGTAATACCCTGTCTTGAAAAAAATTGGTAAACTTTCCTTTTATTATAAATGTAATACGAGAATGTTACATAAGATTTTGGGGAAAAGGAGCTGAAGAGAACCAACTCCTAATATACTCAACTAATGCAAGCACTCAGTACTTGGTACAGGACAGTTGTATTGATTTCAAAAAATCTACAGGACATAGCATAAATTCTTTCTCAGATCCTCCCCAGTGCCAAATTATTATAAATGACAAATAAGTTGGATCTATTAGTGTGCATTGTTTTCCTTGAATCCAATTGTCATGAGATATATACTGAGTTTTCCTGACTTCTAACTTTGTCTAGAACAATCATTCTTATGCATTTAGAGGCAAAGAGTCTTCCATGTTCATCAGAAACAAGAGTATATAAGGCTGGTGCATAGAATTTAGCAATCTCTGGACAGCAACCTAACCAAATACTGACTCTCTGAATGCATTCATCTTAACGAATCTATGTAAAAGATCCACTAGACACCATGTAGGCACTACAGGGGGGAAATACAATGAAACACAGGCCTTGCCTTCAGAGCGCTTACAGTCTAGTAGCAGGCAGACAGACAAACAGATAATCATAAAGCAATCTGCCAAGTGCAGAAAGTGATATGCCCAGAAACCCAGACGAATATGATCCTCGTGAGGCCACAGAATGTGGTGTGAAACAAAGGAAAATACAACAAAATACAAGGGGTTTTAGAACTAGATTGAGTGAATTTTAAATCTCAGCTTTGCCCATGTACTATCAGCTGGATGACCTTTGACTAGGCACTTGGGTTCAGTTTTCACATCTATGAAGCAGAGGTAATAATAGCTTTTACAAAGCTCTAATAGGGAACAAATGGGGTAACGTGTCATCCACTTAGAACAGTGCGTGCTATGGCAGGGGGGCGAGGCAGGGGAGCCTTTCCACTTGCCTTGTTTCAGATCCACAGGCAGAGTTGCCTTGAGCCCATGGACCCTGGTGAGGCTCAGTCCCCTGCCTGACACGATGGGTTGGGAACACCCAGCTAGCAGCCTGTCTCCAAAAGACACAAGCACCCCACCTGCTGAAGGCTAAGCAAGGCGATGGCTCCCTCACTTGTCGAAAGACAACTGTAGCAGAGAAGGCAATTCTCCCTGTAATCTCCAGACTTCCTGAAGCAAAATCCAAACTGAAAGAGGGGACCTAGCAATTAGAGGAACTAATGGCACTGGGGAAGAGAGGTGTAGGGGTGGTGGGGGGGCTGCAGGAGGGGCAGGGCTGCTCTTTGCCTATTTCGTCTATTGAGTGGAGAGAGAGAGAATGAGAAATAAATAATAGTTTGCTTTTTGCTGGATGTTGGAGCACATTTCCTGCCAATAGTACCACTCATAAGGGCAACTGCTTGACACTTAGGCAAGAGAGTGTGCAGGGAGAACAGGACAAGATAAAATTACAAGTGACAGCATAGCCTGTGTCTGCAATTACAATGCATTGTAAACAAGGAGAATTGCAATTCCAGCTGCCAGACATGGCCGGAGATTGGCAGGGATGGGCAGCATCAGAGATGATGGTGGACTGCTCCACGTCTGCTCTGAGCCCAGCATTGTGGGGAAGCAGGGGCCAGGGAGAGGGGACTTGGGGGCTGCAGCATGGGGAGTGTGGCAGGCCAGGGCTGGCAAGAAGACCAGGCAGAGCGAGGGGGCAAGCAGTGGTGGGGAAGGAGGAAAGAGCCCTGAAAGGTCAACTTTGAACTGTGGAGTGTGTATGTGTATATGTGTATATAGTTTGGGGTGTGTGTGTGTGTGTGTGGCATGTGTGTGTGTTTGTGTTGGGAAGGTGAATAGGAGAGAGGAAATTTCAGGCTCTGGTTGCTTGGCTCTCATCACCACTGCAGGACAAAAGAAACTAGGTTTTTTTTTCTTTTTTTTTTTTAAACCTATTATATGCCAAGCTTTGTAAGGCATTTTAAACATGTCATTTGAATGATCTGTACTGGAATCATTCAAGCACTGGCCTGTTTACTAAACAAGTGATTACTGAGCATGTGTGATTTCCAGGCCCTGGGCTAGGCTTCGTGGATCTTAGGGTAAAAGGATATAGCCGCTGCTCTTAATGAGGTAGATATTACAAAGCCATTTTGCAGATGAAGACACTGAGTCTCAGAGAGGTTAAGTTACATGCTCAAAGCTTCTCAGTTAATAGCAGCATGAGGACTCCAGTCTAGGCCTGAAGGCCCAGCATGCTCTACCACATTTTTTAGCAGAGCCCCAGTAATTCTGCCTCCCATAGTCAGGGCCGTCCCTCTGATCCTTTGACAAATATTAAGTTAAATAGGATTAAGTGGGGTGAGTGCATAGTGGATGCCCAATAAAAATAGTTTCCTACCCCTCATCACTGACTTAACCATTGGCTTAACCTGTTATGAGGAGCATCATTATCCAACCAGAGGCCAAAGTGCTCTATTTGTGTAAGAGGAGGAAAAGAAGAGGTGACTGACTTCCAGCAGGTGAGGCTGTGGGATGAGCTTCCAACAACCCAGTAGTTCTTACCCAGAGCATAACACAAGAACTGTTTCTCTAATAAAATCAGAAACGAAGGGAGGTTTACCTTGCAGCAGGAGGAATTCAGGTTAGACACAGGGAAGTGCATTTCAGCTGTGAATGAATTGCCCCCTTCCCATTCATGCTGGTGCCTGCTGCTGGGCACAGGAGCACTCTGGGCATTTTCCCAGTGGCTGTGATGAGCAGAGTGAGCCATCCATGCTCTCAAGCTTCCTCCATGTGACTGACAGAACCTATCTACCTGGTGAAAGACACACTGAAGGCAACAGAGTCGGGGTTTTCTTTATCAGTGACCCTTTCGGGGAGCAAATCTCAAGCCTTGCCTCATTTGAGCTGGGAACTATCTGGCTCAGCTCAACAGTAGACAGTCCTGTTAGGCAGGGAATCCATGCATCTCCGTCTAGGGTTGTCAGATGGGATGAATCTCAGCAGACTGGGTCCTAAACCCAGTGGGGAGGCAGGGTGTGCCCCCCTTCCATCTCCCCCAGCTCAGCTCCATGGACTGTCAGCAGCGGATAGACCAAGCAGGCCCACGGGAGACTTCATCTCTCCCCAGCAGGGCCTCCGAGCACAGCACAGCTTGTCTCTGCGGGAAGTCATTTCTTACAGATCTGGCCCCCCCAGGAGGGTCCCCCTATCCCCAGGGACCATTCAGTGCTGGCTGAGCCTTCTGGTTCTGCGATGAGTGAGTGACATGGGGAAGATGAGAGCAACGTGCAGAGAACCCTGCAGTGGGGGCTGGGAGGAGGTGAAGAATTTGAGTCTTAACAGCTGAGTTGGCAAGAAATTTCCCTAAGAAGTTGAAGCTCTGGCTGAATCAGTGCTGCTGACTCTCCCAGAATGGATGAACTGAAACGACGCCCAAGGATTTCATTTGGTTCATCCAGCCTGCTTGCTGCTCCTGTCACCTCAGGTTACCTGGAGCCCTTCTCCCGGAAGTGCAGTTCTGCCTCCAGCCCACCTCACTTCAGGGCCACTGAGCACTGCCCAGATGATGACGGGGTATCCACTCGCATGCTATCCCTTTGGAGTTGTGTGGGGACCGCAAAGTTCAGTAATTAAGAGCATTGGATTTGGGGTCAGACCTAGGTTAAACCTTACGTCTGGCATTTATACAGTACAGCTTGGACAAGTCTCATAAGTTCTCTTAGGAAGCCCATTTCCTCACCTACAAGATGCAGAAAAGAGCTCTCACATCAATTGCCATGCAGATGAGTTTTGATAGTGTTTTAAAGCCCTTACACAGTGCCTGGCCATGAGTAAGCATTCAAAGAAGGAATGTTATTGTTATAATAACTTGTAAATGCTGCCAGTGCCCTGATATTGGGACATTAAGAAGCCATCCAATTGTCCCCTTGCCGTGCATGGGACACCTGGCTCAGCACTTTGCTTGGACACCAAAGTCCAGTGCACTTCCTCTCGCCCTGTCTCTGGGATCTGCTTTGTACTGTTTTCTGCTCCTGTTCTTAAACTCTAAGGTTGTTACTTTGGCCTTCCAGCATGTTGCTTGGCCCTTCTCTGGTATCAACCTGTTTGCTGTTTTTCAGTCTAATCAACACTCAGCTCTTGGACAAACCCACCTCTGGGTGCTTCAGGTATCTCTGCTCCCACCTGCTCCCCGACCATGGGAGTTGAATGATGGCACAAGCCCCCGGGGGTCATCGCTGCTGTCAGACAGTCCTGGCTCTAAAAACAGAAAGGACACAGATGACTTCTGACTGGGGAGGGGACAGAGGTTCTCCCCCTCTCCATGAGAATGAGCCTCCCAGTAGCAGCAAGGTCAGGGGCTGGGTGCAGGGGAGATTGAGCAAAATAGACTGAAAGACACATGACATTCCCAGATTATCCTGGGAGTCATTTTTCCAGCAATGGAGTGAGAACATTCCAGTTCCTCGGTGAATATCTGCATTTAGGAGGATCCTGGCATGTGGCTGGGGAAGAGCGTATCCCTTGCTTCTTGGGTTTTGGCACAGAAGAAATATTCTTTGCTACTTTCTGAAATGTACTACCTATATGGGGATCAAGCCTGCCACCCTGTATTACCTGATATAAGCCTCACGCCTCCAGCTAAGGGACACAAGGTGGGGCACAATGAGTGCCCTGGAAACTTTGCTTTCATCTCCTCAGCAGTGAGGCCAGGCAGTGGCCTGGCGTCACGTGCATGTGTGCATGTGTGTATGTATGAATGCATGAACATTTTTCAACAAAGGTGATTAGGAAGGGGTGGGATTGTGCCTCCCTGCCACGTATGTATCACCTTCAAACCTAGGACATGAAAGGCAGAAGATACAAAAGAACAAATAATGATTTCGGGTTAAACAAGCCAGAGAGGAGGAAAACACTTTGGTTTCATCATCATGTGTAAGAAAGAAGAGGACGGGGTTGTTTTGCCTCTGCAGAAGCTCGTGTGAGAAGCCCTGGACAGAAGTTTCCGGATGGATAATGGATGTGTAGGCAGCTTTTGATTACAGCACTAATTGAGGGGGACAGTAGTGTGAAAAATCCAGAATGCTAGTGCTGGAAGGACTTTAGGAGAGTCTCCAATCCCATCATTTTATAATGAAAAATGTGCATCTCAGGGAAGAGAAGAAAGCCCTGCTTGAATTCGCGTGTATTATTAATGGTAAGATATTTACAAGAAACTGGGTCTTCTGACTTCTAGCCTCGTGCCTTCCCACTACAACCTGATCCTACACACACACACACACACACACACACACACACACACATTTTTCCAGGTTAACAATGGCGTTGTTTCCTGCGTAACTCCGCTGTATTAATCTCACTTAAATACTAATTTATCATGCCACCTGTCTTCTCACAGACCTTAGTGTCCACCCACAACCTACAGGATGAAGATCAACCTCTCCCCTAGTGTGCTCAGGCATGAGTCCCCTGCAGCGTGAGGCCCCACTACTCTCCCATGTAAACCCTCCGTTTCTACATTGCATGAGCCACACCTCTGTTAATGCCATTTCTGTTTCTTTCTCTCTCTTGTTCAAAACCCAAATCACAGCACACCAGCACACAGTGAGTTCTCTCAGAATCATCCAGCAGTTAACGTCTTTACCCCATTTAACAATAAGTACACATTGCCCAGAGTTAAATATTTACATGTAATGTCTTCATAAGCAGATAGGGACCCTGTCTGATGTAGTTTTCTATACTCAGCTACCCTGATGCCATTCCCCATAGTAGGTTGATTATAAGTGTTAAAAATTTGTTCAGTAAAACTACAGCAGGACTAAATTATTCAAGACCTTTTCTTTTGATTGTCTGTTTTGGTTCTAGGTAGACTCAACTTACCAAGATGGCAAATCCCTCTGGCTATCATTGGTTGTTGTGTCCTTGCCCTACTCACATCCAACATCTACAAAATATGCCAAAAGATAAATGTCCCCATTCCTTAATTCAAATTTGCTTCATAACCATGGCACCCTAGTATTGACTCAAACTATATTGCCAAGAAAATTTAGAGTAGTGGTCAAGAGAAAGGATTTTTGTTTCAGGCCATCTTGGAAATAATGTGATGTCACTTTCAAAATTAAGTTATACAAAGCCTGTGGCTTTGCTCTGGGGCAAGCTCTGTCTCTTGGGTTGCTCACTGGGGGTAGCCGGCTGCCACGCTGTGAGGAAGCCCTGTGCAGACGCCTGCTTGGCAAGGGACCAAAACCTGCCAACAGTCATTTGAGTGAGCTTGAAGCAGATCTCTCATTGTGTCTTAACCCTTTTATTTGCTAATTGTGACTAGGAGTTATAAATAATCTCTCTGTGCCTCCGTTTCTTCATCTGTGAAATGGGGATGCTTTTAGTAACCACCTCGTATGGTGATGTAAAATTAAAGGAGACAATACATGAAAATCATTTAGAACAGTGCCTGGCACATAGCAAGCATTCCACACATGCTTGATTATTGTTCTACAGTTTTTCTATGCCCTTGGCTTACCTGATGCTCAGCTGTGGGTCACTCTTCATCAACCTCATCCTAAAGATGATGATTTGGTTTTTCTCTCCCTCACTTTGTATTCCACCAGCCCTGAACTTGTTTTGATCTCTGACCACCTCTTCTTTCATGCTGTCAACTACTGTAATTCTCTCTGTGCTGGCCCCTGTCTGACTTAATTCCTCCAATTGTTTCTGATGCACAGTCATGAAAGAATAGAGTTCTGACTGGGCACAGTGGAGCACTTAAGATACAATTCCACTCACACAGGTGTTTGTGATGACTGGTGAAATAAGCTTTACCTATATAGGATAAAATTTAAAAATATATAATATAGTATCAATATCATTCTACATTCACGTTATTCATCAATTTTTCAATTAACCAGTATTTGTGAGTTCTAAGATGAGATTGTATTTAGCAATTTGAATTTGTCTGAAATGGCAAGGCAGAATAATTTGTGGTCAAGAGTATGGACTTCGAAGTAAGGCTTTTTTTTTTTTTTTTCCTGAGACAGAGTCTCGCTCTGTCACCCAGGCTGGAGTGCAGTGGAGCGATCTCGGCTCACTGCAAGCTCTGCCTCCCAGGTTCACGCCATTCTCTTGCCTCAGCCTCCTGAGTAGCTGGGACTATAGGCACCCGCCACCACGCCCAGCTAATTTTTTCTATTTTCAGTAGAGACGGGGTTTCACTGTGTTAACCAGTATGGTCTCGATCTCCTGATCTTGTGATCTGCCCGCCTCAGCCTCCCAAAGTTGTACAACACTGAGAAATATAATTAAACTTTCTGTGCCTTAGCTACCTTATCTGTAAAATGGAGATAATAATAGAACTTACTCTAGAGGATGAATGGGTAAATAAAATGAGATAATACAATGCAAGTCATGTGGAGTATGACTGGGTGTAGTTAGCACTGGTTAGCGTCCTCTTTTCTGAGTATTTATGCTTGCCCTGTAGCCTCCCAATTGAGCATCACTTATTTTCTAAGTCAACTAAAATTAATTTGATGTAGTAGATTGTGTGATACCTCTTTCAATAGCTGAAGTTGCTCTAGGTTCAGACACGGTCAGTGTGAGATAAGTGATACAGATTGCTCTTTCCAAAGAGTTGAAAACACTTACAAAGCAGTCTCTTCGTGCTGAAGCTTGTTGTCTATTTTCTTTTTGAAAACCTACCCTCTTTTTCTTTCAAGCACCTTAAGACGAGAATACAGTATTATAGAAAACCCATTGTATTAATTATCTGTTGCTGTGTAACAAAAAAGCAGCCTAAAACAACAAACTGTTATTATCTCACAGTTTCTGGGGCCAAAAATCTGGGAAGAGCTTTGCTGGGTGCCTCTGGCTCAGGGTTCCTCCTAAGGTTACAGTCAATCTGTGGGCCAGAGCTGTGGTCTCATCTAAAGTCTTGCCCGGAAGGAGGAGCAAATCTGCCTCAAGCTCAGTCGTATGACCGTTAGCAGGTTAGGGGTCTCTGCACAGGGCTTCCTCACAACATGGCAGCTGGCTCCCTGAGTTGAGTAATCCAAGAGGGAGTGAGAGAGCTTGCCCAAGAGGAAATCTATGGGCTTTTTCTAACTTCATTGTGGAAGTGGCATCCCATCACTACAGCTGGATTCTGTTTGTAAGAATAATAGAATAAGTACAGCCCATACTCAAGGAGGAGAGGATTACATGAGGCTACATAGTAAGACTTTGTCTCTACATGCCTGTGGTCCCAGCTACTTGGGAGGCTGAGATGGGAGGATTGCTTGAGCCTGGGAGGTTAAGGCTTCAATGAGCTTTGATTGCACCACTGCACTCTAGCCTGAGTGACAGAGAGAGACCCTGTCTCAAACAAACAAAAAAAAAACCAAAAAAACAGGAAAAACTAAAATATTGTTTTAAAAGGCTAACACACTCACATACACACACGAGAGATTACCTAAGAGAGTGTGTAATTTCACTGGCCTTTTAGAGACCAGTCAAAACAGGTAAGTTTCTGTGCTCAACAGTGTGTAAACACAACCCCATTTAGTTAGCAGAACTTGTGGGGGTGGAAGCCTTCAGTTAGGTTCTGGCAAATTGGTGAGAATCTGCATGGGCAGGGAGAAGAAAGGAAAGATGGTAAGGAAAAACACCAGCAAATCAACGTGGCCTGGAGCCACAGTGGGAAAAAGGAAGGGACACAAAGAGAAAATGAGCTGAAACAGAGAAGCAAAATATAGGACAAACCACACACTACAACCATTTGGGGCAGGCGAGAGTTTTACACTTCTTCTCTCTTGGTGTTTTGATGAAATGCCCTATGTAGAGGCACGAAATGAGGTAGAGAAGGGGGATGTACATTCCGTAGCCTTTCAAAATCTACTCGACTCTGGGCATCAGTGATTCTGCATCAGATGGCGCCCCGGTGAGAGTAGCCACCGTCCTCACTCACAACCGTGCTTGCTGTGTGATCACACAACGGGGTGGTGTTGGCATGGGCGCCCTCTGTGGGCAGAGAGTTCAGTCCCGCTGGGGGGTCCCCCCCACCCTCCTTTCCTGCAGGAACTAAACCCCAAAGGAGGGCCTGAGGAGTGTCTCCCATGGCGAACTTCCTCCCACCAAGCCCGGGAGGACTTGTCAATCGCAATCAGCCACCAGCGTGGGTTCCCCCAGCCAGGCCAGCTGGCAGGAAGGCTGCCAAGGCAGCAGATCTGACGAAAGAATTCTCAATCACATTTACATGTGCATGGTGCAAAAAGGGAAAGGAAGGGGGGAAAAACCCCTCCGGAATCCAAAAAGAAAGTCACTAACTAATTCACACAAAAAAAGAATCAGCCACAGATTTGTCTCAGATGTTCTCAAATTGCTGTCCTTAAAAGCTCTGCTTCCCCGTCTTCCTCCTCCTCCCATCCGTCCAATAGCCCAAAGAAAGTCTCTAATTTTGCCTTAATTTGTGCCTTGGTTGCAAGAACAAAACAGAACGTCACTGCAGTTTCCCCCCCACTGCACCCCCCTTGGCCTCTCAGCAGCTGCACTTCTTCAATGGCCTGATAGAGTCCTTTTTCCACCATCGTTCTCTATTCTATGCCAAGCGGATCCTGGCAGCACCAGGCCCAGTGCAGCACTGAGAGGGGGAGGCCCGGAGAGGGCCAGCCTACATCTCATCAGACATCAAAGGGTCACATGGATTCCAGCTCACCCTCGGCCTCTCAGGGAACCAGAGACTGCAGGCTGCGGGCACTGAAGGGCAAAGACTGAAATGGCTCCGTCCAGGGTGACACAAGCTGTAATCTCACAAAATTGCAGATATCTTGGGCATCTTGCCAGGACCCCAGGGATAGTAACAAATTTGGGTATTTACATCATTTTTCAAATAAAAAATAAACAAATACAGGCTCATTACTTCCTCCCAATTGAATCCTTTTGGAATATCAGATGACAGACTGTTTCTCTGTTGACTACTAATGGGACCCAGGGTTTTATTCTCAGATATAGTCCTGGCTTGAACCAGAGGAGCCCTCACTTAAAATTCTCACTTCCCACACTCCAGGGAGGCTAATTTAACTCCCCTCTCATGGCCTCCGCCCCTGCCTCCACCAAGAAGGAGAGTTCTGAGGCGCTTCTAATTAATCTTCGTAAATTGCTCTGCGATCCTGGGATATAAAGGCAAAGTATTATTAGAAAATGCTGGCTGGGTTAGTAGCCGGCCATGAAAGTCGGATGCTGATCAGCTCACTTTTCACACTGCAATTATTGGGAATGGTTGCAAGTGGTTTTATGCGATGGGAACATCGTAAGTCCTTAAGAAAAGCACAGGGCAGGGACTGAGAGACGCTCACTCATGGTGGGTGTCAGCAAAGAGGGCTGTCAGACAGTTAACCTCTGAGCTTTTTGCCTGTAGCAGTCCTAGTGTATTAGGATCCCAGGAAGATGCCGGCATGTCTCTCCTTTCTACCATTCATTCATAAAACATCACTTGTAGCTAAAATGGACTCAAGAGCAAGTAGTTCCCATCTTGTTAGGCAGGAGAGAGCTTCATTCTAACAGTGTCTACCTAAAGACCCTTGGGACAGTGACTACCTGATTTAAGGAGTCCATCGATAGTGGACTCATATCCATGAAAGCACTTCTCAGGGGTTCATCTGTGGGTTTCATACAAATCCAAGAATGGAAGAAATCCATAAGAAATTTAGAATAAATACTCCTTGGTTCCTTAGCCTCAGTTTGTGATTTATTGCTAGTCCATTCACAAGGATTAAACTAAAAAGTCCTGCCTCCAAATTGTTGTGTGATGTGAGGCAGGATTCAGCCTCCCTCTCCCTTTGAGTCACCATCTGTGTTTAGTAGATATTAATCCACACCTCCTAGGATATTTGGTGGAATAACTAATTAATGTTTAAAGAATGCTCTTTGAACACAAAAAAGCACAGTGTCTGAAGGTAAGGCGCGATTACTCTTCTGAATTGCACACTTGCCAGGGTGATTTTTATGGAGGCATATGACCTTCAGAAGAAAAATACCCAATTACAGCAGTTTGTTTATTATTTCACGTTAAAACATTGTTAACACAGACATTTTCTCTTAATATTTTATGAAGAAGATATCTTAGACAGATTTAATATTTTAATATCTATTTGCCACAAGAGCTAAAGAACTAGGTAATGAAATGTGTGCAGTGCAGTATATTGGGGAGGTGGGATGGGGAAGGTACTGCTATGAGGCTACAAATTTCTCTGAAATGATTGAAAAATACAAGGTGCGGAGAGGCTGTCGTCTTTACTCTCGAGGCCCAGCAGGCTGGTATTCAGCGTAGGGACCTGAATCCAATTGGAAAAGCATGGAACATAATCTGCTCTGTTTACTGAGGACTCAGAGGCAGCTTCCCGGCGCAGTGTCCCCAGCACTGTGGAAATAGGTTAGTGACGCATTTGGACCATCAAAGAGAGCCAAGGAGACACTACCCGTGTGTGAAAAGAGGAACATCTAGAAGATCCAAGCAGCATTCAGAGCCATTGTCCTACAGAAATCCCTTCTATTTGATTTCCTGAAAACCTCAGTTAAAAGAATGTACAGGCCATGAAGCCACAGCCTGGATAGAGAGGGATGGCAGACAGAGCAGGATACCATGGGACTCACAGTGCCCAGCTCTGCTGAGATGGCATTACCCCAAATGTCAGTAAATCTCAGAAGAGGCTGGGCTTTTTTTGAGGGGGGGAAGGGGGTGTGGGGTTGTTATTTGTCTAACAGAAAAGTAATGGACGTGGGGAATGTGACATTGACAATTGAGTATTACCTTTGCTAAGTATTGAGTGTTAACTATGCATCACAAATTGTCCTAAGTGTTTTGAAGTCATCCATTGAGTTCTCTTACCAATGCAGGAGTAAATAATATTTTTTTTTCAGATGAGAAGATGGAGACTCATCTAGAGTTAAAAAAAATTAACAAAGCAAAACAAAAATAAAAACTAATAAGTGGTAAGTCCTGGATTTAAAATGCAGGCAGTTTAACTCCAAAGCATAGTTTAACTACTAAGTTAACTTTAGCATATATTACTTAAATTTAGAAGCGCAGCAACTGCTATGGGTCTAAAAAAAGATGAAGGGATTCATTTACATACAGTTAGCTTTCCGGAAGGGGGAGGGCCCAGCTGACGAGCAGGAAGAGCTGGACTTTTTTCCCCACGTTTCTCACATGCCGCTTGGTGCCAGTCGGCGTAGATTTGAGTCCATATTTTCCCTTTCAAGGCTATTCTTGATGTTCATTTAAAACAGACTTCACTAGTATAGGAAACTCCACAGAAGTGTAGCTTTGAAAGCGGCAGCCCGTTCTGCATTCTAGAGGCCGGAAGCAGAACTCGCCTGGGTAAAGCTGGCTTCCGGGGGCGTGGAAGGTGGGAGTTGGGTGGATGTGGACTGGTGGGCTTCTTGATCTGCAGAGTGAAGGTTCAGAGTCCCTCTAGAAGGGGATTTTGACATCATCAGGATGGAAAAGCTCTGCAGGGTCATGGCAAAGCCTGTTTCCTTTGTGGGCAGGGCAACTTCTCTGGGGAATTAGAATGATTAGGAAAGCTAGTTTGATTCCCTTGAGAAGACGGGGGAGAGTGAGGGGCAGTTTGGGGCCCTGGAATTGACAGGATCAGGGCACCAGCGGAGTGCGGATGTCAGGGAAAGGCTGCAAGTGCTGGGCTTCAGAAGTGAAGTAGGAAATCTCCTATTAAACAAAGTGCATGGGAGGCCATTTTGGGGGATCAGCCTCCTGCCCTGGGCCTGGGCAGAACAGACCGAAACCGGAATGAAGTCACTTGTGTTAAGTGTTCAGTAATCAAACCAAACTTTGAAATGGACCAGTTTTCCAAAAAGCAGGCAATTCTGGTCAGTCCGAGTCAGAATAACAAGGAAGTCCCCTTGTCTGAACTCCATAAAGTACCCCTTAAAAAGGGCCAATTTGCTTTTTGTTCTCTGTTTCTGCTTTCCTGAGCCCTTTTCTGCCTAGAAAGCCAACACCCTCAGCTCATAGGAACACTCATTTTATTTTACAGATCCTAGAATCAAAAGGAAAATCCAAATGGACCTTTCAACTAAATTTGTTGTAATTTTGTCATCTGACGCTATTAGACTTCCTCCTTCTCCTTGAAGCAACTCTCCTCTGTTACCGCTCAATCTTCAGTAACATCTTGTGGTCCGTGCCTCCCTGGGGACCGAGGAAAAGCACAGTATCTATACATTTGGAGAGCAAGAGGAAAATAGAGGTGGAAGGACAGTCAGGAGCCAGGAAGACTGCCAGCAACCCGCAAAGGCAGTGGACTCCGTCCACCACGGGGAAAAGAGCTCTTCTGTCTCTCTGAGTTGTAAGGAGATGCCATGGCCAAGAAGACTTGAAAAAGTTGTTTTATTTCAGAATAAAAAAAAAATACCCTCTCTGAAGATGAGTGTGGCAAACCCCATACCCCACACCCTTTTAGCAATAACCCGGGGCCCC
Source organism: Papio anubis (assembly GCF_008728515.1). Lineage (NCBI taxonomy): Eukaryota > Metazoa > Chordata > Mammalia > Primates > Cercopithecidae > Papio > Papio anubis. The sequence continues at coordinate 3,229,835 of NC_044987.1, forward strand.
ATAATTCCCTAAAATTTTGCTGCTTCCTTCCTCCAAGCTCTTTTGTTGTCTACTGACCAAGCATAGCGCTTACTTTTGACCTTTTGGTGGCCACTGTGACTTCCCTGAGAGAGAACTTTTGCAACTTCCCCTGTGACTGTGGTTGCTGGGATCCGTGCATGACAACTACAAGAACCGAAACGCAGTGGGACAAAAAAAGATTCTTTTTTCATCTCTACAAGGAGAGCAATCTTATGAATGGGGCAAGCATGATGCAAGGGAGTACGAAGAAATGCTAACTTACATTCCTGATTTCAGACATCAGAAAAGAAAGTCTACCGCCCACTGTCGGCTTTGAGATCGGGGGCAACCAGAAAGGTCAGTTCAATTATAGACTACTCCTTCTCAACTCCCATCCCCTCCCATTAACTCTCTCCATCTGTCAGGTAACTTTGCCAATAGGAGACAGTCCTGTGGGTTCTCAGCCCTACGGAATAGCCCTGGCCTACCTCAAATCCTGGGTGAGCCTGACCCTTTGTTCTCAATCTCTCTCCCTCAGAGATCCCATTTTCCTGTGTCTCTAGCATGATCTACAGCTGCCCTCAGAGGGCAGGGGTGGCAGGTGGGTGGGAGAGGGCCAAATCGCTGTCTGTGGCCTCACAGTACTGATGTGTAATCACAACTCAGCCATATACTGTAATGTGGCTATAAAGATCTCAGAACCACAGTATATGAGAGTTATGCCTGAAATGAAGTCCAATCTGTGATAAAGCAGCCAGCATTAATGCCACAAATATGTGACAGCGGGCAGAGAAATGACTGATTGGGGATGTTTATAAATATAGGAAGTGAGCTGCTTGTGGCGTCCAATAGAGGGGGTTAGCAAAATGAAGACAGATGGCGACCGATGAGCTCTCAGATTCCTTTATGGCTGCCAATCCACACAGATAGCCCACCGCTCAACCTCATCACGCAGCCTTCCCTGCAGGCTCTCTGGGTACATTATAGGCCGTCTCCACCTCCTGGCTCGGCAGAGAACTACAGCTTGCTTCCCAGGAATGACTGCGAAGATGGCAGAGAAAGATGTTGCTCAGGGCAGCCATTCCAAAGATGGCATTGATGCATGCCAAAATCATGGGGCTCGCTCAACTGCCTCATAGTAGTTTTTATAGAAATAGAGAATGCCATGTTGGGGGAAAGGTTTTCAACACTTCCATCTAGCCCATTCAAGCAATGTTGGAATACTCCTGGGCACATTTTCCCAGCCGTGGGAGACATGCCCTTCCCCAGGTGAAGCCCTGCATCTCTGCCATTGCATTGACTTTGGATGTAAAAGTTCTCTCCCTGGAGCTTCCATTCTCTGGTGCTTGGCAGCATAACGAGCAAGGATCAACCACTCATCCTTTAGAAGACAGCCTTGCAAATATTGCAAGAGGTCTTCTTCCCATTTATGGACATGGCCTTGGTTCCCTGACAGGGACAATACAAACTCTCTTTTGTTTGCTCACCTATTATGGGTTCCTGTAAGATTATCCTCCAGGCTGACGTGGAGCCTCTCAAATCTTTTAAAAATGGGATACAATGATTAGACAGTACTTAGGGGACTGCCTGACCGGTTTATAGTAATGCCGCACTCTTGAATATTTTGTTTCATATACTATAAAAGGGAGAGGGAAGCTCACTCTTGTAACTTGTAGGAAACTTACAATCAGCAAACACAGATAGTTTTCATTTGTTTTTGTTTTGTTTTGTTTTCTCTCTGTCTTCTTTTGCCACCCTGCTGTGACTAAGCTCTGCTTCTCCAATCTGTGAGGCTCTTCCTGGTTTCCAGCCTCTGCCCCCCATTGCTCCTCAGAGCAGGGTCCCTGTGACCCTACAGCAGTCTCCACCCTGATTTTGCCTCTGTAGTCAATCCTGATCTCAAACACAAGAGATTTAAAGAGCAGCAGCCCAACACCTCAGGCTCCCCATCAATTGTTAGCTGGACTCAGACCTTGCATTTCTTTTGATGGCTTAAATTCTATTTTAGTCCCCAGGTCCAGTTTCCTCCATGTTGTGCAGTTCTGATTCCTGGCTTTCTGTCTGTCTTCCTGTGACTATCTTGCTAAGCCTCCAGGCCTTGTGAACCTCCTGCATGGGGCATTCTGCTTGAACCTGATCAGTCTTTCTTCACAAGAAGTAATGTATCTCATTCTTCCTCCTCCATTAGGCTGTGTACTTAGTGAAAAACTGTCAAAATACTAAATATTGCATAAGCATCATGGAACTGGATCCTCATCATCACCCTATGAGGGAAGTAGTTACAAATAGAGTCCATAGATGCAGATATTGAGGTACAGAGAAGTTAAGTAACCTGCACAAGGGTACACAGCTGGGAAGTAACAAAGCCAGTTTTGAATTTCATATAGTTTGAGTTTAGAGCCTACGCCCTTAAAAGCCATACTCTCTGGCCTCATGATGAATATATTCAGAAAAAATGAACGAAAGAGTTATTTTATGTACGTAGCTCCCCTGTCTCTGTTCTCACAGGAATACTTACCCACTCTGACTCACCCCACTTCCCTGCAGCTCTGCCCTGCAGTATCCACCTTGTCCCTAAAGACACTGGCCTTTTTTCTCTATCCCAGTATCTACTGCTCAAATCTACCTGAAAGACTCTTTCAAGGAGCCTCTACTTCCTGCCGTTAGATAGATTATACCTGAATCTGACATAAGATATGATATAAACCTATATTTGAATAATTTGCTTGGGGGACCTAATTATAAACTATTGCATTTTTTTTTTTCCTGTGAAATTCCATTATCTTAGATGTGGCCCATTCTGTCAGCCTGACAAGATCTTTCTGGATTCGATCACCTGATAAATTTGCTTTTCCTCCCAATTTCATGTCATGCACAAATTTGATAAGTGTCATCTCTATGTCTTCATCCAAGTTGCTGATGGAGATGTTTAATGATACAGGACACAGCCAGTGTCCTGTGTGTCCTGGCAGCCTACTGCTTGACACTGATCAGTTAGTTGTTCAGCACCTGTTAGCTATAGTTGTTCATCTACCTACTAATACACTTAATTTTACTGGTATTCAGTGTAAACTTCTTCGTCACTCCAATAAAGCTATTACGAAAGGCTTTGTAAAATGCCTTCCTGAAATACCAATTCACTACGTTTCCCTGGAGAATACTGTCAAAGTAGGAAATGAGGTTTGTCTGACATGACTTAATCTTAATAAATCTAAGACAGTAGGAAATCACTATTAATCCATACTGCACATTGTAAGAGTCTGAAGAAAATTCCACGGCTTCAGAGCATTGGTTTTGAAGCTGCATCCTGTGGAACCCTCGATTTCCTTAGAGGTGCTGCAGACACCACCACGGGGTATGAAGGAGAAACCGAGCAGGCACAACCCCAGCCACTTTCATTCCAAGAAATGCTACTATGTTATATATTATAATAATGCCCTATTTTAGATCCTTCTTGAAAAAGTGAGACACAAAATACAATTTGAAAACTACTGCTTTAGAGGAAGAAAGCAATCTGCATGTCTGGAGTTGTATTTGATTGTGCTATATTGACTTGTTCTTGGGACACTCACTTTGTTAATAAAATTGAGACACCATTATCCACATTTGCTCTGTGCCTCACAGAAGTGCTATAAGAGTTGATGGATAGCCTCAGGACAGAGCGACTAAGCCAGTCCATTATTGAAATGCACACATCTAAATGCCCCAAAGAATCCTTGTCATTTTTTTCAAGCTGTCTGCTCAGAGGATGTTTTCCCCATCCCCAAATATTTATTGATGCGTCCTAGCTACAAGGTATGTTCAAACACATGATTTCTTCAACCTTCACAACAGTGCTAATGAGGGAAATGCAATTATTCCTGTTTACCATGAGGAAACTGATGCTAAAAGGAGGTTAAATAAATTGTTTGCGATCACACAGCCAGTAATCAGAAGAGCCACAATTCAAGCTGAAGTTTTATTGACCCCAAAGTCCTTGAAATGTGCCTGTATACCACATGGTATCTTTGTAGCCATGTATTGAGAGGTAATATTTTTGAGGGTTTACAATGGGCTAGGCACTGTGCTAAACATTTACAAAGATTAACTTACTTAATCTTGCAATAACCATATCATTGGTGATATTATTGCACCGCATTTTGTGGAAAAATATTAAGAAGTTTCCCAGGGTCACACAGTAAGAAACTGACAGAGCTAAGATTCAATCCAGGTAGTCAGACTCCAGAGACCTTGCCATGAACAATTACGTTATTATTTATGTCAGGGATCATCTTATTATCAGATCTGATGCAGGCAGATGCCCTTTGGCCATGCTTGGAATGGTCTTGGAAACTATTCTCATGAGCTCTCCTATGTGAATCTACCATTAGAGATTATCTTCTTCTTTTGAGTTAGGCATTTTCCTACGTTTACATAGAGGCAGTCTGCCAGTTGTTGAAAGTTTGGTGTGAACTAGAGCCTCTCCAGTGTGCCTAGTTGAGAGAACATTGAAAGAAAGAAGCAGAAATACAGGTAAGCTCTGATAATCTTGGGGGTGGAGAACAGAGCAAAAGTGTAAGACAATGGGTGAAGGCAGGTCAGGGCTGTGACCCTAAGAAGTAAGGAATGGGCAACCATAATAAGAGGAAAGTGGGTGCTAGGAAGAGCTTTAGCTTCTGTGCATTTAGCTGGACCAATTCTGGTTATTTTAAAAGAAGAGCCCTCAAATATCCACATCCTGTTGTCTCCTCTCATATTTGTTCAACTGTGCTGGAGAAGAGTTGAAAGGATGCAAACCTATGGAATATGCAGCCAATGTGAACAGAGCCATATTCCTTCAGGGGTGAGCTGTTATTTATGGTCTGGGGGCTGAGTCCTTCCCTTCTCTAATTGGTAGGAGCAGAGCGGAAGGAAGGGAGCACAAATCATATTGATTCCCTTTTTCCAGCCCACCTTCTCTAGATACTGTGTCTGAGCTTGGCTTTCTGCCGACATATATATTCTATTGCACTTTGAACACGAAAGAAGATAACAGTCCTGAATAGCATCAGACAAGGAATGAAATGAAATTTAACCCTGGTATTAGAAGATGCATCTCACGGCCGGGTGTGGTGGCTCATGCCTGTAATCCCAGCACTTTGGGAGGCTGAGGTGGGTGGATCACCTGAGGTCAGGAGTTCAAGACCAGCCTGGCCAACATGGTGAAACCCTGCCTCTACTAAAAATACAAAAATTAGCTGGGTGTGGTGGCACGTACCTGTAATCCCAGCTACTTGGGAAGCTGAGTCATGAGAATCACCTGAACCAGGGAGGTGGAGGTTGCAGTGAGCGGAGATCATGCCACTGCACTCCAGCTCTGGGCAACAGAGTGAGACTCGGTCTCAAAAAAAAAAAAAAAAAAAAAAAGATGCATCTCACTTCTCCTCATTTTAAGGTATATTTGCCGCTTGAGATAATTCGCCTGGAGTCCACAGAGCACCCAGTGAGCCTGGAGAGAACAGGAGTTTCCAGGAGCCAGGCAGAGGATGTTACCTTGTTAGAGGTAAATGCCATCCAAGGGCTGGTCTACGAAAAATCATCTGCACTTCAAAGCCTTTTTGAACTGGGGAAGGATAAGCCATTATTTTTATGATTTCCATTCCCTTCCTGACCATTAAACTACTTTCTTGAAGATATTCAGCTAAACAGTAGAAGGAAATTGAGTGAAGTAGAGAGATCAGGCTGGGAATTGCAGAAAGGTAGATTCCTATTCGTTCATCTCAACTCTAAAAGTTATAGTGATCTAACAAGAAAACACCCTAATTTTGTTAACTCTGCTCTGCAGTTAGACTGTGATACTTTCTATTATTTCAGTTTCCTTAGATGTCCTAATGGAAAGAGCAGTACTGAACATCTCTATATGTTGTGTACTGTCATATAAATAATATGGTATATAGTTCTTGTACTCCAGAAACATTTCAACCAGAAGAGAAATTAAAATATATACATAGGCCCAAAGACACATACTGTAAGTGTACTTTGGGAAGAAAGGTTTAATGTGATGGGGGCTTCCTGTCACTGAAGATGCTTAAAGTGTGTCTATATAAAAGCCTATTAGTCTTACCATAACTTAACAATGTTAAACTGGTTTCCTTATTGCAGGACTTCTCAGAGCCTTTGTATGCTGAAGTTCACTGTGACTCTTTCAGAGGAGGGTACGTATCCAGCAATTTCCTAAACTGGTGAATTATGGAGTCTTTATCCCCATTTTATTAAAGAGTCATCCAAAGGGACTGGTTTTCTGAGAAAATTTTTGAGAATTCCTGCTGAATAGGAGATTATTGCACTAAACATAGATTAGATGCTGTCTAAAGTCTCTTCCAAGCCTGAGAGAGCTCAGGCCACAGCCAAGTAGGGGGCTTATTGGAGAGGAGCTAATCAGGAGGATTGCTGCTCTTCCAATAGCCCCAAAGGCCCCCTCAGCCAGGCATAGGTCCTCCCAGAGGCAGCAGCGGGGAGGGGGGAGGGAGCAGCACCAGGCATAGGTCCTCCCAGAGGCAACAGCGGGGACTGGGGAGGGAGCAGCTCCCCTCGATGCCAAGGAACTCTGAGGCTGCTTTCCATTCAAAGCCTGGGGAGACAACTGACTTCCCAGGAGGAATAATATTGCTTCCTTTACAAAGCGTAGGCCACGCCTCTTCCTTCCACTGTGATGTTCTCCTAACTTCTCTTTTTCCTTCACCCAGGGAACTCTGGGACTGGCATTGACTGTAGATCACTGGACGGGATCCAAGCCATCCCTAAGTGAATGTAAAGGTGCATGTGTAGACACGCACACTCATGCACACACACACACTCATGCACACACACACTCAAGCACACATACACTCATGTGCGCACACACTCATGCGCACACACACTCATGCGCACACACACTCAAGCACACACACACTCATGCACACACACACTCATGTGCACACACACTCATGCGCACACACATGCACACACACACTCTAGTTTGCATTTCTTGGGTGTGTCAGTGTGGCCCAGTGGGGATACCTTAGGCTTGGGACTCTCAAAGCCCCTCACACACCGCATAACCTGGGACAAGTCACATCACTATCATCTGGGTCTCAATTTATGCATCTCTAAACTACAGTATGAACAACGCCTTTTTCCTAGATGTTGAAAGAATTAAAGGGAGTGGGGCACCTGAGGGGGCTTTGAGAATAGGGTTTGTAGACACTCAGTGCAGCTTTTAGCTAATGGGTCACTGACTGGACTGGGGAGTACAGTGACATTTCCTAAATTGCAGCCACCCCTGAATGGTTCACTGTAACTATGAAGCATAAAGTTGGCATTTAAAGATTATTTGGATTTCCGAAGGCCGAGCCAGACTTGACTCTCTAAGCACGTCAGAGCTGCGGTGCATTAACCCTCCCCAGACACCACACTGGGCGTCTAGCTCCCACACCCACACAGCCGAAGTCCTCCCCAACACTCACGTGCCGAAGCCACGAGAGGGAATAGAGCAATTTGCTTTAAAAATAAGGAGAAGAACCTGCAGGCCTTTATCCCCTAAGCTAGCATGAGGCTGCTCTGGCTCGTGTGACGAGGCTGTGTCTGGTGAGCAAAAGGAGAGGCCCCTGGAGATTCCAGTGCCTACAGGTGGACAGTGCTCCAGCCCCTTAGAAGAAATCTACATGGGGACAGCACATTCTGGTCACCAGTACTCGAGAGATGACTGAGTAGCCTGCCTCAGGTTCTCACTCTTTAAGAGAAACGGCCCACCCTTTCCATAGAGAGACAGTACAGGGTACAACTCTAATTTGGGAAAGATTTGGGAGCAGAAAAATGTCAGCTGGATAGAAGGCACTTGTTAATGAAAATAATCTCTATTTATTTTTCTTCCAGCTTCTCCCTGGCAATCATAGGAGAAGGAACTCTTTCAGAAGACGGGGCCTTGGAGGAGTGGAATGTGCCTGGGAGAGGTGGTCACCTACCTGGTAAGACTTTGAGAGAGAGTAGAAATTCTGTTTCTACCCAACACTGGGAGAAAACTGAAGTTACTTTCAATTGAACTGAATTGTCTCCTGCTGGTTGGGAGTCCCTGCCTTCGTTTTCTTGCCATTTGAAAATATCACATAGGCTAGTTTATGTTGGTTTTCTACTGTGAGGCACTTTATGCAAGACTTTTCATCTGTTCCTTTCTACAGTATTGAAAAACAGAAATCTTGCAAATGAGCAAACTGTGGCTTAGGGACACAGTGATAAATAAGCAAAGCCAAAATGTAAACCCCAGTCTTCCCTGTTCCAAAGCCAGGCTTCTGGGTCTAATTTTCCTTCTAGGAATGACAGAAGAGGACATGGGCTCCAGGCAGCAGGTCAAACTTTACCAGTAGCTCCCAAACCCTCTCCAGCACATGCTCCTGGGCTTCGGCTGCTACTGCTTCTTGTTTAGGAATTCTCCAGGGCCATGTCAAGAGGAGGGAGTGCGGAGTCAGTGGTGTTCTCCTGCTCAGCTCCACTGAGATCTTTACGGGGTCCTGAGCCTCCTCTCCAGCCCCTTATGCTGGCCCTGGAAGCTGTGGGGAAATGGAGAGCAGACAGACAAGAAGTGATGGCCATGGGGTCCGAGCTCTCCTTGCCAGGTTGCTGAGTGTGTGCCAGGAACCCATTCTCATTCCACCTGCACCCGGGAACATTCTCCTTCATCAGCAGAAGAGTTGCATATCTTGAAAAACTGAAGTTTTCATCTCCTTTTGATTGGGCGCTACAGCAGCTTAAAAAGCTTCTGCCTGAAAGTGCGAATCGCGCCACACCTTAATAGCCTCTTTTCTAGGGCGACGTGGGCTTTTTAAGCTCCCGGAGCCTCTGTGGGGATGTCTGAGCTGCTCGCGTTGTTTGTCTGGCGTGCATTTCTATTCAGGGAGCCGTCTCTGCAAAGTCTTTCATTGCGCGCACAGTCATCCAAGGGAAAGAGAGACATGCTCTACATGAGCATTAGTGGCAGCTGAAATTTGTCACACCAAAGATCAAAAGGCACAGCCAGGTAAAGCAAGACAAAGGGAAGGAAGCAGGGGTGGGAAAATGGTAACATCCAGCCTGGATGGGAAGGTTGGGACAGGAGTCACGGATGGTCCAGTTTTGGTTCTTTTAATTCTGGAGAAAAATAACGTCTAAGAGTGTCCTTAGGGGGCAAACGTCTTCAATTGTTCTGTGTATCAGAAGGATCCTGGGTTCTGGGATGGGAATCTTGGCACAGATCACTGTGACCTTTTAGCCAGGCTCCCCTTGTACATCAGGGCACCTTTGATGGTCTGACCCCGTGGCCTCCCTAGGAAGTGCAGGGGCCAGTGGCATCCTTTCTGAAAGAGAAAGGCTGCCCTGCATTGCCTATGTCCTTCTCTGCATGCCAGAGGGCACCCGGCTGCACACTGACCCGCCAGTCAGAGCACCGTGGGTTTGACCTGATGTGTGTGTTTCTGTGCATTTCAATGGGAGTTTATGAAATATCTGGGTATTGGTCAAACTTCTTTTAAATTGACCCAACCAGGGTCTCAGATTGCTGTTGTTGTTGTTTTAAATTGTTCGCCTAGCCCACTGTACCCTGCCCAAGACAGAAAGCTGATATCTGGGAAGACAGATTTCACTTTTTTTCACATGTGCTCTCTTCCTCCCAAAGCCCATATTACCAAAAAGGAGTCTCTGCGCTGAGGCACATTTGTGACCTAGTTCTGAAAGGACGAGTCCTGTATTGCCTTAATTAAATAGTACAGGATTCAGATTGCAGCCTTCTGTGCTGTGGGATCTGTTTCAGAGAAGGGAATCCGAAATCTCTTTTGTCTTTTTACACTGTACTCTTTAACAAAGAGCAGAAGCAGAAGGACAGAAGAATTGTCTCCCTAAACACAACGTTTTTCCAGCCCAGTATTCTCTTTTGACTGTGGTACCAAGAGGCAGCATGTGAGAGGGCACAGTTATTTTTAAATATTTTGGTTTCCCCCAACAACTAATAACGGAGCTTTCCTTCCAGAATTGCACCTTGGCTGGCCTGTCATACCAAGAGCTTGCCTGGGAGCTGGGGTGGGAGCTGGCGCTGTTTCCAGTTCTATGACCTTGGGCAAGATGCTCAAACTTTCTGGGAAGCTCAGTTTTCTCCTGGGTAAATTAACACAGGCATCATACCTACTCTACAGGATTTGGGGGATTGGTGTTAATATATGTAAATCACCAAGTCTAGTGCTTGGAGCCACTGCAATGTCACTTTGTCAGAGTCTTTCAGACCCAGTGAGCGGCTCCTGCCAAGCCACTAACTCCACTTCCCCTCCCCAACTCCAGTGTCTATAAAAAACATGGTTAGTTAGTTACCTAGTAGTTAATACTTCCTGAGCACCTCATCGTTCGAAGCACTTCTCACAGCAACCCCATGAGGAACCACTACGATCCCCATTTCAAATCAACAATTGGAGGCACAGAGCAGCTAAGTGACGTGCCCGAGGCCGCACAGCAGAACTGGGATCCAGCACATCTGGTTGGAAAGCCATTGCTCCTAACTACCTCTCTGCACCGCTGCGCTGCCTTAGTCAGTTCGACCGTGGCTGTCTTCTCTGCCACCGTGTTCTCTGGAGGGCCAGGGGTGTATCATTCTTGTTCCTTTCTGAGTCTGCAGTGCAGTGCCTAGTATGTAATAGGCAATTCTGTTTACTGAATAATGTTTATTATGTATTTATTTATTTATTTTTGAGACGGAGTCTCCCTGTCGCCAGGCCCATCTCGGCTCGCTGCGAGCCCCGCCCCCCGGGTTCAAGGGTTCTCCTGCCTCAGGCTCCTGAATAGCTGGGACGACAGGCGCCTGCCACCACGCCCGGCTAATTTTTGTATTTTTATTAGAGATGGGGTTTCACCATGTTGGCCAAGATGGTCTGGATCTCTTGACCTCGTGATCCACCCACCTTGGCCTCCCGAAGTGCTGGGAGTACAGGCGTGAGCCACCGCGCCTGGCCTTGTTTTTAGATTATTATTTTAGCCTGCCCTGTTTCCTACGGGTAAACACTCCACAAATTTGTGATCTATGAAGTCACTCCTTTTCATTTGTTCTAAAGGCATCTCTTTCAAGGTTCGTTTATTGCTTCTAGGTTTTAGACAATTTTAGGATTTGTGAACCAATTCTAGACCACAGCCAGAACCAAGGAATGGAGAATGTTGCTGGAACGTGGACGAGGAGTATTACTAGAGGATGGCTAGAGCTTTACAAAGTGAAATCAAAGGACCACCCACTTCAGAATTTCTGGGAGGCCTTACAAATAATGCTGATTCCCATGAACTGAATGAAGGCCTCTGAGGCTGAGGTCCAAGAATCTGCCTCCTCTCCCTCTCCCTCTTCTCCTTCCTCTCCTTCTCCCTCTCCCTCTCCTCCTTTCCTCCCTTCCTCGAGTCTTGCTCTGTCACCCAGGCTGGAGTACAGTGGTGCGATCTCTGCTCACTGCAAGCTCCGCCTTCCTGGCTCACACCATTCTCCTGCCTCAGCCTCCCCAGTAGCTGGGACTACAGGCGCCCGCCACCACGCCTGGCTAATTTTTTGTATTTTTAGTACAGACGGGGTTTCACTGCGTTAACCAGGATGGTCCTGATCTCCTGACCTCATGCTCCACCCACCTTGGCCTCCCAAAGACAATCTGTCTTTTCAATAAGCTTCGAGTGAGTCTGTGCAGTTTTCAGTGACGGAAGCACAGACTTAGAAGTCTGAAGAGCAAAGATCAGAGGAAAAGGAAGACTGATACAGACAGAATAAATGATATCTGGGAAGAATTCAGGAATTAAAAGAAAAAGACAAGCTCCTAGGAGCCTCCCAGAGTGGGGACCACAGGCCAGAGCAGAATCTCAGCCCATTCTAAAGAGCCATTTCTGAGGCTGGAAAGAGCATCCAGCTGGAGTCAAGAGGGTCCAGGTCTTTCTTAGGCCTAGAAAAGTGAGATAGAGGCGGACATGGTGGCTTATGCCTATTATCCCAGAGCTTCGGGAAGCTGTGGTGGGAGAATTACTTGAGGCCAAGAGTTTGAGACCAGCTTGGACAACGTAGCAAGACCCATGTCTACAAAACAACTTTTTAAAAGTTAGCCAGGCATAGTGGTGGGCACCTGTAGTCCCAGCTCTCAGGTGGCTGAGGAGGGAAGATTGCTTGAGTCCAGGAGTTTGAGAATGCAGTGAGCTGTGATCACCCTACTGTAGTCCAGCCTGGGCAAGAGTAAAACCCTGTCTCAAAAAAAAAAAAAAAAAACAAACAAAAAAAAAAAAAAAAAAAAAAAAAAAAAAAAAAAAACCGGAGAGAAGAAAAAAAGAAAAGATAGAGAAAAACCTGAGTGTATAAATAGGAATAAAAAATGTCATTAAAAGACTTATGAAATGTTCAGGATAGGTAAATTTATAGAGACAGAAAGCAGATTAGAGGCCGGGCGCGGTGGTTCATGTCTGCAAACCCAGCACTTTGGGAGGCCAAGGCGAGTGGATCAACTGAAGTCAGGTGTTCAAGACCAGCCTGGCCAACATGGTGAAACCCCATCTCTACTAAAACACACAAAAATTAGCCAGGCATAGTGGTGGGCACCTGTAATCTCAGCTATTCGGCAGGCTGAAGCAGGAGAATCACTTGAACCTGGGAGTCAGAGGTTGCAGTGAGCCAAGATCATGCCATTGCACTCCAGCCTGGGTAACAAGAGCAAAACTCTGTCTCAAAAAAAAAAAACAAAACAAAACAAACAAAACAAACAAACAAAAAACCCCCCAAAAACCAAAACACAAACCCAGCAACAATAAAAGGAAAGCAGATTAGGGGTTGCCTAGGACTGGAGCAATGGGCAATGGTAGGATTCAGGAGTAGATGCCTAAGGGATTCAAGGTTTCTTTTTGGAATGATGAAAACGTTCTAAAGTTGATTGCAGTAATGGATGCAAAATTCTATGGATATACTAAAAGCCAAATGTGTGGATACTTCAAACAGGTGAATGATATGTTACGGAATTGTATCTCTGTAAAGCTGTTGAAAAAGAGAGAGCATCTGGGAGCTATTAAGTATACCGCTGGGACAAGTTCAGTAATGTGAACTGATATATTTGTAATCCTCCCCAACATTACTAAGGTCCCTCATATTCCAAGTAGCAAGGCTGACTTTGAATGCGTGCTGGTGCTCCATACTCAACTGGCCGTGGTGGAATGAGGAACCATCAGAGAGGTGAGTGGGCCTAGGCTGTGGATTCTAGGTGCAGTATGTGCAGAAGAAGTGTCCTCCTGCCATGTTGGATTGCCTCAGTGGTGGTGTTGAAAGACTCCCATGAGAAGTGTGGGTGCAGCCTGTGTTGGGGGAAGACTACCCTCTTTTCACATCTGACCAATCAAAACTACACAAAGGTCTCTAGATGGACAGTTGCTATTATGTCATATGAGACTAGGAGAATTTCTCCCTCTTCTTTTCTGGGCTACAATCTAACTTCTGGCATTTGCCATGTGACTTTGGGCAAAGAGCTTAGCTTCTCTAAGCCTTAGTTTCCCCACTTGTAAAATGACGATACCATATCAAGTGAAGAGTAACAGGTCAGTGAGCTTTCTCTGTAGAAAGGATCTAATATTCACTGTCGTGCAAGAGGACTGTGAAGATTTAATGAGGTCTAGTCCAGGACTGAGCCTGGTATGTGGTCAGTGCTCTAGAGATACCGGCCACTTTTGCCACATCTTCTTTGTTTGCTGTTTATGATTGGAGGATAGTTCATTTGTGAATAATCCATAATAATTTAGGCAAATTGAACTTACTTTCCTTACCACTGAAACAGAGAGAATTTTCCTCCTACGACTGTTGAGAGGATTCTGTGACTTACTATATGCAAAACATGTAAGACTCTGCTCTCAGCTGATGATGTGGTTTCAGTAGTGTTTGCTATGCTGTAGTAGTAATAATGATGATGCCATCATTACTGTTTATGAATTTATTTATTCAGCAAGTAATTACTGGGCACATATCATGTGCTATGATTGCACCTCTGTCACTACAAATGTCTGTAAGAATTTGGGTCCCTGGGAACGCAGGTGATGTTCCATCTCTCCCATCTGTTCTGCCTTCGCTGGCGCCATCTTCTCATTTTGATGGGCAAGTGGAATGGATTCAAGTAGCATCTTTGTGAAATAATTTGGGGAAGAAACATGCATGACTCTAACATTTACACAACTGAGCTGATGCAGGCTCATACTTTCATTTAGAAATTATCACTATTTATTAAAATGGAGAGGAGATTTTTTTAATGTTTGTGGTAAACTGTATTCCTCATGAAATGGAAGAGTTAATAGGATGGGCCCTGAGCAGCTTCCAATAGGAGATGTCTTTTAGGCTTTCCAGGTCAGAGCTTTCCCAGGTGTGTCTGGCCAGACTCTAGGTTTTTGGGGTTTTTTTTTTCCCAGACAGAGTCTCACTCTATTGCTCAGGCTGGAGTGCAGTGGTGCATTCTTGGCTCATTGCCAACCTCTGCCTCCCAGGTTCAAGCGATTCTCCTGCCTCAGCCTCCCAAGTAGCCGGGATCACAGGCATGTGCCACCACACCCGGCTACTTTTTGTATTTTTGGTAGAGAAGGGGCCCCGACATGTTGGCCAGGCTGGTCTCAAACTTCTGACCTCAGGGGATCCACCTTGACCTCCCTAACTGCTGGGAATACATGCGTGAGCCACCGTGCCCAGCCTCTAGGTTTTCTTAGGTTTCCCCCCAAGCATCTCCCAGCCCCTCTCTTCCCCAGTCCACCACAGGGTCTCTCTGGTGATGAGGAAATGATATGCTCCTTAGGTGAAATAGAACGGGAGCTTCCAAACCTGCCCATCTCCCCAGCTTACACCCATCCCCACAAGCTACACCCCCACATCCTAGCTCTGACCACCTTGAGGGTCAAATTTCAGCTGAGAGATTTTTCCAAGACTAAAATGTGTGGCTTCTCTGAGGAACTGCTTTCACTTCTAAAGCGTCTTCTGTTCAAGGTAGTACCTAGCAGGACTTCTAATCACAGGCAATTGATATTCTACTGAGCATCTTTGGAAAATAATCTGCAAACAAGAGGCTGCAGGCTATAAAAGTCTCTGTCTCTTTCTCACTCCCTCTTCCCCCTCTCTCTTTTTCAGAACAAGGCTTACAGCTTAATAAAAACACAACCCAAGTGAACGCAGGAAACCTTAGCACTTTGCCCAACAATATTATCCTTTTAAGAGTTTTATTAATCGGTTTAAAGTTGTGCCGCATTTGGTTAAGAGGTGCAAGGTGCCTTCCCCTGCTGACAAGACTGTCCTTGCATTTCAGGAGTTGGCACGGTTGGCTCAATTAACAGAATGGCTGGGAAAAGAGGGTCAGCCTTGGAAGGCTCGAGACTCACACTGTGTGGATGATGAGTTGAGCAGCAATTTGGCTCTACCTGCTGCATGCCCCTTGTATCTAGCACACGTGCGCACACACACAGATACACACACATGCACACACATGCACATCCAGACACACACACACACGCACCAGTGGCAGGCACAGGGAGACTCCCTCCTGGAGAAAGCAGCATAAAGGTAGCATAAAGGAGTTCCTGATTTGTTTTTATCTCCTTGTAAAGGAATTTGTACACTCTGCAAGGGAGACTTACTAGCTAGCAAGAACAGACAAATGCATCTGTCAATTTAGCAGCGTCATTTGAGCTCAGTCAGTGTGGCACTGGAGGAATCCCCTAAATGTTTAATTTCTTCTAGCACCATAAGTGCTGTGATAGGTCTTATCAGGATTATATTGACTACACAAAATGAGATCTGGTGTGGGGCAGTTTTCTTGAAGGGAGAGACATTAAGAGCACAAGCCAGGAGTCCATTTAACAGGTTTCTAATAATATCATCTCATATTGACATCACATTTTCATTCCTAACCACTTCAGGCTTGAGGTGCACAAAGGTTACTCATCCTCTTCTGAAACCCAGTGTTTTCTAGTTTGGGACTGATAGGACTTAAGGTCAGACAGAAATAGGACTTCCTGACTATGTAGATGGGTCTGCATAAGGACCATGATTCTCCCTTGAGAACGCTAGGCAAAAGATAAGCAACTGAATTTCATGGTTGTGCTGAGGACACGGGAGCTCTAGATGATTCCAGTGAAGTGCACCGGGTCAGGGTGGCCAGAAGTCACGGGGCAGAGTCCCCACAGGATCTCAGGGCCCTTTACAGATTTCTCAGACATCTTTCTAGCACAACTGCAAAATGACTCAAATGTATGATTAATTTTTGCTCTAAAAATGGAGAACATAAAGGCACTTACTTGCTCACTCAATTATGCATCTGATATTTATTGAGTACCATATAAAGTCCAGACACTGCTCTCGCAGTGCCCTGCGGCTGGAAGGGGAAGGAGCCATGACAACAAAGATGTTCAGCCCAGCATGGAGAATGCCAACAACCGAGCCGTGTACAAGGTGGGGTGACGGTGCGAGAACAGAACCAACCCCGCTCTCACCGCCTGGGAGGCAGCGGGGAGGCAGGAGGAGACCTGGAAACCTCATGAGAAGACGCTCCACCTGGGCCAACAATATTGGTTGGACTTTTCTGGACAGAAAGAAGAGTTCATGCCGTGCCAGGCAGAGAGACAAGCGTGGATACGGGCACAGAGAATGAGAAACCAAGTGTTCAGGAAGCTACTGGTGTTTGGTTGAGGCTGGAGGTTGACAGAGAGGCAGGAGGTCCCTGGCGAGGAGGTGAGGGGTCAGCTGCAGGAAGGGGGCTGTTCCCTGTGTTTACAGGGGACAGTATTGGGGTGAGCAGACCCCCAACATGCAGCACCAGGGTGTCTGCAGCTCCCTCAGAAGTGCTGTCCTTCTCATGCAGGGGGTACCGCAAGCATCTGAGATGTGAGAAGGTCCAAAGAAGGAGTATGTCGTCCTGGGGCATACCCCATGGCGGTGTAGGTGACAGGTATTAGAAACACAGCAAGGGAAAGGGTTCTGTGGCCTGGGCAGTGCACACATGGGCAGACCTAGAGGAAGCAAAGGGCTTCACTTACAGAAGAAAGGTGTGTGTGTGTGTCTGTGTGTGTGTGCACACATGAGTACGTGTCTGAGCATGTGTGTTATAAGAACATTCTTTGAAGGGAGTAATTTCTGAGGAAGGCTCAAAGAGGAAAATGAATATTAAAGTCACAATTGTTAAGCAGCTAGATCTCATTGTACGTGTTCTTGCCGTAAGAAATTAAAATTTAAAATAAAAGAAGTAAAATGAATGTACTTGAAGAAACTCTTGGAGGGGTGGATATATTTGTTACCTTGATGGCAGTGATGATAACATGAGTATACACGTATGTCCAGACTCACCATGTTGTACACAATAATTGTGTGCCATTTTTGTATATCAACAATACCTCAAAAAAGCTGGAAAAATTTAAAAAATGGAACAAAAAGAGACACTAAAGGGCTCTCTCTCTCTCTCTCTCTCCTGCCCACCCTCTCCCTCTACTATGTGAGTAAACAGTGGGAAGGTGGCTGTCTGCAAGCCAGGAAGAGTCCTCACCGAAACCAGACCATGCTGGCCCTCTGATCTCAGACTTCCAGCCTGCAGAATTATGAGAAATAATTTTCCTTTGTTTAAAAATAAACAAATAAATAAGGTGGCATAAATAAATAGGGTGGCATAGGGACTATCTGCACCAGGATGAAAGCAAGAGGGAGTGAAAAGGACCTTTTGGTTAGTCAGTTCCTCCCTTAGTAAAATGGAGTAGATACTAATTCCAAAAGAACATGCAGGAATCAAGGGGCATAAACCATTGGCAGAGAAAGCCTTGCACAAAATATCTGCTTCTGCAGCTGAAGCTGATAAGCAATTACCGTGTTCCTAGTGAAGCAAAGACTAATTTTACTTTCCTGGTGGCCTCAGGTTGCAGGACCAAGGCAATGTCTGGGGAGCAGAGTCAGATCTCTCTTTGGCGATGCAGCCACATAAGCATTTGCAGGCTGTTCTAGAAACAGCGAAGGAACAGTAGAGACGGTTTGCTCTAGGGGCCATTGTGAACCTAGCATAGAGAGCCAGGCCATTCGTTAAGCCTCATGGACAGAAAACCAAAAAGGAGAAAATGACCACCGATGCCTTGCACTATTTTTATCACCATAAAAAGCACAGGCCATCGTCTTGGGGAAGGGGGTTCATTTGACACGGTAAATTAGTTTGAAACTTTTAATAGAGAGGGTGCCTAGTTATTTGAAATCAATCCAAGGGTATTGTATTAAGTCTTGTTTCTTAAAAATATGTGGTATATGGTTTCTGTGCTGATCAAAAAAAAAAAAAAAAAGTGCCTGGAGCTGTCATAGGAGAAAGAGAAAGCAAGTTCAGCTAAGGTCTGGCCCTGGCCCGCCCAGGCTAACACCCACCACCTACCACCCGGTGGGAAGAAAGTGAAGAAAGGGGAGTGGGGAGGAGCCTTGTAGAGAAGTTGCCCAGGGAAGACAGTAAAATGGGAAGATTTTTCTTGCAATCTTCCCCAGAGAGGGGCTGCTAGAACTTCCATTTAGAGAGTGCTGTCCTTGACAAATGGTAATTTTTTTCCCCACTACCCGATAAATTACTTGGAGTTAAAATTAATATTTTCCTTCAGAAAAGAAATAATCATTACCCTCAGAAGCAAAATTGGAGCTAAGGCTCCAGTGATATAATAATAATAATTTGCACTTGGGTGGATTCTTTCCGGCAAAGGTCTAGGAAGCTTTGCCAAACATTAATTAATTAAGCCTCGCAGGTTCCCCCAGGAGGCAGGTAGCTATTATCTCAGCTTTCCAGATGTGGAAACTGAGTCTCAAGGAGGTGAAAGTGATTTGCCCAAGGTCACTCTGGGAATGAGAAGTGGGACAGAGATGGAAATGACAGAGCCTGCCCCATGCCCAGAGTCAGAGAAGCTTTCTGCATCTTTTCCCGCTGGGGCCATGGAGGGCCTAGGTCTGCAGACCTCATGCATATGCAGGACTCAGAGAATTCCAGTCCACTAAGCACAAAGGGGCAGGAAATGGGTCCCCAAACTATTTTCATTTGCAAGGTTTGGGCTGTTTGTCACCAGGTAGAGCTCTGCTAAAATTTGGAAACAAACAGGAAGTGGTTAGGAAAGACATAATTACAAAATGCTCCAGAAAGAAAGCACCTGTACCACCGCTAATGGGATTACTTATGCATATCTAACCTCTATGTTAGCCTTCTGCAGAGTCTACATTTAAGAAACACGAAGTAGGGAAAGTGAATTTTTGACAGGGGAAGAGCGACTTCAAAGAGGTCTCCTGTGTGCGGGCTACATCTCCTGGCTTCATCCATCATGACACGCCCTGGGCTCTGCTGGGCCTCCTTGGGAATTTGGTGGGGAAGGCTGTTTTCAGGAACCCAGGGCCTCTCCCCTCCACGCCTGGCTTAGCAACTGACAAATACCATCAGTGAATTCCCCGCCCTCTCCCCACCTTCCCGTCTTGGGTGCTGCTGACATATTTTGATATTTCCTCATGAGATTATACTTCACATAATGAATTTGATTCTTCAATTCTTCCTCTCTCTCTCCCTCACAAGTCTGTAGCTTCTAGAGTTTATCTGCTGCAAGATGAATCGCCCAGAGACTCTGGGAGCATCTTTCTTTACACTTCACCTCCCCCACTGCGGATGAGAAACAGACTTTTCCCTCATCCATCATAAGTCAGCGTGACAGGGCTGTCGGTCCCCAGGCCTGCCTTGCTGCATCCTCCTCTCTGCCCTGCCGCAGCACGTGGCCTGAGTCCCGGCACCAGTTGGGACCCTTACGAAACACTTTGAATTGCAGTAGAACCAGACCAAAAGATCCTAAAAAATATAAAAGAGTAATAACAGGGAGAAAAATGACTTAAAAATAAAATGAGAGAGTGGTTTCCAAATTTCTTTATTCGGTGGCCTCCTCTCTCTTTAAATAGGACATTGTGAAATTCTAATAAATCCAGTCTTTTTCTTGACATGTTATCAATCTTCCAACATCCCTAGAGGGTAAAGGGTGAGTCCTGTTTGCCTGATTTCACAGGTGAGGCAAAGGAGACAAAAGGAGGTGAAGAAGGATGATGATGAAGGCTGAAGGAAGGAGGCTTTCTCGGGCCAGGAAGGGAAAGTGGGGGGCAACGCGGTAGTGGTGTCTCTGTGCGGTGGGAATAGCAGACTAGCTGGGATTCTGACAAATTGTTCTCTCGCTCTGCCTCCTGCCTGTCCCCCAGCAGGGACTGAAGGAATGAAAATAGACCAATTCCATTTAAAGAGCTGGGTTGTGGGGGATCCTCTGGGATCTGTAACTAAGTGAATGGCCACAGTTTTTGTGCCTTGGTTGCGTTTGGCCACAGTGAGTGTCTTAAGAGTGCACCCACGATCCTTTCACCCTTTCTTCTTCATGGATAGAATGGATGGGGGAACTTTTGTTTCCAAATGTTATTGGAAGATTTAATTAAGCACCATTGGAAATTTTTGAATGGAAATTGCCACATTAGTCATGATTATTACCCATTTTCTTTAAACATAGGGCCAACTGCTAAGCTGTTAGGCACAAGCCTAGAAATTACAAAAATATTCAAATATCCATTATCTGGGATTCTGTTTGCCAAGCATCCTATCTAATCAGGGAAAGCCTGCTGGAACAGATGGGCCGTACACTGTGCCCTTCTAAGCCAGGAAACTTGGACATGCTGGGGCCCAGTGAATGGAAGCGCCAAATGCTGCTGCCACCGAAATAACTCATTTCTCCTCAGTAAAAGCCTGACTGCGCTTGTTCCCTTCAGATTGCACCTGCAGCCACTTCTGACGTCTGCAACACAGAACTAGGGAGGTGGACACTGGCTTTTCTGAGAGACAAAGGTCCAGGGTGGTCTTGCATGTCACCCAGAATCTTGCTGGGCTGCGTCCAGGTGCCTGGGATGGTCAGCCTGGGGGCACGGGAAAGACAGAACTGACTTGAAGAAGAGGACTATTCAAAGTGGCTTGTGAAGGTGCTTACACACAGAGAAAGGGCCTTCCTTTCACTTCATATTTATGAGTAGTTTACAGAAAGCTTTGGAGCCAAAGGAAACAAAATTGGTAAACACAGTAAGTAATAGATTCAACAAATACAGTTAAGGATAAAGAACTAATTTACATTTAATGAGACAGCGATTGTTTATTAAATAAGAAATGGTTGTGCTTATTGCGATGGCCTTAAAGGTTTTTCAGGAAGAATACATTAAGCTTTGAACATAGCTTTTTCATATTCAAAAGATGTGACTGGAAGAAAGGAGAAAGGGAGGAGTCAGCAGAATGAATAAAGTATGTAGGAAGCAGATCACTTCTGGAATTTAGAGCATTGGACAAAAATCTAATGGAAAATAAATTCCACAAAAGGTTCCCTTCCTTGTGTGTTATACTGCAGCTGACCTCACGGTATTGATTTTTTTTTTAAGTAGCATATGATTACTAGAGAATTGATGGCATGTTGGAACATATATTCTGGCTATGACCTTGTATAATGTATTTTTGAATCAAAATTGCTTTGCATTTATGACTATGGGGATCTATGTCCATGTAGCTATCTCTGCAATCTCAAAGTGAGGAAGAACGGGATCTTCCATGTAGAAAGCTGGAAAACCTCTTAGCCTTCCACGACAGATAAAGCCAAGCAGAAAGTATGACTGAATAGGGAGAGTCACTTCCGTCTGTGAGTTGCAAAGGCCAGTTACTTCACAGGATTGGTTCCAAAACTTTTACCTGCAGAATCTCCTGAAGACACGTGGGGCAGCAATGGTGCTCCTTTGCCTTTGTGAACAAATCGTTTTTTAACTTGCTGTTTCCTATTTTAAATAGCACCACATGCAGTGTCAAAACAGTTGAATTTGAGTTCTGATCTGTCACTGGCTGGTTGAGGCAGACAATTCTAGCTTTCACCAATATTCCTGCCTGTTTTCCATGCTAGAGACTGCATTTCCCAGCCACCTTTGCAGTTAGGGGGGCCATGGGATGAGAGCAGAAGGGATGTATACACTTGAAGGCCAAGTCTTGAGAAGGAACAAAAGTGAGCCTCTCGTGTTCCCTTACTCCTCTCTGTTGTTTGGGTCATAGGTGTGATGGTAAGTGCTGAAGCAGCCACTTTGGAGCTAGAATTAAAGCTGTGGCTGTCAAGGTTGCTCTACTAGCCCTAGACCACTATTTGTTTATTCTATTCTATTCTATTCTATTCTATTCTATTCTATTCTATTCTATTCTATTTGTGGAGATAGGGTCTCTCTATGTTGCCCAGGCAGGTCTCAAACTCCTGGCTTCAAGCAATCCTTCCACCTCAACCTCCCAAAGTGTTGGGGTTACTGGCGTGAGCCACCACGCTGGGCCTATTTTCGGTATCTGTTTTTTTTTTTTTTTGAGACAGAGTCTTGCTCTGTTGCCCAGGCTGGAGTGCAGTGGCCAGATCTCAGCTCACTGCAAGCTCTGCCTCCCAGGTTTACGCCATTCTCCTGCCTCAGCCTCCCGAGTAGCTGGGACTACAGGCGCCCGCCACCTTGCCCAGCTAGTTTTTTGTATTTTTTAGTAGAGACGGGGTTTCACCATGTTAGCCAGGATGGTCTCGATCTCCTGACCTCGTGATCCGCCCATCTCGGCCTCCCAAAGTGCTGGGATTACAGGCTTGAGCCACCGCGCCCGGCCTAGACCACTATTTGAAAGAGAAATACATTTCTACCTTGATTAAGTCACTGTTTTGGGAGAGGCCTGATTACAGCATCTTAGCCTATATTTTGACTCATATAGAACTCAGGTATAATGACCTTTGAAACTGAGACATTATTTTATGTGTTTCACCTCTATTTTAAACACAGAATTCTTAAGGGTCAGGAATTTATGTAACAAATTTGAGACTATGTGGTGAATATACCTTGCTTTTCCTGACGGATATTAAGGATATGAATAGGAAAAAATGAATGGAGAAGCAAAGCATATTCTTAAAAGTAAAAAGACAGTTGGTTAATCACTTTACCAGAGAACTGTCAAGAAACACCTGATGGAAATACCAGCAGTAGTTGATAAGTTTTTTTGTGTGTAACACAATAAAGACTATTCGGAATAGCCATATGTTTCACTAAAGAGAATAAAAAGAAGAGTTTTAGACCGGGCCTTGGGCACATTGCTGGAAATCTGTGATGCTGGAGGCTGGCTCACCAGGAGAAATCCAAGTCAGCTACAAAACATGCTGGCCATGGGAAGTAAACAAATGCAAACTTTCTGCTTGTTGTTTCAAAACCTCCTCACAGGTATTTCATAATGAATCCTTCAATTCGATATTGAATTTGATTTTTTATTAAGAAAATATTCAAGCATCACAGAAACATGGTAAAATAAACCCATATGTCTATTATTGAAATTCACTAATTATTAAGTTTTGCTGCATTTGTTTAGCTTTGCTTTCTTTCTTTCTTTTTTCCATTTTCTGAGATCAGCATGAGTCACACACTGCAGAATGGTACATAAGAAACCTAAGAAACCTGAAATCCATCTTCCATCTCCTACAGGCTCAAGTCCTGTTCAGTCTTCATGAAGCTGCTCGCAGAGATCCAGTGAGGGCAGAGGACGCCAGCCCTTCTCCTCCAGCTGACACTATTCCCTCAAAGATGCGAACCTTATCTGATAACACTTGTTTGTCTTTCCAACTCCCTACTCTATAGGCCAAGGCATACACTGCCTGGGTTACTAGGACACTGCCAACCTTATTAGCAAATAGTAGTCTAAACTTCTCAGGGGATCATCTTGGAACTGTTTTAATAATAGCATGTGCATATACCAAAAAGGTAGGAAATCCTGACTACTTGAGAACCAAACAGACTTGTAGCTCTAGGAAAAGGAAGAGAGGTGGCTGAACCCTTTGGAATCATAAAACCAGGAGCATCTTTATATAAAACCCTGAGGATTAGAAAACAGGCCTCGCTGTCTGTCCTCCAATTCCCTGACAGTCTGAATCATGATGGGCTGCTGGACGGGTATGGGTATTTCCAGCTCTCTGTATCTCAAGCCAATCGGAATGAGTGTGTCAGGTATGAGGAGGGTTGTGCAGAGTATCCAGGCTGGAGGGGTTAGCTCTAGGGAGGGCCTCAGGGTCTCTGTGCTGCTTCCCAAGGAAGCACACAGAAGAATTTCCAAAGGAAAGAAGGCAACTTCAGTCCAGACCCGCATCAACCTCAAGCATCCGCCTTGCACAGAATGGTGTCTGTTTCTCAAGAGGCTGGGCTCAAAGGGGGCAATCTCATAGTACGAAAGACTCAGCAAGTTCATTAAGGCGCTTCCTGGATATGTATGTCAGTACTAAACAGAATGTGTTAATGGAAGGCTGTAGGGGAAAACATTTCATTGGTAGGTAACTGTTTTTCTTTTCAGTTACCTTGATGCAGAATTTCTAGACAACAGCAGAGGTACAAGTGAGTTATATGTTTGACTCTGGGGTTTTGCTCTTTTGAAATTCCAATTGTAAGCTGACATTGCCCATTTTCTCAGAGATACAGCCGTGATAGACCACTGCTCACCCTCCACTCCCACCCATACCCCCACGCCCCCTGCTAGCCCCTTATTCAAATGCTCCAAGAAGTATCTAATTGAGTAAGGCACCTAGGATCAACAACAGCGCCCCCTGCAGCCACACACAAAGACCCACACATCCCTGTGCGGCACATCACAGAGCTGATACAGCATAGTCATATTAATTTAAAAATGTGTCTTCCAGGTTAGAAATAAGATCAGTTTATTACTGGTTTTAGGTCCAGGAACCTAGACTTCCTGAAAGGAGAGGGCTTGATAGGCACTTAATGTTGAAAGATCTTGGCAATATCACTCAGTCATGATGAGGAAAGGATTTAAACCTCCTTCACACTTTAAAAATGGACTCTTGTCCACGTCTCTACTTTTAAAGGAGGAGCTGGAAACACTAAACGGTGAAGTGTCTTTCACAGGGTCGGGGCGTCAATGATCAGGTGGAGGTAAAGGCCATTGCTTTGTGAATCATGATCTCTTTTTTTCACTCCTCTGACCAGGTTACCCAACTCACAAAACAACTCGGTGATCACAGAGCATGTCCTGGCCACCAAGACATACATAGCAACCTAGTTACCCTACTTTAGTTACTCAACTTTAAGCCCAACTTCTTCCATTGGCTTAACTGGGGATATAATATTCATCTATATGTTTGCTTTAAAATACTGGAATCAGCTGCCTCTGGTTGTCATGACACACTGTTAAAAAAAGTAAAAGTTACAAATCACCTGAAATTCCCCTTTGCAGACACACACGCACACACACACACACACACGCAGATACCAAGACGCTGTGTAAACCTATCATTAGGGTTCTGTCCCAGATAGTATGCAACAATAATAGCTAACATTTGCAACATAATTTCCTCAGATATGGTTTTTCTCTTAATTATAAAAATTCCCGAAGCTGGGTACAGTGGCTCATGCCTGAAATGGCAGCACTTTGGGAGGCTGAGGCAGGTGGATCACAAGGTCAGGAGTTCGAGGTCAGGCTGGCCAATACGGTGAAACCCCGTCTCTACTGAAAATACAAAAATTAGCTGGGTGTGGTGGTGCACGCCTGTAGTCCCAGCTATTCGGGAGGCTGAGGCAGAAGAATCGCTTAAACCCTGGAGGCTTAGGCTGCAGTGAGCCGAGATCACGCCACTGCACTCTAGCCTGGCTGACAGAGTGAGACTCTGCCTATTCCTATGAGGTAGGTGCTATTATGTGGCCTTTTTACAGAGCAGAATACTGAGGCACAGAAAGTTTAAGTAATTTGTCTAAGAATTCATAACTTGTAAGCAGCAGAACCAGGCTTTAAACTTGGGTACTCTGACTTATTAATTATTAAATATCATTTCAGTAAAAGTATAACCTGAAGCATTAAGTTATAATACTCTGCTTTTCATGTAATCTGTATAGAGGAGATTGTTCTTCTAAATGTATACTTCATGACAATATTCTGTCTACCTGCTTCCCTCTGTTTGGGGGAAGAGGAGAGGTGGTGGTGACTTCCAGTTTTAAGGGCCTAATTCTTGCCAGGGGAAGGTGACTTGGGGATTGGATGAGAAGTGGACGTTAGAGGCATCCTCCTTTCTAATCTTGTCACTTGTGTTCGTTTTCAGTCTTTTTTCAAATCTATCTCTGTTTGTCTTTAGTTCCAAGGACATGTCTCTACCATGACAGCCCACAGAACACAAACTTTCATCCACAAGATATGAAACTATCATTTTCTGGCAAACGCAAGAAACTTTCCATTGACTCTGTTCCCTTAGAGATGGGTTAACTTCCTCTCAGTCATAAACAAGGGCAGCACCTTTGGCATATGGAACACTTCCTTGTTTGCCCCCTGTGGGGCCCATGTCTGGGGCCTTCCTGGTGCCATCACTCCTCAGCATTTAGGATGTCTCTACTCAGTCAGTTCCCTAGGGGAGTAGCTGCCCTGGGGAAGAGATGCTATCAGAGAAGTGGTTCTGTGTCCCACGGGGTTGTCATACTCCTAGAGGACAACACTGGCAAAGAAAGGGGAAGGCAGGAGCAGGGCCATTCCTGCCTGAGCAAGAGCTAGAAATGTTCTCCCCAGATACCACCTAAAAATCAAAGCTGACAACTGAGCTGGGACCAGCTGATGAAATCGAAGAAGGAGCCAGCAAAATGCTCCCAGACTGCTCTATATTTTACCCCCTCCAAATCTACCTGTAATTGGGTATGCCACAGGCTGCAGACTTTGGGAATGTGTAGGCAGTTCAGGACCATTAGTTAATGCTCCTGCAGCGGAGGGCTCTGTTCTACAATTCATGCCAAGAAAAGACCCAGAATCTACTTATGGTTTTCAAAGATTTTCACCTTTGGAAGACTGCCTTCAATATAGATTTAATCACAAGGACCCAATGGCAACCCTGTCTAATAGAAATCTCCTCAGTTATCCTGTCTTCCTCCTAAGAACCAGACAAAAAGGAACCAAACCAAATGACACAAGGTATAAATTTATCTTGCCACAGATTGAGAACAATGTTTGCATTTATGTTATATTTAGGATGTGTATGGAATTTACTTTATTAAACACATACTACCGATTTTTGTTTTTTGGTTTTTGTTTTTGAGACTGGGTCTCACTCCATTGCCCAGCCTGGAGTGCAGTGGCATGATCATAGCTCACTGCAGCTTCAAATTCCTGAGCTCAAATAGTTGTTCCACCTCATACTCCCAAAGCACTGGGATTACTGGCACAAGCCGCCACACGTGGCCCATATTGGTGATTTAGAAAGTGTATAGCTTTTTTAAAAGACCTAAGGTCTTTTGTTTTGCTTATCTGGCCTCATGGGGACACCTTGAAAAGTTTAATTAGAATGGACAACGAAGACAGGTGCCCTGCCATCAACAGTTTCCATCCCCCACTCAGGAGGAGAGCTGGGAGATGATGTCTTCAGAAGGCAAAGCAAAGTGCATCCAAGCAGAGGCTGAGTTTCTCCAAAAAGTCAGGATGGAAAAATCCAGGTGATTTCAAAAAACATTGTTGCAACATAATTACTTTTGATATACCTCAAAGTTGTGCTAATACACAATTTAATCCTCAGGGATTCCTTTGCGTCCCCCCTGTGAATCATCTGAGATGGCAATCAACAGCAATGAAGAGCCCAGGAGGACTCAGTAGACCAGAGTACTAAGAAATAGCGTTCTATCATTCCTTGTACCCATGAGTTGTTTTTGTGTGTGTGTGTGTGTGTAGGGGTGGGTGTGTGTGTGTGTATGTGTATTTGCAGGTGACCTAAGTGACCTTTATATATAAAGAAAGATTATTTGCAGCAATACTTATTTACAAATTGTTACATCCCTGAGGATATTAATTTTTCCTGCCAGAAGTCTCATGTGACTATATATTGTATTTTTGATCAGCTGATATGCCACTAAATATTGGAGGAGCTTGATTTCTTCAGGGCATGCCTTAAGCCTCAAACCATCACAGGGTCATCACTGAAATCATTTAGTCTTCATTCAGCTTGTTCAATAACTTTCGTCAAGAGCATACGTGGGGCCAAGCATTGTCCTAGGAACTATGGACATCACTATGACAAAGCCATGAAGGAGCCACATAATCTCGAAAGGGAGACAGAAATGACAACACATTATAGCAAAAGTGTGTGAACATGTGTTAGTTCATAAGAATGAAACAAACCTAAGGAGGGAAGAGTCAACTCTTACAGGATTTAAAGTCAGGAAAAGAAGCATTCACAGAGGAAGATTCATTTGATCTGGTCCTTGAACAGTTGATAAATGAGTGGGATTGACCAGGCAAAGAGGAGGAACAAAGGTATTGACAGCCAAGGGAATAACAGGCTCATGGGTTAAGAGGTATCAAATGGTCAAGTTCACTGGAAATGAGAGTGAAAATATACGTGGGTGACGGGGTGTAGATGTGTGCCACATGGAGAGGTAAGAACTTGACTTTACAGGTGATGGGGGAAATGATGATGATCTTACAACTATGATATAACTTACTTTGCGTTTCAGGAGGGTCCCTCTGAGAATAGTGAAGCAAATAAAATTATATAGATGGGAGAATAGAAACACCA
This sequence comes from Papio anubis, assembly GCF_008728515.1. Taxonomy (NCBI): domain Eukaryota; kingdom Metazoa; phylum Chordata; class Mammalia; order Primates; family Cercopithecidae; genus Papio; species Papio anubis. The sequence continues at coordinate 3,258,410 of NC_044987.1, forward strand.
CCAACAACATCCAAAAAACATGGGGAAATGTTGCCATAATATAGGTTAGAGATTACACAGTTGTAAGATTTTGGTAGTGGGAGTGAAGGGTGAAGATAAGTTTCCAAAATGTGTAGGAGGTGGAAATAAACTGGGCTTAGAAACTAATGGAATACAGAAAACCTGGGAGCAGGAAGAGACAAAATGCCTCCCTAGTTTCTAGAATGGGATAGTGCTGTCATTCATTAAGCTAGGAAACACAAGAGAAGGAACAGACATGCAGGCCAGGAATCTGTGGGTCCTCAGGTGAAGCTGCCTGGTAAGTCATGACCAGCACACAGCTGGTGTTCAGGAGAGTACAATTGGTCTGTGTTCTCATCCAGGTTGCTTAAGCCTCTTTAAAAACCTGTAGAATATACACTACATCAAAAGTACACACAATATAGATGTACAGCTTGATGAATTATTGTAAACTGAAGATCCTTGTAACCACCACCCAGACAAGAAATGGAACATTTCCAGCACCCAGAAACCCTCAAGGCCTCTCCTGCTCCTTCCCCATCAAACATTCCCCTTCCTCACAAAGCTCCTGTCCTCAATTTTATTATAACCATGCCCTTGATTTTTCCTTTTTAAAGTTTTACCAACTAATCATCCATTCTTGAACATAAGAGTTTAATTTTGCCTGTTATGGAATGTCAAGCAATGTGTGTTCTTTTTCTGGCCACTGTAGCTTGGTGTGGATTGTGTGAGTCTTTTTTGTGGTACGTAGTTTGAATGTACTAATTTTCAATGCTGTTTGACGTTCCATTGAATAAATACACTACAACCTGTATCTTCATTCTATGATGGACATTGGCACAGTTTCTATCTTGAGGCTGTTTTAAACAAGGTTACCAGAAACATTCCTGCCCTGGTCCCCTAGTACCTAGGTACACACATTTCTTTTAATCAGGAGTGTAATTTCTGGACCATATGGCATGCATATCTTAAGTTTTGGTAGATAAAGGTAAACTATTTTCCAAACTGACAGTGTCAATTTTACACTCTTGCCAGCCATGCATGATACTTACCATGACATGACATCATTACCCACATTTGATGTTGGCAGGGTTCTTTTCTGATCTCTCTTCCTCTCTCTCTCTCTTTTCCTCTTCTTTCCTGACCCTGTCGCTCTCCCTTCCAGCTCTTTTCCTTCTTTCCTTCCTCATTCTGGTGGGTGTGCCTTTCTGTTTCACTGTGGTCTTAACTTGCCTCTCTGTGTTACCTAGTGATGTTGACTTGGCCTTTTGGGTCCTGTTTTATAAAATGCACGTATAGATCTTTTGCTTGCTGTAGTCTGCTGCATTGTCTAACGGTGTTTGTGGGGACCTTGCCAACTGTAGAACTGCTCTGGATGGCCAAAGAGGTCTGCCCCTCTCTTCTGCCATGCCCAGTGTGTGGTAGCCTTGACATGGGATGTGACAGTTTCACCTCAGAAAGGAATTTTTTGCTATAGTTTATCTTGTGGCTGCCTTCTAAGTTACCTGAGGACTAGGGTTTGCTGTTGCGGCCATAACTTTGGGCCTGCATGCCTCTCTGCAATCACCTGAAGTCTCCACAAAAACATGTGTGAATCCTCTCAAGGGCAGAAGAAAGCCCGTGTGGATAAGTCATTTATCAACAGAGCAGTCTCCTGGGTAAAGGATGCTTGAACATACACAAGGATGTTCACGGAGGTATAAAGAGAAAATGGTGGACCAGTGGGTTCTTGATTCCATGTGTCTGAAACACACTGGTTTTAACAATGCTAAATTGGGTTTTCAGCTGCAAGGCTTCCTGGAGTCTCTATGTACACTGGGAATTGAATTCCAAGAGGGAGATAATAGTGGATACCAGCTTCATTGCAATCGTGCATGTTTTTTTGAAGGAACCTCTCCCAGTATTTCCACACTAGATGCACTCCCTTCACCCTCAAAGTCCATTCTTCTTTTGCATAGTTCCAACAGATTACCATGTTCTCTTGGCTACCTGAGAAGTTTTTCCTTTAGGAGCTATTATCTTCTTTCTAAAGTGATTGCTGATTGCTCTGCTCTCTAAAGGTCACCATGGATCCTCCCATTTTCTCCTCTCCATGAAATGGTATGAAGTAGAGCTCAGGCTAAAAGCAAGGGCTGAGCTGGGAGCAGTGTCACACCTGTGGTCCCTGCTACTGCAGAGGCCGAGGCAAAAGGATTGCTTAAGCCTAGGAGGTTAAGTCCAGCCTCGGCAACATAGTGAGATTCTTTCTCTACAAAAAACAAACAAAATAACGTAAAATACAACTTAAATTTTAAAAAGTTAAAAGCAAATGTTGGTCAGCAGCTTAGGTCTGAATCCAAGCTCATCCACAGCCAGCAAGGCCAACAGCATTAATAAACTGCTTAACGTTTGGAAGTCTTGGTAACTTCATGCAGAAAAGAGGCAAAATAGTGTCTGTTAAGGGCTGTTTTTTGAAGGTATTTTTTAAAAATACACAGGGTATTGCTCTGCTGCCCAGGCTAAAATAGAGTGGCATGATCTTAGTTTATTACAGCATCAAGCTCCTGGGCTCAAAGGATCTTCTCACCTCAGCCTCTGGAATAGCTAGGTGTATTAGTCCGTTCTCACAATGTTATAAAGAAATACCTGAAACTGGGTAATTTATAAAGAAAAAAAGGGTTAATTGGCTCATGGTTCCACAGGCGGGACAGGAAGCATGGCCAGGGAGGATTCAGAAAATTAACAATCGTGGCAGAAGGTGAAGGGAAGAAGGCATGTATGCATGGCCAGAGCAGGGGGAAGAGAGGAGGAGGAGGCACTGCACACCTTTAAACAACCAGATCTCGTGATAACTCACCCACTATGCCGAGAACAGCACCAAGGGGAAAATTCATCTCTATGATCCAATTACCTTTCAGCAGGCCCCGCTTCCAACACTGGGGATTACAATCTGACATGCGATTTGGGCAGGGACACAGTCTCAAACCCTATCACCAGGACTACAGGTGCATGCCACCACACTCAGCTAATTTTTAAATTTTTTGTAGAGATGCGGTCTTGCTATGTTGGCCAGCTGGTCTCAAACTCCTGGGCTCAAGCAATCCTCCCAATTTTTGAGTCTTAATTAACACATTTCATGTAAGGTGTTCAGGACTGTGCTTGGCACATGGTAAATGTTTAATGTCATTATCTATTGTTCTTCTTGTCATCCTGTTATTATTCCAGCTTCTTTTGCCAGTGCAGATCCCTGATTGTCATGCCATAATTCTCATGCGATTCTTATCCCAGAGCCATATGCCTCCCCTGAGCAACGCAAACACTGAATGTTTGTGCCTGAGTCTGCCCTGCAGGACGTGAAATGCAACTCATCACACACTTAGCTGTACTAACATAATGCAGATACGCACACGTGGGCACGGGAAAGAGACATCACCTCGAATCATGGTTTGTCACTTGAAAGATGGAACTAAGTGTTAGGATGTTAATCATCTTTGGGGCAGAATTTAATTTCCTCATGTGAATATTTTATTTTTTCCCCAGCCTCTCCACTAATGAAGATCTTTTAAAGGCTGCACATAATAGCTTTGAATAACCTCCAGTAGAATGAATCTATCTCTCACTGAAAACCCTTTCTGAGGATCGAAGACACCTGAACACATGGGGCAAAGAGCCATGGGTCCCAGAAAGCACAGCCCCTTGTGGCTTGGGCAGACTAGTTCCTTTCCTTGGAGCACAGGGTGTTTTGTTTCATTGTTGATGTTTTCCAGAAAAATTAAAGATATAATCATTAATCCACGGCATCGTTGTGGGATAATATGTATGAAAGATTTAGCTTAGTGCCTGACATCTTGTAGTCAGTTGACAACTCTTTGACTCTTTCTCTCCTTCCGTCTAAAAAAATTTTACTTTAAAAATTAAAAAAATTTTGCGCCTGGGGTTTCTTCTATATAGGGTGTGACCCTAGACATAATTTTTGCTGACTCAATTTATTGCAATACGCTGAGTTAAGTTCTCACAGGTACCATCTGAGATAAACACAAGGTCCCTTCCCAATAGTGGCCTCAGCTTCTGCTGTCAGACTCCAGAATGGGATCTGAGGATATTCCAGAAAAAGATACAGCTTTCTTCCCTAGCCGGCCTCTAAACTGTTTCTGTGTTTTCTTGATATCACTTTTGGGGAACTAAAAAGTGTAGTAAATGGCGGAAATGAGGAGCTTTTCTGCCTGTTCGTTCGTTCATTCATTCATTCATTCATTCATTCCTACTTTTAATGATGGCATATGCACAAGCACCCTACATAAATTGAGGATGCATAAGCTGTGAATTCTGCCTCCCAGGACCCCCAGGTTTGAGTGCAATCTTGTCACTGGCTATAAGGTTCTTTATTATTGTAGCTTCCTCATTGCTGTCCTTTCTGTCTCAGTGTCCCCAATTCCCAGGTATTTGGTAACTGGCCTTAAATATTGGTTCATAGTGGAAGTTTGCTGTGGGCTTGTTTCTTTTCATTCCATGTACATGCTAACTGCTGGATTTAGATATACTAAGAGACCTGGAGGCAATGGGTGCATTTGATAGATATCACATAAATAAATAAAGCAACATTGTCGGTCTCACACCTTCTCCCTCACCCTCCCCACAGGCAGTCTTTCTGGATCAGAATAGAAAGAAGTCAGGATGGGGAAGGCAGACTCTGCTCTACCCATTCCAGTGGGAATCAGCAAACTTTTGTATCTCATGAAGCCTTGTCAGCATCACATTTAATCTCAATGTTATCATAATTATTATAACTTTACATTTATATAGCTCTGAGTCTCTGGGGAGAAGAAAGAACTGTGAATATGAAAAAGATGATCAGGCTTCACCCCTCCTTTCTAGAGAGATAGACTTTTTTTTTTTTTTAAATTATTTTTATGCCTTTCTTGACTCATTCCTTGAGGCATCACCTAGATGTTCTGCCTGGGGGATGTTTTTTTCCTGGGTAAGATCAGCTTGGAAAAATGCACAAGGGGAGAGTGGTGGTGGAGGCAAAACATGCTGTGGCCAAAGGGAAACATCCTTGCCAAGATTAAAGAAGGAAAGAAACTAAGATTTATTAACTACCAAGTAAAATCTAAGCCCTGAGTTACTTGCTTTGCATATCTAATTTAACAGTCACTAAAATTCCCAGAGAAGTATTATTATCCCTATTTCACAGTTCTGGAAAGAGAAGCTCATTGAAATTCAGGAACTTGCCCAAGGTCACCTAATTAGTATGTGGCAGATGATGAGTTTGAACCCCTCTGTCTCCTTGCAAGTTCCTGCTCTTCTTGGTGTGATTGAAAACAAGCTTGCAATCTTATTCGGACGCCTCCTAGGCTTTGGCTAATCAGCCACCTACTGCATAGCACTGTGCTATGAGGTTTGAGAGATGCCAAAGATGTATCAATCCTGGCTTCCCTTCAAGGATTTTCAAAACGGGAGATAGGATTGATGTGCAGGATCCAAGTCTGTCGGAGTTGAGGGGACCAGGAGAGAACTAAGAGCGAACTTTTTGAGAGGGTGTATAGTGTAGTCCCTCTTGACGTAAGTGACTCCATCTTAGAAAAGAGCTCCATCTTACATCTCAAATGGCATCATGCCAGCAGGACCAGACATTCACCTAATCAACAGAACTACCTAAACCTGACAAGGGCATAACCGGACACACTCTTTACATCACCCCTTACCGGAGGACTCAAGGACTCTAAGAAGAGCAGGACTTCACCGTCCACAAAACCATTTCACTGCACACCATCCCGCTGTCACCCACATGTTAGCACCTGGCATCTGCCACTAAAGGTTCCGCCCACCTCAAAGGCTCTTCCCTTGCAAGACGTTGAAGATCGTCTGGATCAGCCGAGCATTCTCTCTTTGTCCAAGCCGCTCTCTTGGGATTGGTTCATTAACCCCTTTTTCCTACCCCTTTTTCTCTTGTTGTTAAATGTTATTTTGTTTGACGTGGAAATGTTAATCTATAACATTTATATAATGATTAAGTATCCTACTATATATAATTTGCAATATTGACTGACTTATGGGTCAGCTAGGGCCTGTGTGCTCACGCCTCTGACCACTGAGGGAATGAGATGTAGTAAGTGTCAGGCCTCTGAGCCGAAGCTAAGCCACCATATCCCCTATGACCTGCATGTACACATCCAGATGGCCGGTTCCTGCCTTAACTGATGACATTCCACCACAAAAGAAGTGAAAATGGTCTGTTCCTGCCTTAACTGATGACATTACCTTGTGAAATTCCTTTTCCTGGCTCATCCTGGCTCAAAAGCTCCCCCACTGAGCACCCTGTGACCCCCCTACCTCTGCCCACCAGAGAACAACCCCCTTGGACTGTAATTTTTCTTTACTGACCCAAATCCTATAAAGCAGCCCCACCCCATCTCCCTTCGCTGACTCTCTTTTCAGGCTCAGCCCGCCTGCACCCAGGTGAAATAAACAGCCTTGTTGCTCACACAAATCCTGTTTGCTGGTCTCTTCACACGGACACGAGCGAAAGTCAGAATAATTGCCACCTTGGAAGCTCCATGTAGGTCATGGCTGAAGTAACATCAATAAAATCCTGACCTGTGGAAAGATACATATGTGCATGGATCTGGTTCTGTCTCTGCCCTTGCTCTGGTCACCACAGAGGGCTTCTTGGAAGACGAGGGTGGAGGAAGGCATCGTAGAACAGTAACTCAGACATGATGGAAAGGGAGGGAAGGAACTCAGGGGGTTTGGGGACAAGGAAAAGACAGCCTAGTCTGGGGAACACCTGGGGACTCCCACAGCCTGGTAGATGGATTTAGAAGGACACAAAAGGTACAGTTTGAGAAGTAGTGGAAAGAAAGAGGAAGAGTTTTTCTGGGCCTCCTGCTTTCCTCACAAACCCCAAGGCTAATTTATTTCTCATTCCCTCCTAGGGTCACTGGGCAGCTTTGCAGAGAGCTCAGCGTGGTGCTTGTCACTCCTCGTTTATGTGGTTGCTCCATTTACATTCCCCCAGTGGCCCAGGCAGCTGCAGAGGCTGCTGGGTCTCTCTTGCTGCTGGGGAACAAGGTGAAGCCAAATGGAAAAGCTCTGAAGGAGAGGAGCAGGACAGCTTGGTGCACCAGTGGAGTGCAGGAGTAAGCACAGGCTGTCCTCCTGAGTCCCACAACATGACATAGTTGACTTTGGCCAGGGATTGATAGGCAATTTTTCAGCCTTAGCAGAAATCCCTGCTGTGCAGAAGGTGAAAGTAAATGCAGGTCTCTTGCGATGAGATGCCAGGGAAACAGGACAATGGCCAGGGATAGAGTGGAATGGCTAACGGGGCAGTGGGAACCTTGTTTGTATCAAGGATCACGGTCCAAGAGAAAGATAAAATCAATCCAGGGTTATTTTGAGGCAAAGAAGAACTTGGTTTAGTTTGTTACAGAAGCATACAGAAAGCTTATACTCAACCTATTTTAAAGTGAAGGGACAGGAAATAAAGCTTCAGTCACACAACTTGAAGCATGCAATTGTCCTGCTTCAAACCTTTCCTACCTCCCTGCTTGCAAAAAGGAAAAGACCTAATGCTGTAATATGGTGCATGAGGCTATAAATTATTAGTGTTTCTTTTGATAAAAGTAAATTATACTCACAGTATAAAAATTCAAATTCCACAGCAGCATATTAGGTAACATGTAAAGGCCCCCCTCCCGCTCTCTAAGCTGACTACCCATCCACAGCTGGGTTCTGATGGACAATGTCAGCAGTCATTCCCTGAGTCAAGCCTCACCGTAACCCTCCCAGCCAGGTTAGATAATGCTCGGATATTCAAATGTTCTTTGCATGAAGGCATTGCAGCTCCCTCTGCCTAAAAATCTATCTTCTCCCCAGGCCCCTGCCTCTTCTCTACTTGATGACACCTTCAACTCAGTTTCACATTCAGCCCAAATGTCACTTGCTTTAGGAATTTTCCCTGATATGTCCCCATAGACCTGCTCATCACCTTCTTAAAACTCCCACTGTGTCCTTCATGGATTTAATAGTTTCTTTGATTTCATGTCTCTCTCCCTTTGCTGATTCAGTATGGCTTGAGAGCAGGGATCAGCTGTTCAGCTCTCTATTCTGAGAACCTAGCAAAGAGACTGATGTCAAGAAGACTGATGCTCAGTGAATGCTGGTGGAATAAATGGGTGGATGGATAGATGTATGGATGAATAAATGGATGGATGAATGCATTTAATGAACCAAACCAAACTTGAAAATGCCCTTCAATTCTTTATTGTGACTAAAAGGAAAGTGAATGAGAAAGCTGAGAGAAAAAAAGAGTCGTCAAGAAGAAAAAAAATGGAGGAAAAGCTAATACACACAGAAAAGGAGACAGACGCAAAGAAAAAAAAAAAAGAAAAGAAAAGAAAAAGAAAAAGAAACAGTGGGAAAAGGTCTCATGCATTTAAAAAGATGGTAAGATAAGCCATTCTGGTTATACCTGAATATCTGCTTGGATCACTTTATAAACATCCTTAGAAATGATACCCATTTTCACTGTATTTACATTCTTTTCACTCTTAAACTCTCAGAGAATGGGTTCCAGTGGGATACAGTTAATGGTCCAATGAGAAAGAAAATATTACCTGAATTGCAGAGACAGTGACAGAAGACATATTACCCTTGTAGCCCAGTGGGCTAAATTTTTGTAAAAAGAAGGATGGGACTAACAAGAACAACAAAAATAATGACAAATTGAGAGGGGTCTGGGGTCCTTCAGAAAATGATCAAGCTATTGGTAACCACCATGACCCATCCTATTCCTCAAACCACCTCTACTCCACCCACTGCCATCAAGTTATCTGATTAGATGACCAGAGATTCGCCTGGAGAGCTCAAAACGCAGGACAGGCGGTCCCCCCAGAAGGCTCTGTCAGACTCCCACGTCCACTCTTCACAGCTCCTTGTATGCCCAGGGCTGTGGAACAGGAAGTAAAACATTCTCCAACTTTAGATTCATACCTGAATGAGAGGAAGCGGAGGTAATTCTGTTTAATTGCCACAACCTCTGTAACTCAGAAAAGAAAACATTCCAAGATGAGGTATCCTGGTGCCACCATGGAGCCGAACTCTCATTTTGCCTTCAGGGTCACAGAAAATGTTACCATAGGCAGAATAAAAAAATGTCTATGGACAGAGGATGAGTGAAGGCTTTGCCAAATGGGGAATAAAGGATTCACAACATGGATAATTTTGTAGTAGAATGGGAAGCTTTGTTTACCAGGAATAGAAGCAGGAGCTGGAGAAAGAAGAGGAGGGAGGGAAGATGAGAACTGTAGACAAACCCACCGGATACTGAATCCCACTTCTCTAGAGGATGAAGGGAGACTTGCCCTTTCTTCTTATATGCTTCTGTCGTATTTTAATTTTTTGAAGCAAATTGTATTACTTTGAAACTGGAAAAAATATTTTTAAAAAAAGAAAAATTTGTTTTATTCCAAGTGCCAGAAAGAGATGTCTGGAAACCCAAAAAGATCAAAGGTCCTGCTTCTTTAGTTCTCTAATCTTGAAGCCAGCCCATGATCCTTTCCATGGGACTGGTCTGCACGCATCTTGGTCTTTTCCAGGCTGAGAAGTAACCCAAGATTTGCTGAACATGGGGGTAGGGACCTTGAGGAGGCAAGACATCTCTGCAAGAAGAGGACCCAGCCTCTTTCCTGGGAAGAGAAGAGAGGCCACCTGCCTGTGTGTTTGCTAACACGCAGGAGCTGCGGCCTGTAATCATCATTAGCTCTCTTTGGTGTTTACTGACTGTTATTAATTAGAATGAGCAAACTTGGCATTAATGTGCCTGCCATAAGGATGAAGGTTCTTACTGCACAACCATCCTGCATAAGCGGCTAGACTGGGACTCATTTACCAACTGTTACCAGGATGATGCAGGGCTACAGGCACCAGCTGATGAAGGACTGGGCAAGGGAGGGCGCTCGGACCTGTGCTTCTCTGAAAGTTCAGAATTAGGGGAAGCTGTGCTGGAGCAGAGGGAAGCAGAGCCTCTCCCCAGCTCATGTGGGAGCTGCTAGCAGGCTTTGGGCAGCCTCCAAAAGTAGCCCAGGCAAACCCCCAAGGTCCTTGATCACCAGACAGCTTTCCTCTGGCACCGGCTGTAGCAACTTTCTCCCTAATCAGAAAATCACTGAACACAACTTCCTTTACCGGACAGTGGATCAGTGTCCTGTTGCCCTTCAGGAGAGACCCTGCCCTTCTGTGGGTCTCAGGAAAGAGGTTAGGGATATGTACAGTTGCCAGTAAAGGGAAGGCATTGTCTGGTATTCTGATCTATCAGAGTCTATTCTCTCGTTTCTCTGGAAGTGATGCTATCCTTGCATATTTCCTGTCTGGGAGTGCAGCCTTCAGAGAGGAGACTGCCACCACGTGAGAAGTTTTGAAAACAGGGGAGGTAATGGAACATGTTAGCTAGAAAAGAAGGTTAATTTCTTCCTGCATGGTTATATGGCCTCGATGTAGAGGCGAGTCTCTGGAGAAAATGGCAACGTTTCAACTGGTTCACAAGTAGGATGCACATGAGACTTAAGGTAGGAGATACGTTCACTCTAAGAAAAGTCACGTATTCATCGTCAGCTTCCCTGGGAGGCAGCATAACTGGCAACCATGTGGGCAAGGAAGGCTTCCAGAGGAAAGGGCACCAGGGACATGTTCTCCAAGCTATGGGCCTCGTATTTTGGATTGTTTTGGGAATCATTGTGCTCACATCCCTGGAGGATCTGGGTGTAGTTTAAACACACTTCAGGGCTCAAGCCTAAGCAACCAGGGAAATAAGCACCTACTCTCACACGGGACAAAGACTTGACAAAGAGCCGGGCTGCATACTTCCTCACCCAGAGCCTCCTTCTTCCTTCCCTCCCTCCCTGGTTTTCAGGAAATCCTGCATCGGTATAGACAATGGTGTGCTCTGAATGAATGTCTCTGCTACCTGGAGACATTTAGGCTCTTTGAACTAACTCACTAGTAGAAGTCAGGGGGATTGTGAGAAGTAGAGGGAGCTGATAAATGTGGGTGCTAGAATAGGGGGTACATTTGGGTCAGCTGGGAATTAGGGAAAGGATAGTTGAGGGTTCTGTGTCACCAAAGGCAGCATAAGGTTTCACAGAAGTTCATACAGGAAAACCTCAAGATGTTGCCACATTTCTGAGATGTCAGCAGCTAAGAGAAGAAAAGATTGCTTAGTTACAGAAGTTTTACCCACGGGAGCGTCTGGAAAACAGCACTTAACACTGTCACTGTCTTCATGTAGCAAGCACCTAGAAGTTCACAGTGCAGCTCTGAAGAAGTGCTCATTTCCGCCTTCTTGTCTCTTCAGGTGCTACATGGGGTGTTGGAAGGCTAGTGACCCATTAGGCATTTGGAAAAATTTATGCAGCTTCAAGGCTCATCTCAAAAGCTAACTCTGAGGCCTTCTTGACCCTCTGAGCTGAGCTGGGTCTCTCCATTCCCTATGGGCTCATTAGAACTTGGATATTCATTTAATGCAAACAACACATGGAAATAGAATGGACAGTCATTCCCATTTAGTTGTGAGCTATTCAAGGTCAATACTTGTGCTCTGTTGATCTCTCTAACCCTCTAGATCTGGTGCCTGGCATGCTGTAGCTACCAGTAAATGAGGCAACAGTCTTCTGGAAATTGCACTTCTATTACATATATACTGATGTTCACCAAGAAGAACACACCAAAAAGATAAATTTAGTTAATATTGAGCCAATGCATAAAGAGATACACTGGATAAAGGATATAAAGATTAAGGATATAAATTTAGATGTCATAGCATGGAGGAAGTAGAGGAGAGAGGAATTGACGTTAATTGAGCAACTACTTTTACCTAGAACGACACAAAATCTTAAATATGTTATCTAATTCAGCCATCATCACAACCCTTGCCGGTAGGTATTCATATTCTCATGTATTTAACTCCTTAGATGTTATTGTATTCTTATTCTCTACAGGCACTATTAACAAGAGGAGCAGAGATCTTATTGCTTGTTTATGCACAATCTAGCAACTATTCTACAGCTCAGACAGGACACGCGAATTGACTGACTTTACATAGCTCACAAAATTGACTGACTTTACATAGCTCATAAAATCGACGGGTTTACATAGCTCATTTAAGTCTGGTCTGTGTGGCTCTAAGGTCTACTCTATGTATTGTAGGTAACATATATTCCAGAAGAGGTAACCCAGGAAACTCTGAAATTTTCATTTTGCAACCAAGAAGGGCATCCTGGAAAAGCTAGCAATTCTGGAGCGTTCTGGGACCTCCAAATCGTCTTTGGTGATGTTTCACAGATTCCATAATTTCATCAGTTAGTGCTGGCTCCTGGATTAGGCATTGCATGGGGGAAGGCAAGGGATGGTCCTCTGTCACTTTAAGTCCTAAATTATTTTCAGGTGTTTGTTTAGAGGCAGCACTGGGAGGCAGGCTGCCATTTAGGAGAAAGGGTGGACGTGGTCTCCTTTAGACCTCTCATCAGAGTTACTGTTTCGAGTAATGAAGAAGCACGGGGATTGATTTGATGACTAATGAATAATCAGATGCCATCAATAATTGTAATCACTAATCTGGTGCAATTAGAGGCAATTATAATAAATGCAATTTCCTCTCGCACAACTAACGAACTACAGAAATATGAATTGACTTAAGGGGGCTGGCAGTGATTTATGTGATTGTGAGATCATGAATCCCATTATCCTGGGAAAGATTCTTAAAGGGGCAGGGTCCTATTCTGGTTTCACCCCTACCTAATGAGAAGCTAGAAAGTGCAGTTCTAGAGGTAATGAGCACAGAGGCTACTGTATTTCTCTCGCAACTGGCTTTAGATAAGGGCCTTGTGCAGATTCAGCTGGGACTGCCATGAGAGGGCCTGTTCCTTTGAGTTCTGCTTACTGTAGTGATTCACCTTTAAGTCTTGAAGAATGAAGATGAAATATTCCAATCTATGCTGCACAAGAGAATGTGAAGAGGAACATCTCGATGGAGAAGACCTTTTTTGTATTCAGCCATGCCTGTTGACTCACTACCCTCTCCATAGCCAAAGAAATCCCCAGATTTCCACAGAAAGGTATTTTTATGTAAGTTGAATGGCCTTAGAGGTTGTCAGTATCTTTAAAAATGCTTAAATAGCTGGCCAGGCGTGGTGGCTCACACCTGTAATCCCAACACTTTGGGAGGTTGAGGCAGGTGAATCATGAGATCAGGAGTTCGAGACCAGCCTGGCCAATATGGTGAAACCCCATCTCTACTAAAAATACAAAACAACTAGCTGGGCATGGTGGCATGCGCCTGTAGTCCCAGCTACTCGGGAGGTTGAGGCAGGAGAATCACTTGAACCAAGGAGGCGGAGGTTGCAGTGAGCTGAGATTACACCACTGCACTCCATCCTGGGCAATAGAGGGAGACTCTGTCTCAAAAAAGGAAAGAAAGAAAAAAAAAACTTAAATAGCTATAATTATGTCAGTCCTGTTTTCAGAAATGTTGAGTTGCCATGCATTTTCTAATGAATCAGCCAGAGCTTTTTAAGGGACTCCACAGCATGTTCCCACATAGTTGTGACAGGACCGTAGTGAGCAAGGATGAGGTGGGAGCTAAGGTGACCAACTGCCCACCTGCCTGGAACTTACTGTGTTCCTGGGATTTAAGACTTTCAGTGTTAAAACTGGAAGAGTCTTGGGCAAACAGATGAGTTTTTCCCATGGAGATGAGGTCCAGGATAGAGGCAGAGGCCAGATAACATAGGGCCTCTCAGTCTCCTAGTAGCTCAGATACAATTCAACCTCCTGTGGTGCACCGCAGGCTCTGCCTGGTCTCACCTCCACTCCTCTCCTGCTGGTAGGTCCACCTCTATTCATTCTGCAGGGCCTCTAGTTTTTGCCTCAAAGCCCTTTGCTTTCCTTTTCTTTGCCTGGAGAGCTCTCTGGCCCTGATTTTTGTCAGAGCCCACTTCTTCTTGTCATTCAGGTCTTACCTCAAGTGGCCCCATGGAATTAGGCTTTCAGACCCTGGCCATCACAGCATCATCTGTGTGCGAGTAGGTGCTTCCCATCCTTGCCTGCCAAGTCACTGGCCTACAAGAGTGCCCCGCACAGGATGGGCCCTAATTAATATCATCCTGTAAATCACTGAGCCCCTTTCCAGCCCCACTTTTCTCTGTTGGTGTACAAGTGTTCATCCCCATTCACATTTGCCTACATGCTCTTCCCTGAACACATCCTGCTTCTTCCTCTCCATTCTGCCTGAAATACCTTCTCTCTAATCCCTTCAATTTTGGCTATTGGTTGAAATTCATCCAGAAGGTAACTTCTGCAAAGCCTTCCTGGCTCCATAGCTTTTTGGCTTATGCCTATAATCCTGCCACTTTGGGATGCTGAGGCAAGAGGACTGCTTGAGCCCAGGAGTGCAAGACCAACCTCAGCAACATTGTAGAACTTTTCATCTCTACAAAAACAAACAAAGGCATGGTGGCATGTGCTTTGAAGTCCCAGCTAGTAAGGAGGCTGAGGTGGGAGGATTGCTTGATGCTGGGAGGTAGAGACTGCAGTGAGCTGTGGTTACATTACTGCACTCCAGCCTGGCTAACAAAGCAAGATCCTGTCTCAAAAAATTAAAAAAAAAAAAATCAGGCTAAGTTAACATGTCCATCCCTTCACATACTTATCATTTTTATGGTAAGAACATTTGAAATTTACTCTCTTAGCAATTTTGAAATGTGCAGTACATTATTAACTATAGTCCCTATGCTGTACAATAGATCTCAAAAATGTATTCCCTCTAACTGAAATTTTGTACCCATTGACCAACATCATTCCCACCTTGTGCTTTAACAAACAACTAGCATGTTCCTGCGTGCCAGGCACTTTGCTTCTTACTGCTTCGTGTTTATCCTGTATGTCCACCTTTATAGGACAGTCCAGTCCAGACAGCACCAATAGCCTTTGCCTGAGCTCTGCTCCAGAGCTTCTCCAGTCCCGTGATCAGGCACTCACTATAACAACGGAACCAATGGAGGTAAATCCTACCCCAACGGGGCATTGGCAGGATTAAAGCAGATAGTGGAGAGCCTCTTGCACAGCACCATATACGGAGTAGGATCTCCTCCACACAGTAGGATTCTTGACTTGAATCGAAACAGAACTCACATAGTACAGCAATAAGAAAAATAAGAGTCTGCAGACATCATTGCTAGTCTCAGGGCTGCCACTAACTAGGTATGTGACTTTGACCATGCCCTTTTACCTCCTGCCGTGATTTCCCTGCGTGTAAAATGAGGCACTATTGTTTAGATTTCTCAAGGGCTTCCAGCTGTAACATTCCACAGTCCTATGCATTGCT
This sequence comes from Papio anubis, assembly GCF_008728515.1. Lineage (NCBI taxonomy): Eukaryota > Metazoa > Chordata > Mammalia > Primates > Cercopithecidae > Papio > Papio anubis. The sequence continues at coordinate 3,273,768 of NC_044987.1, forward strand.
GGAACTGCAGGGGCACAGGGGAGGGAGGGTGAACCTCACATGTTCATGTTTTAAAATTTCAAATGGAGGAAGTTGTTGTTTCCTCCTCTTCCCTTCTCCCTAGTGGTAGAAAACAAGCAATAAATATGGAAATCTTAAAAGCCAGAGAAAATAGTGAGTGTTCTCCATTTTGCTGACAAAGTACACAGAGGCTGCGTCACAAAATCAATGTGCTTATCCCTCTGCTGTGCTGCATGAATTCCTCCTGGCCCGAGCGTGGCTGGACCACTCACAGGACAGCTGTCCTTTGTTCTGTCAGTACAGGGTCCCCTGCTTGTGTGCTGAGCAGCGCAGCACTGGGTGACCACTGCACAGTGAAGGTGTGTGTTCCTTCGCCAGGGAGCCCGAACAGATGGAATCCATGCTTAGTGCGGTGACTGGAAGGATGTAGAAACAATGCAGGTGAATTGGGAGGGCGGTTCTGGGAGACAGTGGAAGAAAAGAGAAAAACAAAGACAAGGTAGAGCATTCCAGCTACAGGCAGCCAAAGCCTCTCCTGCCAAGGGACAGGTAGCTGGTTTTCAAAATCGTGCAGACATACTCAGTAACTGCTCTGCACCATCTTGTCTGCCTTTTAAGCACAAGCGAGGATTGCATCTGACTCCCATTACCAGCAAATGTCCCAGGAAGGACCTTAAGTAATAAGAGCCTTTTAAAGCTGATCTTCGCAAGCCCCTTCCCAAGACGGCACTTGGGTGGAGGGGCGGATGTTCAGCGGCTCTGTCAGCTCCGGATGCACAGTTGCCTCTACCCTGCGCAGCTGCCTGTTCTGGGTGCCCCACCGGAAGGTGGCAGCTCTTCCTCAGGCTCATGTGTTGCTTTCAGTCAGGTCTGTGTTACTGCCCCTGCTTGGGAGACAGGTAGACAAGCTCTCTGGTCTTTATCAGAGGTTGTCAGCATGGGGCCTCAAATTCACTCATCTCCTTTTTGTTTTTCAATTTGCCATGTTTCCCACATATCCAACTCAATCGCTTTTCTTTAACTTCACTCTAGATGAAGCAGCTCATCCCTGTGGACTTTTCTCTTCAATACCTAAGATGAGAGAGGCACTCAACGAGGCACCCAGCTCCCTCAGGGTCTGCAGTACCTCGGAGGCATACATACTGAGCTTTCATCCCCCAGGTCGGCGATGTTTAGGATGAGGAGGGTGGTCTGAGTCCACGGGCACCAGAACAGCCCCAGGCAGGCCGGAAGCCAGGTGTAACACTGGGCAGAGGGATGCCACTCACCTTTCCTCTGGGCTGGGTCCCCCCAGGCATTATTTATATGACTCCACACACCTAAAGACCACCCTTTCTCCCTTTTCCTACCCAAATCTTGTACATTCTTCTCAGCCCCCTTTCCTCCATGAAACAGCCTCTGAACATATTATTCCTCACGGATGATCACCTTCTTAAGTCCATCCAGATGTGTGCCTCTTTCTCACTATTTAGCGCTGTCCTAGAAAATACTGAGTAATTGTTCCATGCGTATACATCGTGTTTCGCCAAGTAGAATCTACCTTTATACAATCAAAAGTGTCACATTGATGGATGAGTAGCAGATAGGTAAATTTCTGATAAAGAGAATTAAATTAAATGTTAATTGTAGAATCTAGTGATGGGTTTACGGGTATTAACTAAACATCTTTCATCTTTTCTGTATGTTTGAATAACTTTCATATAAAAAATAATAAAAACTTAAGTTTACCTTGTATGTAATTACATGTTGACTTAACAAACTCTAATAAAGCATTTACTACCTGTGGGCTCCATGCTCTATGTGCATGGGCCCCCAGTAACTAGGGTGATGCTGAGAAAATGTAGTGGGTGCTCTACAAAAAATCACTCATTGTTGGTGCTGGCTGCTCATGTGCCATTGATTTACTCTCTTCTGGGTTTCCACCTTCCTGATTCGCCATCAGGGATGGACAGCATTCACATAGTAGGCTCGGGAAATTTTAGGGGTACAAGTACATGGCACTTTACCACCGTCTACCCCTGCCCATCTCTTCTGCCCAACCTGAACAAGAACAAGAACCATCCTCCTATGGCTGTTGGGGTACAAGTACCCATTGGCCTACTGGAATTGCCTTAGGGAAGATATGATTAAACACAGACTCCGCCCCGCAAGTTCTTCTATTGAGGAAAAGTGGAAATGAAGCGAGTGCTACTACACAACCACCCAACCTACACCTCTGTTACAATACTGGCTTTTTGACAAGGAAGCATTCATTCTTTCTGGCAAAACATTGTCCACTCTTAGCAGTTCTTCCATAGATATCAGATCTATATGCCAGTGACAATACATTAAGTCAGTAGCAGTCTATGAGCACTCGTTCAACCATGTTTTGGGAGTGGCTTCTATGTGTCCATCATTATCCCAAGCAGTGGCCAAGGAGAAGCTACAGAAGCAGATTCGACCAGGCCCTGTCTTTGAATAGTCTGTGGTCCTATGAGGGAGGCAGGTGAGCGTCAAGGCTCTGTGATAACTGTTCCAAGGGAGAGAACCGTTCCAAGCACACAGAGCATGTGGCTTGCTAAGCTCATCTTGGGGTAATTGCATTGTTTGCCTTCTTTCCTTTGAGGACTCAAGTGTGAAGCTTGCACACCTGGAATGGGAGGGGACAGGGATTCTCATAAGAACCTTTGTGCCATTTTCATATAGCAGTTAACAGACTGACAAGAATTCCAAAATAGCATCAGACGAGGAGATGAGCATAGGGGTCCTTAGAAATATTTGCTTGTTTTATGGTCAGAGGCCTGCAGGAAGCAGCTAATAACTGATCTTTTCCCATAGCCCCTAATGTCCTCTCCGTTTCAATCATGGACCAGAGTATTGTGTGACATTTCCCATATTATTGATGTGAGTTGTTATTTCTTTCTTTTATTGCCAAATAACTGTTTATACCTTTGGCTAGAATTTAAGATGCCAGGAGACAAGATTGTGCCTTGTTCCCCAGCCTCCACTGGCACTAGCACAGTGCCTGACTCACAGTAGGCACTCAATCAATGCATTGATTAATTAAGTCCTTCTTCTGCTGAGGGCCCATCATGCTTTGGCTGTCCCAGAGAGCTAACACTATCCCTGGGCCCACCCTAGGCACAATGGCATGCAGACAAACGAGCCTCCTTCGTCTGCCTTCCCTCTGCGAGCAGCATCAAGGACCCTGAGAGGCAAACTCAATGTGAATTTTAAAAACACGTTCTGTGGTGGTTGCAGAGCAAACCGGCCTGCAAGAAAAGGATTTTTTTCCCTCTTTCTTCAGCGCCACTGGAGCGGCTCCTTCCATTGAAAATACAGGGATTTGTGCTGCATGATTGTGCAGGGAGTGGGGGCCGAGTCCACGCCAGTCATCAAGGGCTCAGCATGCTCAGAAGGGCTTTGTGCTCCAGGCACTCCAGCAGCCTGGCTTGGCCCTAGCACACCCCTCCTCCTGCAGAGGCCACAGAACAACCATTTCAGCAAGTGACTTTTCAATAATGGCTCTGTGTGCCCAAAAAGGAAATCAATGTGATGGTTAGAAAAGTTTCTTTCTTTCTCCAACTCCTGTGCTCTCCCCAAAATATCAGAGTAAGGTTTGTTATCTGGGCAAAGAAACAAGCACAAGATTTTCTTTTACGTTGGGTGAGGAGCTAAAGGACTAAACATTTTTGAACACCTATGATGTGCTAGAGACTGTCTTACATACTGTCCTATTAAATATTACCAGGAGATCGTTGGCAAGGTATTACTCCCATCTTAAAGACGAGGGGACCAAGATTCAGGGATGCTTCACAAGCTAATAATTAAAACTTAATTCTAAAGTGTGTGTGTGGGGTGTGTGTGTGTATGAGTGTGTGTGTGCATGTGCATGTATGTGCGTATGCGTGTATGTGCGTGTGTGTGCATTTGTGTGTGCATGTGCGTGTGTGTATGTGTGTCTGGTCTGATGTCTTAGTGTTCATATCCATGAGCATCAGGAGAGCTTCCACTTCACCCATGTTTCAAACTCTAGAGAGGCTGCTCCCCCTGCTGAGTAGCCTGGTCGTGGCCAGGGCTGGGTGATGGCTGTTTGGATGCTCTCAGAAATGTGGTAAGCCGTTCACTTATTATTCAGGGAAACATCCGACAAAGTGATAGCTTCTTTCCTTGCTATCAGTATCTACTGCCAGCTGTTCACTTAGATTGAAGGATATGAGGGACTGAATGCTGAATTCATACATGCAGCTAACCGCCCTCCTCCAGACCCCAGAGGAGCCATTAGGATGAGTGTTTTTGGAGCGGCACTGCCTGGAAATGCCAAGGCCCAGTGGGGAATGAGAGGTGAGCGGAGAAATACGCGTGTCCCTGGATCCCTCCCTGGGTGGGGAAGACTGTGTGGTGGGACAGGGGCCTTCAAATATATGAGAAAACACAGCAAATACATGTCCAGTTCTTAGATATCATTGGCTTTTGTTGCTGGACAAAACCTGCGGTTTGTGTTTCAATGTCTGCGTGACTGCTGTAGCCTTTTCTCCTCTTGTTCTGAGCTTTCTTTCCTCCTGCAGCATCTGTCTCCCCAATTGTATTTCCTGGCAGATCGACCATGCATGTAGAACCTGCCTTATTTCACAGGAAGCATAAAACAATCCTGCAGCCACGACTCCTGTCCCCATTTCATGGAAGGGATGCTCTGAGGCCACCTCAATAACATGGGCAGGTGAGGATTTGAAGCCAGAAATTCTGATCTTCCAATCCTGGACTATAGTCATTGGGCCAAGCAGCTACTTTGCTTTTCCTGATTGAGTTAGGGCTGGGCACAGAAGCCATTTAAGCAGAGGGCCCAGGCCCCCCATTTCAGTGATGGAGACATCTACTCCATTCTCTCCTGGGCCGGTGTGACAGACACAGAGAAAGGCATTTATCAAGACTGCGCAGCAGCACCCTTTCCCAGTTCCTTAAATGTCAGGGTGTAAATCACGCTCGAAGCTTACTAGGAACATGTGGGTGTGAGCGAATCAGACAAGGATAATGTGTTTCTAATCCAATGGCTTTCACAAAGTATGATTTACATTTGCAGACGGTTTTGCAGTGGTTTTCCTGGGTTTTTCTTTAGCTTGCCATTCCCACTTATGCTACGAGTTTTATTACCTTTGGTCATGGGGGAGTCTAGAAGAGTCACTTATTCAAGAAAATGTATAAGAACAAGAACAACAGCAACAACAATAAAAATTATTTAAATATTTTTTTCAGTCTCACATCTCAGCAAGGCAGAGCTGTGTTTTATTAAACTTAAACAAAAATAAGCCTGCACCTTTATTGGCAACATTTAGTTCCAATACTAGATCTCCTAGTAGTCACAACTTCTATATTCAACAACAAAACAACAATGAAAAAGTCAACTTAAAAATGAGGAAAGGACTTGAAGAGACATTTCACAAAAAAAGATACATATAAGGCCATAAACACATGAAAATAACATTCAACATCACTGATCATGACAGAAATGCAAATCAAAACCACAATGAGATACTGCTTCACACCCATTAGAACGTCTGTTATGTAAAAGGGAAAATAGAAAACAGTCAGGGCTACTGAGGATGTGGAGAAACTAGAACCCTTGTGCACTGTTGGTGAGAATGTACAATGGTGCAGTTGCAGTGGAAAACAGCTTAGCAGTTCCTCAAATAAATTAAACGTCAAGTTACCATTTGACCCTGCTCTTCCACTTCTGGGTATACATCTAAAGGAACAGAAAGCAGGGACTTGAAGAGATACGTGTAGACTAGCGCTCATAGCAGCATTACTCACAGTAGCCCGAAAGTGGAAACAACACAGTGTCCATGACAGAGGAGTGGATGATCAGTGCGATGTGTGCACACACAAGAAGAGTATTCAGCTACAAAAAGGAGTAGGGTTCTGATACCTGCTACAACATAGATATATCTTGAAAACCTTATGCTAAATGAAACAAGCCAGCTAAAAATGACAAACGAATGATTTCACTCCCATAAAATACCTAGAATAGGCAAATTCAGAGAAACAGAAAGTTACCAGGAGCTGGAGGAGTGGGGTGGAGAATGGGGAGTTCGTGTTTAATGGGGGTATATTTTCTGTTTGGGATGATTTAAAAAGAATTCTGGACACGGATGGTTGTAACAGTTTTGTAACACTGTGAATGTAGTTAATGCCAGTAGATTGTATGTTTAAAATGGTTAAAGTGGTAAATTTGATGTTATGTATATTTTACTACAATAAATGAAAATCACCACAAACACCACTACTCCAAAAACCAAACAACCTATATACATGAAGGCAGCGGATCTTGCAGGCTGACTGTGACCTTTCCTTTCTCCCCAGCAAATGCCCTGGAGGAATCCCTGAACGTGAAATGCAGGAGCTGTCAGACTCCACACTTCTGCGCATGCCGTTCCTTCTGTCTGGAACGCCGTTCCCTACCTTGCCCTCCAAAATATCAGCTTATTGCAGAAGCTTCAGTTAATTCCCCTCCTATCAGAAGACTTAATGTTCCCATACTTGTTTGCTTAAAGCATTTCACACGCATCTTATGAAAACCCTCTATCTCGATGTTTTACTCACTTTGTATCCCCAGCTCAGAGTAACACTCCTAACTCATAGTAGAAACTCAATAAATATTTAATTACTCAGGTTGGCTTATGTTTAGTTTTATTTTAGTTCTATGCCAAGGGAACAGGCAGTCTTAACAGCTGAGAGAAAGCTGTTACAATTGCAATAGTGAAAAAGAAACATCAAGAAAGATAAAAGAAAGTGTTTCCTTCCCTCCTTCAGTTCCACTTCACTACCCTTTGCCATGGCATCTAACACATGTGGGGTTAAATCCTGATTTTGGGAAGGGCAGGGCAGCTCATGCCTGTAATCCCAGCACTTCAGGAGGCTGAGGCGGGACGATCACTTGAGCCCAGAAGTTTAAGACCTGCCTGGGCAACAAAGTGAAACCCTGTCTCTATCCCCACTCCACCCCCCCCCCCCAAAAAATAGAGCATGATGGCATGAACCTGTAGTCCCAGCCACTTCTCAGGAGGCTGAGGGAGGAGGATCACTTGAGCTCAGGAGATCAAGGCAGCAGTGAGCCATAATCACACCATTGCATCTAACCTTGGCAACAAAGCGAGATCCTGTCTAAAAGAATTAAACATTCTGGCTCTGGTCTGGCAGTGGAGCCTTGGTCTTGTCACTCGGCTTTGCTGAAGCCTCAGCTTTCTCATCTATGAAGCGGAAATAACAGGTTCCTGTTAAATGGTGGCCAGAGAAGCTGTTGCTCATGGCAGGCACTGAGTGTGTGCTGAGAGATCTATTGCAGAGGTCGTCATCATCACTTTGTTCACTGGTTCCCCACCTCCCACTACGGTTCTCCCTTCTCTCTCACCCCTAGCAAGGTGTAGTTTAGATTTCTTCCTTAACTACTGCCATATTTTTTTTCTCTGATAAGCTATTCTATGGGCAACACAGTCTTGATTTTTTCTAGTCTAATCGTTAACTCTTTCATTTGTTCTCTTTAGCATTTGGGAGGGGAGGGAGTTAGGGTCAGGGTGAGGTTAAGGGGTCGTTGGCCCTCCAGCACAGCTGTTCTAAGGTCACCATTTGCTGCTTAAATCCCTTTCTTGGCTGCATCAAAGGGCAAATGCCCCACATGAGCCGAGGCTGGCAGGACCTCTGGTGCCTTGGCATGTAGTTGGAGTCCTTTAAGCTTCTATTCTTGGGTGAATCATAGGGCTTTTGTTCACAGTTCCAGCCCTCCCTATAGTGGGGAAAGTGTTTTCCCTTCCCTCCTTTTTCCCACCCTCCTTTCTCTTTCATACGCTTTCAAGTCCCCCAGTAAAAGAACTGGTCAGTCTTTTTTTTCTCTCTCTTGAGAAAGGCACTCAACTTTACTAGATGACTTTCACAGTAAATTCATTCTTTCCTTTTTCTTTTTGCCCGTGAGTTCTCATATGCTCAATCTTCTTGTGGGGTAGAAAGTAGATTTAAAAAGGATATAAAGCTTCCACCACACTAGTCTAGGTGTATCTCAAACCCTCCTAGAATTTCATTCATGCACTCAGCAAGTGTTCATTAAATACCTACTAAGCACCATGCTCTATGCCAGTCACCGGAGGGTTTCAGATGAAGGGGACATTGTCCTTGCCTTAAAGTGCCTGGTAAACATGTAATTGCAAAGTGATTTTCTATCTGATGTGTGGAAGGATTTCAAGATATAGAGGTAGCCCCAGGTAATTCACCTTCCTCAGATGCATCCAGTGGGGAGGGATGATAGCACTAGAATTAACAAATACACAGTCTGCTTCTTTCTAGAAGGCACTTGTACACTCCTCAAACAAACTCTATAATAGTGTGTGAGGTGGAGAGGTGGAGTCCTTAGATTATAGGTTGGGGGAGAGAGAGGGTGGCTGAGGAGGTTGACAGAATAGGATAAGAAACTTCATTCCCTCCAAGGGTAGACTATTCATGGCATTGCAAAACAGTAATGATTAGGCCTATTTGCAAAGAATATCAAGTCCATTAGGTACAGGGGAGGTATTTAAGGGTAGGTGGGCAGTCACTCCAAGCCCAGGCTTTTCAGTCCTTCTTTTGATTTTTCTCTTAATCACTTCCTAGAGGATTTATAATTCTTATATAAATATCCATGCCGTGAAACCAACACATGCATCAAGCAGCCTTGATTTCAGTTGGTGCGCGTTAAAGTCTCTGGAGTCTCCCATGCTGTAGAAACCCACATTTTCCCTGGAGAGCCTTGACACTCTTATGGCCCTTCTTGGTTTCCTTGGGCACTGATGAGCCTCTCTGCATTTCCCCATCCTATTTACCCTCTGAGAATTGTTTTTGTTCCCCATGATGAGAAAGGAGCAAGGTTGACAGCCTAATTTTTCCCTCAAGGTTCAAAGTTGAGTCTTGTGTGTACAAGTGCAAGCATCTACATATGTTTACAACAACGTAAGGGTTCCACTCACTCAGAGAAATTTTATCAATTATTTAAGAGTCTATCTTTTACATGATTGTCCTCTGGATTTACTAAGAGCTTCATAAATACCTTTTCTATCTGGGGATCAGCCTTTATGGGCAACTGGGTGGGTAAACTGTGGCAGGACGTCAAATTGTGCCATTAGCCACAGCCTGGATTCTGCTCACTGACCTGTCCAAAACATCGGTTTAGCAGAAACTGCATGACAGCTTCTCCAAAGAGGAAAACAACAGCCTAGGAGGTGACTAATTTCAGTGTTTCTTCTGGCTTGAAGTGTGCTGAAGCAATACTCAGTTCCATCGCCATCTGTATTTACTGAGCACTCATGACATCTAGGCACTGGGCTAGGCACTGTGGGGAATACCAAGGAAATAGAATGCAGTCTATTGGGAAATACAAAACACACACACTAAACAGTTAGAACCAACAAAAGATGAAATCAAATCAAATCAAATGTCTAAACATCAAGTGTGCTATGAGAGGTCAGGGAAGAGGAGATCCACATAAGCTACAGTCATAGGCTGTTAGATGTAGAAGAGACTTCTGGGATCAAGCACTCATTCATCCATTTATTTAGCATGCATTTATTAAATATTTACTGAATGCTTACTCTGTACTGGGATCTGTGGAAGGTGTTAGATAAAAAGAATGAACTCAATTATTTAGAGGAGATTACTCAAGTTAGCAGCAGAACTGGAAACAGAATCCGTGCCTTAACACAACATTCTTTCAACAAATACAGAAAAAGAAGTCATCATGGGCACCAGGATAGATGCAGGAAGACGGTATTGCATATTGGTGAAGCATCTGTGGCACTGAGCAGCTGCACGAACCCGTGAAAGTTCCTTAACATCCCCTAGCTTCTATTTCCTTAATTATAAAATGCAGATAAGAACACCTCCCTCATAGAACAGATGTGAGCATTAAGGGAACTAAACATGTAAAGGGCACAGCACAATTTCAGACACAAAGTAAGCGCTTAATAAATGCCAGTTATTTTTATTACAGAGCGATCTCAATGGATCAAACACGGTGCCAATCCTTAAGAAACTTACATGAATTCTCTTGAAGAGGGAAGGCATATTCTCAGACCAAGGTGTCTCCCTGATAACAGAACTTTGGGAAAGATTTTAAGAAGTTAAATAAAAACAGACAAAATGAAAACAAGCATAAAGATAGAGAGGTGAAAGTTACACCTTATCTGCAATGCTTGAGACCAGAAGTGTTCCAGGTTTTAGATTTTTAAAAAAATTTTTGGAACATTTGCATTATACCAGTTGAGCATTTCTCATCTGAAAACCTGAAGGGCCCCAATGAGCATTTCCTTTGAGCCTTCTGTTGATGCTCAAAACATTTCAGATTTTGGAACTTTTCAGATTTCAGATTTTTAGATTAGGGATACTCAACTAGCACTTGATCAATGGGCTGAACATTCTCAATAGTTATTTGATTTATCACTTTCCAAATCTACCAAAGAGTCAGATTGTTAAATCCTGGAAAGGAAAACATTCAGAGCCCATCTAGTCCATACCCCTGCCTCTCCTCTATGAATATACTAAGAACACTAATTAAAAGTCCTGTGTATTTGAGTGCATGCTCCCACAACGTTGTAAGCATCATGATCTATGGTCGCTTGGCTCTGAAGAACTCTGGGATGTTAGAAATAGCAGGAAAGAAAGAAATTACATAAGATGGCTTTTTCCAAGGATGGGTCTTGGGAAGCAAATTCAATAATGAGGCTTCTTCCTCCTTCTCTATCCCCAACTAAGGCAGAACAGAGTTCAACAGCCTATACCCAGGAAATAGAGCAAATCTTAGTGTAACCCATCCAGGTAAGAGTATGTCAAGGAACTAATTTGGGAAATGGAAGAGGCATGATGATAAGAATATCCAGGTGGTGGTCATGTGCAGTGAATGCAGAAGAGAATTGTGATCACAGATGTCACTAAGCTGTTGGTTATAGAACTAGAGATGAAGTAAGGGGAGAAGGGTCCAGAATAAAAAATCCAGCCCCCAGGGGTGGGGGAATAAAAACTGTTTCGTAGGGAATGAGGGCATCAGCCAAACAGGCTAGGGTTCAGAATAAGGAGACCCAAGGGCATGAGGACAGAAGCCTATCCATTTAGAACCAGCACATACAATGAGAATAGCCGGTCAGCTCTGGGAGACCGGGGGGGTTACACATAGGTACATCAGCCACAGCGTGGGCAGAGTTCCTCCAGATTTGATGCACTGGCTGGGTGAGACTTGTAAGAGGTTGCCAGGCTGACTTGTCATTGCTCGGGACTAGATAGGACTGAAACTACCAGCTGAACTGCTCCTGGCCACAACATGGAGGACAGTATGAGAAGTAATTTGCACAAGGGAATACCTTGAGGTCTCCCTCATGATACTTCAAAAATTGAAGCGTCTTTCCATTTGTGCATGAAGAGAAGTATAAATTTTTTTTGTCACTTTGGCAGCAGTCTTTTGTGACCACACCCATGCGTAAGACATAACTGTTACCTCTGCCCTAGCCCCTGATTCAAATCAAATGCTGACGCTTGTTAATATTTCTCTAAATGCCACTGTGGTGGAGATGACCCTCCCTCACATTCCTTCCTGTTCCCAACCTGCCCCCAATATACTATTGTTTTTAAGCAGCTCACCTGTTAATTAAAAAGTAGGAATCAATTGGCCTCATCTCTCCATTCCAGGCTCCTGTGCACACAAGGATTAGAGCTGCCTCTACTTAAGTCAATTAGAGATAAGGAGAAGCTGACATTTCGACAACCTACCTTATCACACTGCTCGAAAACAGCTCAGATTAAAATGTACAAAGATGATTTCTTTAGTCCTTTTCCTCCTCCTTTACCTTCTTTTAATTATTCCAAAGAAAGCTGACAATCCAAGCGGACATTGGAGATGCACGCTTCCACCTATGGTGATTAGCCCACCTGAAACACACGCCTGATCTGTCCTACTGTAAGTACCACTGTAGACCCGCACCTGCCCACTCAACCATCCCCAGCTGGGGTGCAGAGAAATACTTAACCTGTGCTTCAATTTAGGGTGACTGTCTTTTCTACTGTGATGCAGTAAAATGGGGGTCGGACATGGAGTCCAAAGACATGGATTCATATTCTGACTGTGCCACTTAATGTGCTACCTAATCCCTTGGGCTCTTGGTTTTTCTGAGTCTCAGTTGCCTTAACTGTGAAATGGGTCAATAGTTCTTGCCTAATGGCACTGTTGTGAGGATTGAGCAAGAGCACACCTGCACCTGCACAACAGGGAGCCTGCTACAATGGATGCTTGGTAAATGTTTACATGGAATCTCAACACCCTGGGATGCATCCTAGGTAATTTCTGAATGGAGCCATGAGGCAGTTTGCAAGTAACTCCATGTATCACAGAAATGTTTACTTGTTGATCTCAGGCATTTTTTTTTCCAGGCAAAATGTTTGTATATATACATGCGCACACACGCACATTACTGTTAAGTAACCCCACAAGTTTGTTATTGTGGTCTCCATTTTAAAACGAGGGGGCTGAAGATCAGAGAGATTAATTACCTTGCCAAAGTTCATTCATCTGGGGAACAGCAGAGCTGGGATCTGAACCCAGAGCCCATTATCTTCCCATTACCTCATGCCCCAGTGATGCTGAATAATCACGGGAAAGCAAAGCAGTGTGGTCTGATGACCTTTTCATTCATTCACACAGTGAAGAGAGTGCCACCTTACTGACATCAGTCTGGGAACGTATTAGCAATTTTCCAAATTTGCCCAGTCCATTAGCTAGGCTCCTTCTGGCTACCTTTGACTTCTGGCCTACCCCGACGCTGCTAAATGCTGGTGTGGCTCCTGCACAGAGGCACTAGCTATGTTCTGGTGCTTCTCCACATCATCATTCAGCAAACCACTTCCCCTGTCTCGCCTGCAAACCCTTTACAGCAACCACTGGTCAACAGCAGCTGACATTCAAACAGTGCTTCCAATGTATAGGATGCGATTTCCGGCGCGTTATAAGCATTGCGAATGCTCTGCGATGGGCACCAGGGGCAGCACCCAGGTCCCACTTCAGGGAGAGATCGTTGCCCAGCTGACCAGAGTGCCCTTGGCAAACAGGTGGTTATGGCTCTCAGCCCTTTTGGGGATCAGTCCTGCTGGAGAGAGACCTCTCTCAGGGCCATGTCCCTTCCCCAGGTGGCCACATTCAAGACTAAGCATAGAGGTCTGGCAATCTCAGCCTCCTAAGAATTATTCTGAGGAGTAATTACCGCCCCCTTGTTCCATTCAGAAATTACTTAGTATGCATCCCAGGGTGTTGAGATTCACCTTAAACATTTATCAGGCATCCCTTGTACCAGGCTTCCTGTGTGCAGGCGCACATGTGCTCTCACTCAACCCTCACAACAGTGCCATTAGGCAAGAAATATCGACCCCTTTCACAGCTAAGGCGACCGAGGCTCAGAGAAACCAAGGGCCCAAAGGGTTAGGTCACCCTCACTCCAGCCCTCCCTGTGGGGCTGCTCCCGGCCGCCACTGATCAGTGTCATCGTCTGAATTGTCCCTCTGTTCATTCCTGCTTCCTCATCCACCTTTCCACAGGTGCTGATTTCAAGGTCACTCCCCAATCAACAACTTATTTGCTAAATTATGTCTCAGATTCTGTCTCCTGCAAAACCCAGTCTCAGACTCAGGCAGGTCTTACTATTAACCACTTTACAGATGAGAAAACAGTTCAAGATTAGTTGGTCAATCCAGTGGCTTATGGTTAGGCACTTTTACTATTTTCTACTTCAAAACTGTTCTTCTGTGCTCATCCTTTTTTTCTAGAGCATGATCCTGGTGGATTAAAGACGACTATGAGTTATTTCATAGTCCTGTCGCTGAGAGGTGGATTCCATTTCCCCTCCCTCTGAGTCTGGGCTGGGCTTGGTGCCTTGCTAGACCAACAGAGTGCAGCAGAAGGGATCACACGTCAGCACCAGACGCAACCTGGGAGGACCTAGAGCCCCCACCTTGGTCTCTTGGAGTTTGATGCTGCCACTGAAGATCCAGCATTCCTACTGGAAAGATTGTATAGAAACATCTTGAGACTCCACAGGAGAAGAAGGAGCCCGTGTGGGCATGGCCTTCCACAGCAGCAAGGCATGAGAGCGAAGCGGTCTCAGATTCCCCAGACCAGCCCAGTCACTAGGCGAATGTCACTGCTAGGCCTGCCTGAGACCACGTGGAGTGGGAGGATCACCAAGCTGAGTTCTGCCCAAATTCCCCATCCACAAATCAGGATGGTTTGTTACACAACAGAAGCTAACTAGACCAACGGCACACTCCCTGAATTATTGCTGAATTATGGCGAGAAGTCCTCTGCAGTGTTCTCAACCTTGTCTCCTCTGGAGTCTTCCTCCTTCAGCTATGCTACCCTGTTCAGCATCTTACTCCCCCTGCCCACCCCACTTCTCTATTTTCAAACTGCACAGAGAATTATTTCACTTCCAGGTGTACCTTAATGTCTCTTCTTCCTTTTCTTTTTTTTTTTGCTTGAGATGGAGTCTAGCTCTGTCACCCAGACTAGAGTGCAGTGGCTCGGCTCACTACAACCTCCACCTCCTGGGTCAAGCTATTCTCCTGTCTCAGCCTCCTGAGTATCTGATATGACAGGCATGTGCCACACACCTGGCTAAATTTTGTGTTTTTAGCAGAGATGGGGTTTTCACCATGTTGGCCAGGCTGGTCCTGAACTCCTGACCTTAAGTGATCTGCCCACTTCGGCCTCCCAAAGTGCTGGGATTACAGGCATGAGCCACTGCCCCTGACCCTTCCTTTTCTTCTAAACTTCATAAAGGAGAGATCAATATACACTACCAACACTTGTACACTACTGCCTTCCTTGTTCACTTTTGAATTCTGACTTCTATCTTTACTATTTTTTGTTATGAAAAAGTTTAGCTGGTATTTTTGAATCATAAAATCTGGTGACACTTTCTTACTTTAACCATCATTTGCTTTTGGGAAGCCATTCTCGAAACCCACCTCTGACAACTAGTATTACAAACTGTCAGCTAATGTCCTAGGAGTTCTCTTGACATTCATTTATTTATTCACTCATTCATTCAGCAAATATCTTTCCAGAATCTATCCTGAGATACTGTCTGTGATCTCATGCTCCCTGGCCAGTTAGCAGAAAGAATGGCCAATCCAGAAAAAGGGATACGAAGTCAGCTGGTACAACCACAACCAATCCATCTCAAATATGATGCATTCCGATTTTAAAAACATTGGTAGATGCTTTCATGTTTCTGAGGCATGTGTGGTCAGGAAATTTTTTCCTTTAGTTAACCCAGTAGCTCGCAGCTCTGGCTACACATTAAAATCACCAGCAGAGCTTTTAAGAAATACTAATGCTTGTGTGTCACCTCTGGATATTCATTAGTCTAGGGTAGAACCCAGGCATTAGCATGTTTTAAATGGCTGCTAAGTGATTTTAACGTGCAGCAGCTGGGGTTTGAAGGCTATTGACTGACCTAAATCCCTAATAATACAGCTTAAGATCATGTTTCCTGCTCTATACTCTGTGGAGGCTGAGGAAAGCGCTGAGTGGAGTCACGGTTTTGGACACTTGAAGTTTTCCTGAAATCTCTTTGCAGCTTTTCTGTCCCAGGTTAAATAATCCCAGTTCTTCCAACCTTTCCACGTAGGTTGTATTTGCAGCACTTTAATCACACTTTAATCTTGTTTTGATTTAGCTCCAACAGGTCTGTTTCCCTGGAGAAAGCTTTTCCAAGGTAGATGTCTGTGTTTTACAGAAACACATAACCCTGATAGCTCATCAATTCAACCGTGAATTGCGCAGTGGTTGTTATGAAATACATATCAGTAAAGATCTCAGCAGACCATTTTGTTTTATTTCTAGACTTACATTAGCTAAAAATGAAACACCGCAAATATCAACAAGGAGGCTTTTTCTTTCTGTTGTTCTGCAAATATTGTTAGCAATGCATTTGGTCACCTGACTTACGAGCCAGCTGAGAGCGTACAGGGCTTGACTTCGTTCTCCAAAATCTTTTCTCACTCTCCCAGTAATTGCAGTAATCAATGGTCCCAAGGAAATTTGAACTCACTCAAAAGTCAGCCGGGGATGCTAAGTCTGGGAGGGGAAGAGATCCCGGATGACCCAAGCAGTAAATTAACACACATTGATGAGGCCGATTAGCAGTCATAAAATTACACATCTCTCTAATCCAGGAACCCAGAGTCACTTCCCAATGTGGTCTTTTGATATATCTGCCTGGCGATCCTTTCATATAAATCACGTCAATTTAAATTTTAATTTGCTTATAATTTCAAGGGATGTTTGACCTATTATTATATTAGAAATGAGAGAAACATGAGTTTATGAAAAATTCAGGCATAAAGGTCTTCAGCAATTACAAAAGGGGAAGCAGTTAATAGAGAGGAATGGAAACAGGGGGTCTTAATTACATTGAGGACAGGGCAGCACATTTCAACTCATGTATGCACAAAGTCCTTTTGGAATGCTGCTCTAGTTTGGACAGCTGACCCTCCAAACCTCACGTTAAAATGTGATCCTCAGTGTGGAAGGGGAGCTTAATGGGAGGTGTTTGGGTTAGGAAGGTGGATCCCTCTTGAATGTTTTGGTGGCGTCCTCACGGTAATGAGTTCTTGGTGTTAGTTCCCACAAGAGTACCCTACAGGCTGGTCATTTAAAAAAGCCTGGCACCTTCCTGCTGCTGCTGCTGCTGCTGCTGCTTCTTTCTTCTTTCTTCCTTCTCCTTCTCCTTCTCCTCCTCCTCCTTCTTCTTCTTTTTTGAGATGGAGTCTCACTCTGTCACCCAGGCTGGAGTGCAGTGGCACAATCTTGGCTCACTGCAACCTCCACCTCCTGGGTTCAAGCGATTCTTCTGCCTCAGCTTCCCAAGTAGCTGGGACTACAGGCAACCACTACCACACCCGGCTAATTTTCAGGAGAGATGGGATTTCACCATATTGGCTAGGCTGGTCTTAAACTCCTGACCTCGTGATCCACCAGCCTCAGCCTCCCAAAGTGCTAGGATTACAAGCATGAGCCACCACGCCTGGCCAAGCACCTTCCTTCTTTCTCTTGCTTCCTCCTTCTTACCTGTGATCTCTGCACACTGGTTTCCCTTCCCCTTCCATCATGATTGGAAGCTTCCCGAGGCCTCAACAGAAGCCAATGCTGATGCCATGCTTCTCGTACAGCCTACAGAATCATGAGCCAAATAAACCTCTTCTATTTATAAATTACTCAACCTCAGTTATTCCTTTATAGAAACACCAAAATGGACTAAGACATATGTACTTGAAAGGAAGAGGGCTGAGTAGGTAGGTTTTGGAGATTTTTTTTTTTCTTTTAAGAGTAGTATATATATAAAGCTTCTAAGTCATAGAGATAAAGTAAGAATCCATTTCATGCCAACAATGACTGGCAGCTGTCATGAGACACAAAGGATAGAATCAAAGTTAACCATCATAGATCAATTGTATTTGGAAGGATTTTTAAAAAGCTCTTCCTGCTCCCCAAGTTTCTAAGAAAGGGTCAGGATCTAAGGATGCTCGTAAATCAAACTGCATGGCTATCCTGGACACCACTGAAATGTGGTGGACAGACATCAAAGAGATGACACATTTGTTGTTTCCCAGAGTCCTTTGAACTTCTTGGTGTAATGCAACCCAATGGACTCCTGGTTCCAAGACCAGCTCTACCACTTAAAATCTTTTTGATCTTAGACAAATCACCTAAACTTTTCAGCTTAGTTTGTTTATCTTAAAATTGATAATATCTTTATTGATAGTGTCTCAAA
This sequence comes from Papio anubis, assembly GCF_008728515.1. Classification (NCBI taxonomy): domain Eukaryota; kingdom Metazoa; phylum Chordata; class Mammalia; order Primates; family Cercopithecidae; genus Papio; species Papio anubis. The sequence continues at coordinate 3,291,578 of NC_044987.1, forward strand.
AGTTTTAATATCTGATTATCAGGTGAACTTAAAATAATCTTTATAAAGCACCTAGAACTATGCCTCCATGTACTAGATCCTTAATATATATAATTATTATTGGAAGTTCCTTATTTACCAGCACTAGTGGAATTCTAGGTCACTTAGAAATGTGATGTTTTATTATCTGGTGATTCTAAAATGCAACTGTTGATGAGGATAGGAGTTAAGACTCTATTCACCACCTCTTAGGTACTAACCCAGAAATAAAACTAAAGACGCAGCCTCCTATGAAGACCTGAAAGCAAAGAAGAGTTGGGTTGGTCATAACTAACTCCACAGCTCTCTACCAAGCAGGTTCTAGGTCCCTGTGAAGCCTCAAATGGGAGAAGAGGGCAGTGGAAGGGAACAAGAGAGAAGAGATATGTCCCCTGGCTCTCAGTTTGAAACCCACAGCTTCTCCTCATGAAGTGGCCCTGAGGGGAGCGCATCTGATTCTTGTTCAGAGTGTAGGTGAGGCGTAATCTATTTATCTAGCATTACTTCAAGACATCACAAAGCAAATCTCCTTGTTTCTATTCATTTAGTCTCTATTAAAGGCATGATAGTGTATTTATTGATACTACTACAGAGAAATAAAACGAAAAATATACCTACAATACAGGACATTTGCAGATGCTATATCTGAGATGCCCTGAAATAGGCTTTGGAAAATGTGTTGTTGTCCTAATTAGTTATTAAGGTCGGGTATCTATGGAAACAGCCATATATTTGTCCTGAAGCCAGACAAGCACTTACTCATTTAATAGCATGCAATCCACACAAATGAAGCCTGGTGCCTATACACATTAGCTTCTTGCAACACATACAAAAAGAGAGAAAGCAGGAAAGATGAGGAAAGTACGCAAATGGAGGAAAGAGAGCCCCTTACACCGGCACAGTGTCATGCCTATAGCGAGTCACTGAGGAAATCCAAAGGCCAAAGAGTGATTTTATTCACACAGCATCAATTTTGAATGAGTCCAATGAAATTCCTCCCCAATGGTGTAGCAGTGGAAGGAACTGTCCTATTAATAGCATGCTTCAGCTACATTATGGGTTCAATGGGTTAACTGGGCTTTTGTTGGATGGCCTTGTAGCATAGTAACCATTTATAACATAATTTCTATGGGAAAATGTGTACTGAATTCTAAGTACTCAGCTTAAAAAAAAGACTTCTGAACTACAGCCCATGTGCAGAATGAGGACTTCCTGCCACCTCTGAGAAACAGCAAGGAGACTGAGAGGGAGCCCTGGGGTAAGCATCTGAAGATCCAGGTTCCAGTCCCCATTCTTGCACTTACTGTATGGGGGACTCGAGTCTTTTAACTTCCCTGAGCCTCCGTTTTGCTGTCAAATAGAAATCCATTTTGTCTAGAATATAAGCTCCACCAGGACAGGGATCATGCCTGCCTGTCTTCATCATCTTAGCTTCCCCAGCCCCCTCAATCAATATTTGGTGAGTGAAGGAATGAAAGAATATTTGCCTACCTCTCAACACTCTGAGAATAATCAAATGGGGTAATGCGTGTGAAAACAATTCAAGAAGCTGTAAAATGGAATACAAATGAGAGACATGATAATTATAACCTATTGTTACAGACAGAATGTCACCTTCTGTGCATTCCATGTAAATGAGGATGTTTGCGTTCGTGCTAATTCGAAAGGCTAAGCTGATACTCAGAACACTGAGTGGCACAGATGGACCATGCAACATTGGGTATCTCAGCTAGAGGGAGGGGTGGGTCCCTTTTCCCATTAGAAAGCAAGCAAGGGAGGTTCAAAAGAGCGGGGGCTGGCTGGAAAATGAACTAGTCAGATCCAACGTCTGAAGGCAGGTCAATACAGGTATAGGAATCTTGTGAAGTCTCTTCAAGGACCGTGCTGAGGACTAGAAGGCTATTCTGCCTGAGCCAGAGCAGACACAAAGAAGAAACTAACCAGAGTCTGGATTCCACACTTATCAGCTTAAAAAAAAAAAAAAAAAAAAAAAAGGAAAAAAAAAAAAAAATGATGCTTGGGCCATCAATTAGGAAGGCTGTGGAAAGGGCATATCTGAGATACAGGGTTTGACAAGTAAGCAGAAAGAAGCAGGACTCAGGCCTCTGCTCCCCCATTTTCCAGCCTGCATATTGTTTTGCCTCATAATGATTCCTCTTGTAATTATAACGTTGGGATGCACTCAGTGCTGATAGTCAGGCCGTGCCGTAAACAAGGATGGAGGTGACAGTAAAAGGGAAACGGAGGTTCTGAGTTTGTGGTCCCCAGTACAGGGACCCTGGAGTCTTTGTTTCACATGTGATTCAGGCAGCCAGATTCTGAATTTTGCACACATTATTCAGAATCTTTTGCCAGTGTCTTGGGTGTAGACACAATCAAGCATCCATTTGGAGGTCATGATTGGGATTTCTACAAAATGAGACCCAATCAGCAGCCCAGACCTTGCACACAGCATAGACAATGAGAAGCCAGACATTGTGATCACACCCAAAAGATTCAAGTCTGCTGCAAAACTGGGAAAGACTTCCCAATCAGGCTGTGTATTCTTCCTTGAAGCATGCCTAGAGCCACTCTCAATGGTGACCCTTCCCCCATGCCCGTCTTATTGTATCAGTAGAGATAGCCACTCTATATGCCATATTCACTTTTCCTGCTCCAGCAACCAACCTTGAAATGCAATCTAAAGTGGCCCTGTATCTACTGTGGAAACCACTTAAAAGAGCCCAAGAGGATGCACGAAGATTCTTTACCATTAAGGATGAGATTGAAATAGAGAGAGACAGAGACAAAGAAACAACCTTCTCTCTGAGCAGTCACACAAGAAACACGTTTATGCTTTTCCAGTCCTCCACCTCCAATGCCCAATTAATACAATACATATCTTCTCATAGGGGTGTAACTTTTTAAAAGGGTCAGGGGGCCAGGTGTGGTGACTCATGCCTGTAATCCCAAGACTTTGGGAGGCCCAGGTGGGTGGATTACCTGAGGTCAGGAGTTTGAAACTGACCTGGCCAACATGGTGAAACCCCGTCTCTACTAGAAAAATTAGCCGGCCGTGGTGGCACGTGCCTGTATTCCCAGCTACTTGGGAGGCTGAGGCAGGAGACTCTCTTGAACACGGGAGGCAGAGATTGCGGTGAGCCGAGATCGCGCCACTGCACTCCAGCCTGGGCAACAAGAGTGAAACTCCATCTCGTAAAAATAAAAAAAATAAAAAGAAAAGGGTCAGGGTCAACTTGCACAAAGGGCACAGGTTTGAGATTCAGAAGACTGAATTCAGAAGCCCTAGAAGTGCTACTACGCGCCCCTGAATTAATAACCTAAACATCTGTTCTACGTGTAGAATATAGGAATTACATAATACCTGCTTCTCTGCTACACAGGACCCTTGTGTAAATCAAATGAGATAATATATGTAAAAGCACTCTGAGAAATTAAAAGCATACTTCAGAAATAAAACAATGATTAGAGTACATCCATTCACTCAAGCAACGCTTTCTCTATAGCTAGTATATTTACTTTTAAAACCCCAAAAAGTACACATCATTATTAAGGGGATGAATAAATTCCATTTAGCTCATTGGAAAAGTGACAAAGTTTAGCAAGTTGTTTATATTTTCTAAATCCTAATTCCATATAAGTCCACGTGCAAAAGCCTTATCTTTGTGACTATTTCTCCACCTAGAAGCTAGGCAGAGAATGGACTCATTTTCCATCCTTACCATGGTAGTACATATGTTAATTTAACAAAAATGACTGTAGATTAGTCTGGGCATTCACAGGAAGCTTGATACGTGCAATCTCCCCGAAACATTTCTCATTTCTACACTTAAACACCTGATGCAGCCAAAGTAGCCAAATGAGCGAGAGAAAATCTCTGATCCTAGGGTCATAACTCTGTCAGTTTATTACGTGTGAGTTATTGCTTTGAACCAGGGTTGGCTTCCAAGGTCAGAATCACGCATTCCTAAAATAATGTCTCCAGCACCAGCAGAAAATGATCTTTACAATTCTTGCCTTGAACTTATGTAGAACTCCTACCTCATTGGTTACTTGTTTTCTGGACAGGGGTGTCCATCCGGCTCCAGAGTTCACCTTCAATTACCCCCAACATGTCAGGGTTCATGTTCATGCTGGGGGAGGATACAGAGCACCAAGTTGCTTCCACAGGTGATTAAATGCTCACATGGAGGCAGGAAAGGCCATTTACCACAGGCAGAGGACTGGGCTCCCAGAACATTCTCTAACGCCACCATTTCCCCAAGCTGAGTGCTGGGCACCACTCTAAGTAATTGACAAGCATCATCTACGTGCAGCCTCGCAAACACTGTGGGTGAGGCCAAGTGGTTCTGATTCTTGGTACAAATCCAGAATCAGAAGTAACACTCGCTGCGTGCAGTGGCTCAAGCCTATAATCCCAACACTTTGGGAAGCCAAGGTGGGAGGACTGCTTGAACCCAGCAGTTTGGGACCAGCCAGGGCAACATACGGAAACCCCATGTCTACACAAAATTTTATAAAACTTAGCCAGGCGTAGTGGCACACGTTGGTAGTAGTTCCAGCTACTCTGGAGGTTGAGGCAGGAGGATCACTTGTGCCCAAGAGGTCAAGGCTACAGTGAGCTGTGATCACACCATGCACCCTAGCCTGAGTGACAGAGCAAGACCTTGTCTCTTTCCCTCTCTCTTTATGTATATATATAAAATACAAGGCCAGGCGTGGTGGCTCATGCCTGTAATCCCAGCATCTTGGGAAGCCAAGACAGTAGGATCGCTTGAGCCTTAGGAGTTCAATACCAGCATGGGTAACATAGAGAAACCCCAACTCTACAAAAAGAATATAAAACTTAGTCAGAAGTGGTAGCATGGACCTGTATGGACCTGCAGTCTCAGCAACTTGGGAGGCTGAGGTGGGAGGACTGCTTGAGCCTGGGAGTTCAGGCTGCAGTGACCCAAAATTGTGTCACTGCACTCCAGCCTGGGAGAAAGAATGAGATCCTGTCTCAAAAAATCAATCATCAATCAATCACAAAACAAATTTAATTTTTAAAAAAAAGTAACGCATAACACAGTAAGGAAAATACAGATACCTGAATTCTACCTTCCTAAAGATTCTGATTCATTCATCTTGGGGGTGGGCTCCCTTATCTGCCTTTCAAAATTGTTGAGAGGTGACTCTGAGGCTTTTCAAAGACTGCCAATAAGACCAATATTAATAATACATAATGTCGCTTGACGGCCATTACGTGCTGGGCAGTCAGCTGAATGTTCCTTCTCCTTGGAATTTTACAACACTGTGAAGTAGATATTTGTATTACCTACATTTGCAGATAAGGAACTTGAGACTTAGAAAAGTCAAGGGCGTAGCCAGAGACCGGACATATCAGGGGGGTACCTGCACTCCATTTTCTCTGACTCTGAAATCTGTGCTCTTCCCACTTCAGCAGCTGTAGCAGAAAGTGTTTATGTGAGAGGCAATTTTCTTATGCTTTCTCCCATGGGACATTGGCGATGCTGTCAGCTGACTTACCATTATTATTGTTATCATTAATAATAATTTCTCCTGGTGAAGCCCGAGGCCGAGACTTAGAAGCATAAATTCCAGAGGCAGAAGCCAAGGTAAAGATGACACAGAGCATGCTTCTGTCAGGAGGGCGAGGGTCTGCTGGGAAGGGACATTTGCTTCTCTTCCCCCAGGGCTGTGACCCTGGAAAGCCACTTCCCAACACATAATTAAGATAAAACTTAACCTCAGGGCCTTGCACCACCTTTATAAATCTCCTTCTGAATCTCAGTCTGCCAGGGACCTTTATACAACAATACTTATAAATATTTTCAGCTCCCAAGGACTCTGTGGATGCAGCCACAGACAACTCACCAGGGCCCTGTATAATCAATATTATCACACTGCTAAAAGATAATCATAATACTTTAGATCCTTAAAGCTCCTTTGAGCCTAAAAAAGTTCAAAGCACTTTCCTATCAGTCTTTTCATTCTGTCTTCCCCATATCTGACAGTGGAAGGAGGACTTGGGAAGGACGCCGCTCTCAGTCCTTAATCCTGTCTCCAACAAATGAAATTGTTGCACCTTCCCCTCATGTCACAGGCTCAGGGAGGAGCTGACCTTGACTTGTTTTCAAAGGACTGTTTTTTTCTGTCTTTAGTCAGTATTTCTGGTCTAGCTGGCTTGGCCATCTCCATGGTCTGTGGACCTCTTGGATGTTTCCTATGGAAACCCCCGAGGATGGGTGCTGAGCCTGTAACTCCCACTCTGAGGGCTTGACACAATGTCTCCTCCAACCTGTGGGTAAAGGGAGGCTTCCTGGCAACAGCAATGATAGTTTATATTGTTTTGTCTGGAAAGCAGGATCTACTGGTGGAAAGAATGGATCTCGCTTTGCACTTTGGGTTCAGGCCCTTAGCTGCTGAAGGGTCACAGCTTATGCATTCACATGGTGCTGCTTGTGATGCTCAGGGACGGGGAACCACGGAGCCTTCCTGGAGAATGTGACGAGGATGCAGCGTCACAGGCTGAAATGACATAGTCACGGAGCAAAACAAGGTATTGAGTGCAGCTGGAGAAGAGGGGCCTGGGGAAGAATGAGAGGGAATGTCCCGAGATCTCAGTGGTGCCGAGAGCAGGGCTGAATAATCGAATGCTAAATTGAGCCACTGATCTTGACTAAGGGAGGAAAAACTTTGCAGAAGCAACCTTAAGCAAAGACAGGGAGAGGGTGGGGGGCATGGGGCTGTCCCTTCAGGAACCATACAAGTGTCTGGGGGTCTCCCTGCACTTTCTTTTTGGATCCTGGTCTAGAAGATGGCTAAGGAGACGAGAGAATGGAGGCGAGAGAGCCAAGCATCCGGTGGCCCAGCCAGCACATGCTGGGGCTGGGAGAGGATTCCATAGCCTGCTCTGTTTTCTCCATCCCTCCCTGTTGCCATCAGCTCAGGAACTTAGAACTGGGCTGAGCCTGCTATGGGAGGAACAGGAGAAGCCCAGCTGAGAGAAACTGAGGGCAGTAGAGAGAGAGGAGAACAGCCCCAGCGTTTGACTTTGGCTTCTACCCTGGTGGGTGGGAATCCTCCAGGAGACACCCAGCTGTGGGAGTCAGCCTGTGGGCTTTCCATCCAGGTAAGATCACATGTGCCTGTCTCCAGGCTCTGGTTTGAGGACAGCCTCTGCCTGGGCTGGTGGAGCAAGGGCAGCACAGAGCAAGGGGAGCAGACGTGGTCTACCGAGGCCTTGCAGTAGGAGCTGGCAGCAAGGACGTCGACAGACATTTTAAATATATTCAGAAAGTGAACAAATGAGAGATAAATGAACCAACTCAAAAATGATTTTTCCAGAATCAATTCAGTACATGCTGCAATGGGCCTGCACCCACTGGCACACAACAAGAAGTCAAGCAGTTTCATCCATTCGTGTCCCCAAGGCTCATGGTCCACGCAGATCCTCCCCCAGGAGAGCTTTGGTGATTAGGCCTGGAATTAGCAAGTGGAATATGCCATTTGGAACTTGCGGGTCTCGGTACTCGAGTGGGTGCTTACCTGTCTAGCCCCTGTGCTGTTTCTTTTCCCTTCCAGTATCAATGGCGATCTGTCTAGACAGCAGGTGGCTCTGGCTTCACTATGGCTGGAAATTCTGGACCACAGAATAGGGGCCGGGCCCTGCGCCTGCCATCCCAGGTGTGGGCAGGCTCTTCTGCTTTCGTATTTTGAAAGGTCACCCTTTGACAGAGATTGGCTTTGCAAAGTGCTTCCAGTTATAATGGGATTGAGAAAATGGCTCCATTTGTGCTGTAAGAGCTGAGGATTCTGGGGACCGAATGGAACTAGATGTTGCCTATTTAATAGTATGCACAGAAAGGAGGTGGAGGACGCAGCTGCCAGGTGCCACAGTGTGATTGCCCAAGACAATAACCCCATCATTCTGATGTCCTGCAGTTGGGAATGGAGAAAAATCAACCCTAAGCAGAGATTGGACTCAGTCATGTAATATGTATAACCTCGGGGTTTTTGTTTTGTTTGTTAAGTGCAAGCCCAAAGTCTAGCTTACATGAAACCTTAGGCTTCAGATTGAAGTTTGGAGGCACTAGCATTGCTGATTTAAACCATTCTTAAGCAGGGAGGGAAATGAGGGGGTGTGCTGGAGTTGACAGGGTAATAGCATGAATCCCACAAGAGCCCTGGCCAGCAGCAGGTGAAGACAGAGGGTCTCTGGAAGCCAGACTTTGATTCAATTAGGGCATGGCACCGCTGCACGCTTCCCACTGGCTGGTGTCCCAGCCTTACCTGCTGGGCTCATGGCCTGGCTCGGGCCCGAGGGGATGGCTTGGCTCCTCCTGAATTTCTGCTCTGATCCAAGGAACCCGTGTGTACCAACCACCTGCTTCCCAGCTCAGATGCCTCTGTATGTGGTGTAGGTCTCAGAGGAGTGTACGATGAGCTCCTAGAAGCACCACTCATCATGTGGCCTGGAGCACAGGGCACTGTCCCCCTCAATTTGGCCAACAGCCCTGAAGAGATCTTAGTCTCTTCAAAATCCTTTTTTTTTTTAACCTGAAGAAGTGGAGTTCCCGAGAGGGCGACTTCCTCAAACCGCACTTTAAGTTGGAGGCAGAACCAAGGTTAGGACACAGTATGGCCCTGTCCTTCCACACAGATGGCTGCGGGCTCCTTCCAGAGAATCAAGAGGCACTGGCTGCTGCAGAGGCAGCTCTTCCCACGGCCCAGCGGGTCGTGCAGACCCACCCCAGCCAGGACAGGGCAGCAGGCCGAGCTCTGCACCAGCGCCCCCCATAGACCCAGTGGACTCCAACTGGGGCACAAACATTGGCTGCAGGGCTGGGGAAATGAGCAGACAGAGATGGCCACAGGATGAGCTGAGCATTTTGTTCATCCAGTTACAAAGGCCCCCAGGACTTTTATAAATGTCTAGTGACCATAAAATTAAGAGCAACAATCATCCAATAATCAGAAAAATGATATGGCAGATAGAAATTGGTTTTCAGAATTTTTTAAAAATTAAGGCTGAAGTTACTGAACACTTAGAAGTTAGTAGCTTGACCACAGTCTTGTAACAGGTAACAGTTGGAGCCGGATTTGAACTGAAATCCGTCTGGCTCCAAGCACCCTTCTTTGGATGGCTAGCAAACAGGAAAGGGCAGTTGGTAAGCAGACCCATCCACTCTCCATTTATGCTGAGAAAACACAGACATAGGTGCTTTACTGGGCTTGGAGCAGGTTTTGCTTTGACCTGGCAGATGCCCTGCTGCTCTGGGCTGAAGCGGTGGGAAGTACAGGGCCACAGAGCCAGGGTGATGAGTACTGAGCCTGCTGCGGATGTCCTGCAAAGCAGGCAGAGGGATGCGAGAGTGACAAGAACCACACAGTGCAGAGCTCATTCTCCTAAATGGAGTCACACAGCTTTCCCCCTAAGTGGGATGGTTTGTGCTGCTTCATCCCACATGTAAATTTCAACCCGATGATGGCTATGCAGCCTCCAGGCCAATGACCTTTCCTCCATAGGCACCGCTGGGAGCTCAGCTACTGAGACACAGAGAAGAAACTCTGGACATGTGGGAAACATGGTCTCTGGCCGCCCCCGAGATCATCTCCTCTAGAAAGCCTTTTCTAATCCTTCTGCTCAGTAATTTCCTTCTTGCTTTGATGCCCTGAGGTATGTGTCTTTATATCGTGAAAACTGGCATCATCTTATTCTACCAGTCTTATGCTACTTGAAGCAATGGGCTGAAGAATACGGACCTTTAGTTAAACAACTTTCTAGCTACATAGGTCTCTTTTACCTCTTTGAGCTCTATTTTCTTATCTCTGAAGATAATTAGAACCCCAACCTCCTCTCATGATTAATGGAAGGATGGACTAACACTGCTGTGAAACTGTTGTGCGTGGTAAAGAACTAGAAAACAGTAAGAAATCACTTAGATTTTTAACGTATGGAGATAAACTGTCTCACCAGGAAATGTGTAAGTTCCTCAAAAACTAGAACCGGGTCTTATATGTCTTCCTATCTCTCACAGGCTCTAGTTAAGCAAGCCTTATTCACTCAGCAACTGCTTAAGATTTGCCTTCAAGAAGTTTACATTCTGGTAAGGACAAGAGGTACTCATTGTATTGATACAATGAAAGGCCAGGGAAGAATCTGCCTATATCTGGGACAAGAAGGCAGCCGAAGTTAGGAAAAGAAATGCAAAACCAGTGAGAATTTACAGACGTACAACACTGACGGAGTAAAGGGAGACCAAAGCGAAGTTCTTGGGAGTGAGCCCATGCAGAGGGGCACCAAAACCGGGGGGTCTTTGGGGAAACCTCCAGCCCGTAAGCAATCCCAAAGCCCCAACTTCAGATCAGTCATTAGGGAAGCTTTCCATTGGAGGCAGTGTGGTCTTGAGGAGGAAAGGAGCATCAGCGGGCGTCCTCCTGGAAGACTCGGCGTGGCGTAGAGGCGAGGGGACAAATGGGGTTTAAAAATGACAAAATCTTGGGTTTGAGTATTAACTGAGCGAATTTCAACCGAAGTTCCCTGCAACAAGTTATTTAAGGCCTGCAATGTTATTTTTCATCCCTGAAATGGAAAGAAAATAATCTGCCCCTTCGATCTTTCTGATTTATTCTAGTGATCAAAATGAGAGGTTGTCTGTAAACACTGTGCCGATATGAGAGACCTAGTTTCACAGAGAACCCAGGCTTAGAGTCATTCATCTACACACGAGATGTCTACGCAGATAGCGGTCTTCGTGAACAATTATTTTACCCTGGGGCATTGAGTCTAACTCCAACATCAAGATGGGCTCTCCTGCATTTTCCTTTTCCTTAATATCTACTGTGAGTTTTTCTCTGGGCCCTGTTTCCCTGGGCTTAAAAGGACAGAGGTACCTGATTTTGGCAAATATCCTTAGGTCTTGTGTCCATGAGCCCTCAGAGACAGAGGTCTTAGAAAACCAAACTGCAAAAGGAGAGGAAGTGAAAAGCATTTTTCCCAGGGGCCCACCTCCTCCTTCCCATCAAACTCCTGTGGCTCCTCTGAGGCCCTGGGGCTGTGCCCTGCCCCACACCCATGATTTAGCATCTCTCCCTGGCAAAGATAGTAACTCATCCTAAAAACTAGACCCTGGACACCCCTCAGAAGGCCCCCCAGGCCGCCAGCACTGGAGGCAGCCACCTCTCCCTGTGGCCACCTCCTCCTCGGAGTGAGTTGACAGGATTTATAGGGCTGTCCCAGCGACACGCCATCTCAGTAACTGCAGAATGGCAGTTGTAAAAAATCCCATTTGCCAGGGTATTAGAATCCCATTAGCGCTCCCGATGGAGAAATAACCCCGACCCTTCAGAAGGAATTAAAGATATTCGGGCACCAGCATTTGGAGTGTTATAGGCCCTTCCCCAGTTTGGATGATCACACCAACAGACATAAAGCCTCAGGCACCAGATGTCCTTGGTCCATAAACCCCCCCGAGAAAAAGCCTTGGAATGACGTTCGGAGAGGGCCTGGAGTTCCACAAATAGGCTCGGGAATAATAGCAAGGAGTAATTGACACAGGCCTCCCTGATTTGTCTATGCTTGAGAATGAGTCATTGTAAGCAAAGTCAGGTTTAATTCAACCATTCTCTTATGACCTCCTTCTCTCTCCCCCTCATCCTAACTCCATTCCCGGAGTGATAACTGACATCAGACAGAAACACCAACAGGCTTCTCACGGGTGTGACTGTCAAAACAGAACCGCCACCAAGACTGAAGGGCAATAACAGAGGCACATTGTTACATCTGGGCAAATCATCTCACTTTGTAAATCTAAGAAATAGAGGCCCAGAGAGCTGAAGTAACTTGCACGAGATCACACAGCTAGTTAAATAGAAGCCTGCATTCTAATGTTCCTGCTGCTGCACTTCCTTCCGGGAAAGGAAAAGAGAGTTCTCAACTGGGTTCGGTCTTCTGCACCCTGGGCATTTCGGATCACAGGCTCCGAACCTGCTGAGTGGCCACCGTGTCCTTTCCAGGGGTGTGAGCGCGTGCGTGCGCGTGAACACCGATTAACAGACTCTGCCGTGGTGGTGAAGGACTGACGTCTGGGAAGCCAGTTTTAGAACCTAGATTTGCCAGCTGCCAGCTGTGTGATCCAGAACAAATTAGGCACCCAGTTTAGATCTCAGTTTCCTCATCTGTGAAAAGGGGGTAAATAATGGCAGGAGGTCACTTTCAACATCATGGGAATCTTGTTAAAATGCCAATTCTGATGGAAAAGGCTTGGGGACGGAGACTGAGATTCAACATTTGTAACTATTCCCAGGTAATGCTGATGCTGCTGTTTAGGGAACCGTACTTTGATGATCAAAGTCATTAAGTCTTGTGAAAATTAAACACAATGAATATACAAAGTCCTTAACACAGTGAGAATAATTATTCAGTAAATGATAGTTGTTAGCATTACATGTTTGGTAGTTACCATAGACCACAGATTAAAGAGCATTTTTAAATCCCTACTTTGTGCTGTGAGCTGAGCTTCACAGAGACATCATCAAAAACTCAAACCACTCCTGTGGGACAGGGTAATATTACCCCTACTTCTTAGATGTGGAGAATGACTCAGAGAGATTCGTGACTTCCCGATGGTCAAGTAGAAGGTAGGTTTCATGACTCTGAGACCATACCTCTTTCCGCTGCAGTATACCCCACTGCGGTATAGAGCAGCACCCTGCACTCGTGTTAACAGCCTCTGCCTGCTGTCCAGCGAGGTCAGACAGTGCGGAGGAGAGGGTGTGTTGATTCCAAAAAGAATCAACAGATTGTGGATTCTGAGACATGACCACCAATTGCCAAAAGAGGAGAGAAAGCTTCCATCCGCCTGGAACGGGGTGCCGGCAGGCATATGTGCATGCAGGAGGAGTGGAGGGGGTGGACGGCTGATGGATGCACAATGCAGGAAATTTACAGATCAATCAGTAGACAGAGATCCAGGGAGTCTGGCAGCTGACAGACACGTGGGGGCATGCCGACACCCAGATGGCCGTGGAGCACACAGACCAGGAAGAGTTTGGAAAGGCCATCAGTGCAGGTCGAGGTAGACTAGCCCAGAGACAAACAGAGCAGCGGCACACACAATTTTGGTAACACCATCTGTGGGTGAGAGAACCCCAGCGCTGTGTGAAATGGACTCCAAATTCTATTTGGAGCTGGAAACGGGTGGTATGGTGTGCTCAGTTATTTTAAATCCCTTCCAATTCTCTGCCAAGAAATTCGATCCGGGAAAGCCATTCCTGCCAAGTCCCAAGGGGTTTACCAGGGCTGAGCTGGGTAGCTGCAGTCCTATCTGATTTATGGCAGATGGGGGCAGCCGAGAGCCACGAAATTTGAGGGTATCCCCATGTCAGGATAGGGGATGTGTTTGTGTTTTCCCCGGAATGTGAACCCAAGGGGTCTGCATTCTTAAGTCAGAGTGGGAACAGGCAACCCAAACAGGCTGAATTCAGGCGTGTGCTGTGCGAGACAGAGGAAGGGTGAGGACAGGGGTGGCTGGTGGGGCTGGAAGGGAGAGGCATGGGGATGGGGAGGGACAAGCCACAGTGTCCAGAAAGCAGGGGCCTGGAGGAAGCTGGTGGGGTCAGGTAGCCCTGGATGAGCAGTCCTCAGGAGTGTGGACCAAAAGGAGCTGGACCAGCACCTTTTCTGGAATCCAGTTCTTATAAGGCCATGTTTTGGACTTCATGCTCTGACCTGCCTGGCCTTAAAGCACTAGTGACCCTAACAAAGGTAGTCAGTGTAGGGGTTGGTGATGGCATCTGAGTTAATTCCTACCCCAGTTAACTTCACCTTTAATAGAGCAGCCAAATGGATTAGAGAAATATGCACAACCATGCCACTTAGCTTAAGTTTAAATGTATAATCTCAGTGGTGCGTGGTGGCTCACACCTGTAGTCCTAACACTTTAGGAGGCCAAGGAAGGAGGATCACTTGAGCCCAGCCTGAGCAACACAGTGAGACTCTTTCTGCAAAAAAGGAGAAAAAAATAGCCAGGGATAGTGGCGTGTGTCTGTGGCCCCGGCTATTCGGGAGGCCGAGGTAGGAAAATTGCTTGAGTCTGGGAGGTGAAGGCTGCAGTGAGCCGTGCCTGTGCTGCTGCACTCCAGCCTGAGCAAGAGTGAAACCTTGTCTCCAAAAACAAAAAAAGTATAACCTCAAATATCAAGTGGACTTGACACGACCCAACTATCCCAGTCCATTTTCCTGGTGCATCTGCTCTTCTTCCCTCCAGAGGAAGCCCCCTTGTACCCTCTGCTGTCTCTAACCCTCCCTCCGTGAGGACCTCACTTCTTACATTACTGCGGAGCCAGAAACGATCAGATGGAAACTGCAACACTCAACCTTATCCTCGCCAGATCTACCCTGCACGTTCCTGCTCTAACCGCTCTTCTTATTTCTGCCGAGCGAAGCCGGTCTACCTGCGGACAGCCCCTTACCTGTGCACAGGATTGCGTAGCCCTCCACACCTTACCCCAGGCAAAGGACATCGACTCTCATTCCTTTGTACCCTCATCATCAACGGCTCTCCTTACTGGAGAGTTCCATGGGCATGCGCACTCTGCACACAAACGTCTTTATTTCCTCTCATCTGGAAACAAAGAAACAGGCAACCACCAAGGCCTGCCTGAGCCTGACTGCGGTCCCTCTTCTCTCTGACCCATCAGACCTCCCTGTGAAAGTTGTCTGTTTCCTCCGTCTGCACTTCCTCATCTCCTGTTGTCTCCTGAACAGAATCCAGCGAGGATTTTATCTCCATCAGTCCAAGGGAATAACATCTCGCCATGGATATGACGCCTTCTGCCCTGCCAAAGCCAAGGTTGATCTCAGTTCTCTCATCCTCCACCCTGCACTCAGGCAACGAATGCATTCCATCAGATGCTTTGTTACATAGCTCTGATGCGCTGGGTTAGTCCTGGGTGCCAAGGATACGTCTGTCAGTAAACAAGGGAGGCAAAAGTCCTTGCCTTTTGGAGGCTATGTTTTAGTTATAGACGATGACTTAAACCAACAAGCAAATGCCTGACATGTGTGAGCAGGTGATCAGCAACGTGGAACCACATCAGCCTGGAGGGTGGGTCAGGATGCCAGAGACTCTGGGGGACTGCAGCAGCACGGGCCCTGACTCCTCACTCTCTTGTGCCCCTCGTCAACTTGCCTCTGTGACAGCACTCTCCCCGGCTCCCGGCTCCTGCCTCCCCTCAGCCTCATTTTCTGGTCTTTTCTCCCTTTTCTCCCAGATCTCCAGGTCTTGGTCAGTTTGGGCTGCTCTAACTAAATGCCATAACCTGGGTGACTTAAACAACAGAAACTTATTTCTCCTAGTTCTGAAGGCTGGAGGTCCATGATTAAGGTGACAACAGATTCCACGTCTAGCACCAGCAGATTCCACATCCCATGTCCTGGTTCAACCAGCAAGGGCTCTCTCTCTCAGGCATCTTTTATAAGGGCAGCATTCATGATGCCTTCATGAGGCCTCTCCCCCCATGACCTAATCACCTCCCAAAGGCCACACCTCCAAACTCCATCCTCTTGGGGGTGAGGATTTCAACATGGGAATGTTGAGGGGACACAGACATTTGGACCGCAGCAGCGCGCCCTATCTCCACATTCTCTCTGTGGGCACTCATCTAGTTGGGTGCTTTAACACCATCTCCAGGCTGATGTCTCCAGCCTCCACCACTCCCTTGAACTCCAAACTCATAGACCCAGTGACTGTGTCGCTATTGTAAATTGAACAGGTGTCTCAAATTTAACACATTCATACCAGAACTGTTGATTCCAGGCTCATCCATTGCTCACATGTGTGCACACATACACACACTCACACACTCACACACACATACACACCTTCTCTTCCTCTGGTCTTCTCCATCTTAATAAATGGTGTCACCATCCAACCAGATGCTCAGGCCAAAACCCTTGCGATCGCCATTGATTTTGCTTTCTCTAACCCCCTCCATATCCAGCTCTGCAGCAAATGCTGTTGTAACCGGACCTTTACAGCACACTCAGGATCTACCCATTTTGCATTGCGTTCACTGCAACAGGCTTCTTTGCCATTGCTTCTTACCTGGACTAGCAGAAATTTTGTTATTGGTCTCTCTAAAAAGCAGCCAGCCAGCATGACCTTTTGAACATATAAATCAGATCACAGCATCCTTCTCCTGAAGACCCTCCAATGGCTCCCAGTATGCTCAGAATAGAGTCTGAGCTCTCTCAACATCCTCTCCTACATGTTCCTCCTCACACTCAGGCTCCAGCCCAGGAGCAATTCTCAAACATGTCCTCAACCCCTTCTCCTGACTGGAACATTCTCCCCTGGCTTTTTCACAGCCAACTCCTTTTCATCTGCCCCAAACTTACCTCCTCAGAGGGGCCTTCACTGACCACCCTACCAACAGTTATCGCCTCCTCCGCCAAGGCCCCCGGGCTGCCCCTCCTGCCTTTACATTCTTCAAAACCCTCACTACTCTTTGACAGACAGGATTTGCTTCCTGCCTTTATTCACCCTTATGCTGTCTGTTACCCTCTCCAGAATGCAAACCCCTTGAAGGCAGGGATTTTGCTGCCCTCTGGTTGGATTGTGGTTACGTAACTAGGCAGGTCTGGAAGTCAGACCATCTGAATTTGGCTTCTAGCTCCAACACTTATAACCATAGGGTCTTAGGCAAATGACTTCACCTTTCTATGCCTCAGTTATCTCATCTGTAAAATGAAGGTAATAGCCAGAATACTCGCCTAGTAGGACTGTTGTGAGTCTCAGAGGAGATAATAAGCAGATAAAAATAAAGCACGGGGAACAAGGTTCATTGAGAAGAATTACTTCACAAATATTTAGAGAATAAATACATCTTAGATCCTAATGATTCTGGGAATAAAGTTCGAATCTATGCCAGTAAAATGTACAACCTGTTCAAAGAGAGAAAGGAAGGGGTGGAAGCTGCTCTGAGCTTGAGTCCGCGCGTAGTTCTCAGCTGGGCGGTGCTTATCCTTTCTCCCACCTCCTCTGAAAGAAGGAGAGAACTTCTGCTTCCGGGACGTGAGGTTGGGAACCCATGGCCACTGTTGTTGCGTGGGAGTGAGAAGACCCATAGACCTAGGGCTGAGACCTAGGGCGACACACTTGCAGGGTGAGCATGGGGGAACAACTCACTGCACCCAGCATGTGCAGTGACACACAGTCCTTCTATCCCTTAGTCTGTGCCAGAACACACATCACCCAGGGATTTCCTTGGCAGTGATGTGGCTTCTCAAAGAGAAGAAATGATTCCTAAACCAATAAAAGATAAACAAAATAATAGAAGCATGGCTACAACTGACACAGAAGTACACACTAACCCCACAGGGTAAATGCAGAGTGCGTTGATGTGGGTGAAGGGGAACCTGATCTGGCTTGGGGGCTCAGGGGATTTTTTTGCCCTGATGCAGAAGAAACTTAGCATATTAATAACACTAGAGGAGGCTTGTGTGGTGGAGAATTGTTAGCAGGGGAGGAGTGAGTGAGATGAGACTGGAGGTGTCACAGGAGACAAGTTAGGGATATTTGAATTTTTTCCTCAAAAAGAAGGGAAAGCCAGGTTAGTGTTCAAAGCAGGAAAAAAATGATATGATCCGATTTGTGCCTTTACAAGCACCTTCTGCATGGTGTGGAAAATGGATTGGAAAGAAGCAAAAGCAAAGTGTGGGGAGACCTTCTGCAGGCAGCTGAAGTGTTCCAGACGGGAGAGGAAAGTGGCTCAGACCGGGCTGGGGACAGCGGAGATGACGGGAAGGTCGGGGGGACGGTGTGAGCAGGCACTGTGGCAACATCTTCTCACTCCAGGAAGGAGTCGTCGTCACGCTTATGTCAACGATTAGGAAACCGAGGCTCTGAGCCAATGCGTACCTCGGCTGTCTAGCTATTCGGTGACAAGACAGCATTTGAACCTACTGCATGGATCTCAAGAATGCTTTCTTTGTCTGCCACATCACTCACTCCAAAATGAATGTGTAGAACCATCGAATCTATGTTTCCTGACATTTTCCTATCGAATTATGGACACCCGCTTAGTGGTCATAATGTCGTCCAGGCTCCGTGAGCTGTCATCATCACTGTGCCTTATTGTTCAACGCGACTGGACTCCAGAGTGTGCCTCCAAGTGCTGGAAGAGAATGTCCCGGGGGATGCTTGGCCAACCGATGCTGCCTCCCCAGAAGGCAGTGCCAGCACCAGCCTCCTGCCACTGCAGAGTGCACAGGTCACATCTCCTGCCTGGAACTGACACTGGCAAGACAATGCCAGGCAGAAGTCCCGTGGCATGAGCTGGCATCCTCCTGCTTACCAGCAGGTGCCTCCAGGAGAGGGCAAGCCAGAATAAAGGAGATCAAATGAGGAGCCCAGCAAGTGTCCACCCCCTCCTGGCAGCTTTGGGCCTGGCTTCCCCCCAGCCCTTCCCAACAGAGCTCCCTTTCAGGCCCTAGATCAGCCCAGAGGCCACCATTCCAGAATAGGAATGAGCTGCTCATGTATATGCAAATGCCAAGATGGAAGGCAGGCTGGGGGAATTAGCATTTTTAATGAAACAAGACCAGAGGGAAAGAGCAGATGTAATGGGCAATAACTTGCTCTGTGTATGTGTGTGTGTGCGTGTGTTTGGAAGAAAAGGAAGGAAAGGTCATAGGCAAGGGTAGAGGTCAGAGCCATCTGCAGGATTCAGAAGAAACGTCTAATCATAATTAAAAAATCATGAAAGTAACAATACAAGAAAAGTATGATTTTAGTAACTGTGAATAAGCATTCAATAAATGTTAGCCACATGCCAAGTCAAGTGTGTGTTCATCTTCCCCTCCACTCTAGAAGGTGGGTAATATCCTTAACTCACTTTTACAGAATGCAGGAACTAAAGCTCAGTTCTGTCTGAAGTCCTATTGCCAGTACTTGGTAGAGCCAGAGTTTGAACCTGGGTCTGTCTGACCGCAGAGCCCATACTTCCAACCTCTCGTTGGAAGTAAATGCTTGGTGCCACCAAGTGAAAATAGCACTCAGGCAAAAGTTGGATCAGCTAAGGCAATTTACTTCAGTAGAAGGATGCATCTGGCAGATGGAGCAAGGGAGAGCGCACACCTGACGAGGGAGGGGAGGGGGGTCTTATTCCTAACGCAGCGAGTCCCTGCTGCTGTGTCTTTCCTCTGTTGGCTAGGGTTGGACCACACAGTCTAAGCTAATTCCGATTGGCTATTTTTTTTTTTAATTTTTTTATTATTTATTTATTTATTTTTGTTTTTGAGACAGAGTCTCGCTCGGCCCCCCAGGCTGGAGTGCAGTGGCCCGATCTCAGCTCACTGCAAGCTCCGCCTCCTGGGTTCACGCCATTCTCCTGCCTCAGCCTCCCAAGTAGCTGGGACTACAGGCCCTCGCCACCACGCCTGGCTAATTTTTTGTGTTTTTTAGTAGAGACGGGGTTTCACCGTGTTAGCCAGGATGGTCTCGATCTCCTGACCTCGTGATCCGCCCGCCTCGGCCTCCCAAAGTGCTGGGATTACAGGCGTGAGCCACCCTGATTGGCTATTTCAAAGAGAGCAAGGGTACAAGCCGGAGTGGCAGGGTGAGTAGTTTTGGCAGGAGGGATGGTGACAGAGCAGGTGACTAAGGATGACTAAGGACAGAGCAGGTGATACAGGCTAGGAGGGTGTTGTTTACTGAAACGAGGGGCAAGGAGACATAAAGAACAAGGAAGTCAAACTTTAAAATAAAGAAAGAAGAACAGGGAAGCTGAGCATACTGACCCATTGGTTCTTTGGAGAGAAGACTCAGAATTCATTGTACTTAACAATTTTCTCCCTCTTGAACTTTAAAGGAAGTGAACAGGCTAACCTTTGAAGAGGAATTTAGTGTATCCTACACCCTGGTCAAAGCTGCTCCTGCCCACAGGCACTTTTTAATGTGGTTGTACTCCCAACATGGGCACCACACATCATGCAGGCTCTCAGGAAGGGCCTCTGAGAAAGAGTAACCTATGGACCAGGCGCGGCGGCTCACGTGTGTAATCCCAGCACTTTGGGAGGCCAAGGTGGGCAGATCACGAGGTCAGGAGTTTCAGACCAGCCTGGGGAACATGGTGAAACGCCGCCTCTACTAAAAATACAAAAAATTAGCTGGGCGTGGTGGCAGGCATCTGTAATCCCAGCTACTCGGGAGGCTGAGGCAGGAGAATGGCGTGAACCTGGGAGGCGGAGGTTGCACTGAGCCGAGATTGCGCCTCTGCACTCCAGCCTGGGCCACAGAGTGAGACTCGGTCTCGAAAAAATAAATAAATAAAAGAAATAGTAACCTATGGTGCAAACTTGAAGGTGGAGGGCAAGGATAGACAGGCAGGAGATGGAGGCCCCTTTTCATAGGGGTTTCCTCTCTGGACAGAAGGTCACATAGAGCCACATTTCTCTTCCAAACCCTGAACAGCCTCACTGTGACATGAAGCCCAGTCTTTGAATTATCCACATCCTGCTAGAGAGAATGCAGTAGCGGCACCTCCCATCTAGGCTCAGTAGGAAGCCAGAGGGAGAGGCCTGAGGTTCCAGTGCTGGCTTGAGTTCTGTGGTTGGTTGTGCTGTCTGCTGAGGCCTCAGAAAAACTCTCTGTGCCTGCTCCCAAGTTGCTGTCATTTTTCATGTTATCCATGCTAATCATGTTAATATCACCTGGCTTTCATTTGCAGGAGATGGGGGGAGGAGGTGCTGGCTGGCCAGCATGCCTGGCAGCCACATACCCATTTGGGATTCACGTCAGGCACTAACGGTTTTATTGAATGCATTATTGAACTGGAACAAGCTAAATGCTCCCAAATAAGCTGATGAAGATGCTGGGTCAGAATGACTTTCCCAGTGAAGGGGGCTTTGCTCTTCTTCACTCACTCAGCCTATGGCTCCCAGAGCTGCTGGTGGACCCTTCAGGGGAGCAATAAAGGTATGTCTGTGGCCCCTTTACATTTGGCTGTGGTTGTGCCGGCCCTGGCCTGCCCAGGGATTTGCCCCGCTGCTTTGTCTGCAGCAAGACATTGAGTGCTATCACAAAGGGGAGACCTTTTTTCAGGTGAGCACAGTCATCCAGAGAGCAAGGTAGGGTTTGCAGAAATGCTGCCAAGGGACGGGTGCACAGATGCAGTGTCACCAGACATGGGGCTGAACTCCAGCTGACTGTCCACAGGACCTTGAAAGTGTCATTCCTTAAGGCGAAGGGGTGTAAAGCCGTTGTCTAGGTTATTCTTTTTATTTTTATTTTCGAGACAGAGTCTTGCTCTGTCGCCCAGGCTGGAATAAAGTGGCAGTATCTTGGCTCACTGCAAGCTCCGCCTCCCGGGCTCACATCATTCTCCTGCCTCAGTCTCCCAAGTAGCTGGGACTACAGGTGGCTGCCACCTCACCCGGCTAATATTTTGTATTTTTAGTAGAGACGGGGTTTCACCGTGTTAGCCAGGATGGTCTTGATCTTCTGACCTTGCGATCCACCCGCCTCGGCCTCCCAAAGTGCTAGGATTACAGGCGTGAGCCACTGTGCCCGGCCTGTCTAGGTTGTTCTCAGCCATGACTCCTAGATTCTAGAACTGGAAAGAACCCTAAAATGCTTCTTTCTCTCTAGCCACACTGTGGGAACTGCACCCAGAAAATCCCAGTGGCAAGGGAGATGTGGGAAAGGAGATCTGTTTCCTTCTGAGCTCTTCGTTAAGGGACATTCACTTGCTTCCACAGAAGTCAACTTTCCTTCAATCCTAATGAGTTCAGCTTTGAATTTAGCCAAACATCTCAAGTTTGGCAGAGTTGGAAAAGAATTCAGATATCTTGCAATCATTTTTCAAACTCTCAACATCCTTTTGATAAATCCATACCTCTCTCACCCTCCAGCAGTCTCTTTTGCTAGCAAATCCATCCCACCAATGAAGTCAAATGTATCATTGTGCACATTCCCTGCGGAAGCAATCAGTTAGGGTTGGCTGGGAGCAAGAGCAAGAAGCTGACTTTAACCTGGGGCTTCTGCTGAGCCTCGAGGAGGGCCCAATCCCCCTCCCCAGCTTGAAGCACTTTGGGGTTTGAATGTTGGCCCCGGGCCTTGGAGGCCCTGAGCGCCCCATATCCTGCCCAGCCCTGTTTCCAGGCCTGCTTCTTCTGGCTACACTCCCAGGCTGCAGCACATGATCTCAGCACCTGAGCCAAGAGAAGGAGGGCAGCCTACTCCCAATTATCCACCACACTGGCCCAGCACTGCCTGGGCGGCTGGAAAGAAGCCTCGGGAAACCATCATGGGAGAGGAAAGTCAGTGGGGCAGAGAGGCAGAAGCGAGCCCCGTTGCAGCACAGGCAGTGCAGAGCCTTCCTGGCCGCTGGGCCACAACTCCCAATCAGCGTGATTGCAATCAGCCAAGGACGTATGCATTCAACAGAGCAAGCAAAGACATGCAATCTCAAAGTGCATGTCAAAAATCACAAACAAGGACAACAGAAACAGCAGAGAAGGGCGAGTGTGGGAGAGAGGACTACCAACGGCAGGATTCTTTGAATGGCAAGTGGCAGGCTGTGCTGGCTGTCCCCTGGGACCATGCTGGGAACTAGCAGCTATGTGTAGGGCCAAAGACCCGAAAACAGTGAAAGCGGAGAGGGGGCAGGACCCAAAAACTCAGAGTTGGCCCATGTCAGCCCTTCAATCAGTCTCTTCTACTACTAATTTTCCCTCATGTTTTCAAATTTAATTCTCAGCTTCCTTCAAATACCAGTCGATGAACCATCCAAATTTCCTCCAAATACCCTTGAAAATGTTGAATTATGCAATTAAGGATGGTGTGATACAATAATATGAGGAGAAATGTTGTCATACATATTTTAATGAAGCACACAGACTTGGGAGGAAGAGCAGGAGAAAGTGATTTCCCAGAGCTGCCTCCACCCACCTTCTGGTGGCAGCTGCATCTTCATTGTTAAAGTCTTGCTGTGACAAAAACCCCAGAATGAATGTTCACAGTGGACAGGACCTCGCAGGGCGGAGCTACATAGACTCAAGTCAAGTTGGCTAGCAAATACTTGGAAGGTGGTCAGTTGGTAGGAGATTATTTTTTTCATGAATAGGTGAACCATTCATTCATCCATTTATGCATTCATTCAAGATATTTTACCAGACTCTGGTTATCAGCTTTGCACATGCAATGAAGTGACCGATCATCTGAGTTTGCCCCGGACTGTCCCAGTGATAGCTGTGAAAGTTCCATATCTCACAAAAACTCCCAGCCCCAGCAAATGGGCGCAACTGGTTACTGTAACATGGAAGTTGTATTTACCTGATTAACTTCACCATATACATTAGGCATCAGCTAGTACCGCCTCTGGAAAGCCTTCTATGAGAACACCAAAGTGGATTTTATATTCCATGGCACCTTTAGCTATTCCTCCCTACTCTATTGTGTTTTATCACCAAATAGCCCTATCCTCCCACACACTGATCGTAGCTCCTGGGGGTCAATATCATGACTTATTGGTAATTTTATCTCTACTGCCTCACAGAGCTTAGACATTGTAGGGGCTCAAAGTTTTATTGGAAAACTGATGATGAAAATAATAGTAACAATTTGTTTACATTTTCTATGTGTCTGACATGTAAGAGCATAGTCTTAAAGAATATATAGGATTTTGATGGGTAGAGATGGGGAAAGTGCATTCTAGAGAGGGAGAATCGTGTACATGTTGAGTACAGTACTTGATAAAATCTAGGTAAGTAGAACTTGCTGAATGACAGACATTTAATAGTATAAGAATAAAAGGTATTTGAAGAGAAACGATAATAAATTTGGCATGAAAGCGGAGTTGAAATAAGAGGCTACAGAGAAAAAAATAGGCTGGTTATGTAGGTGCAGCTCAGTTGTGGATGCTGTGAATGTGATAATATTCTCGGCCTTGATGGAATGGAAAATGAAATTCTAGTACTGGTTTCCGGGTAAAGGAATAGGGAAGTACCGTGTAGCAAAAAGTTTCAGGGGCTTACGTTCTTCTATACCTGTGCTTAACTGTGATTTATCACTTGGAAAAGTCACTTAATATCTCTGGGCTTCACTGCCCCATCTGTGAAATGGGGGTGCTGATGTCTAACTTGCAGAGTAGCTTCAGATCAGATGTAATCCATGTGAGTTACCCCATACAGTAAGCCATGAACCAATGGCAGCTATCAGCGCTGTTGTTGTGGTTGTTGTACATTCAGGAGCTGAAGAAAAATTAACCCAAAGAGCTGTGGGTTAAAAGAGAATTTTCCCCTTTATGAATGACCACAAGAGAAGCTACAACCTAGATCACCTGCTCTGTCACCTTAAAATGGAACACACAGAGAAAGCAGGGCTCTTTTTTTCCATGGGTCTCGGGGCCATTTTAAGTATTATGGTTATAATTATTCCTTTTAATGTATGGTTCCATGATCTTAAAACACAGTGGACATTATAATAATTGTCTTTTAAGTCATTTATCTGTTTTTTCCAAAAATACTTCTAAGTTGCTTTATTTATTTGAGAAAATGTCTCACTCTGCCGCCCAGGCTGGAGTGCAGTGGCATGATCACGGCTCACGGCAGCGTCAGCCTCCCTGGACTCGGGTGATCCTCCCGCTTGAGCACCCCCACCCCAGCCCTAACCTAGGGACTACAGACATGTGCCACCAAGCCCAGCTAATTTTTGTATTTTTTTTTCTTTTTTTGGTAGTGACAAGGTTTCATCATGTTGCCCAGGCTGGTCTTGAGCCTCTGGGCTCAAGCCATCTGCCCTCCTCAGTTTCTCAAAGTGCTGGGACTACAGGCATGAGCCACCGCACCTGGCCCTAAGTTGCCTTTTTTTCCTGCTTCTCTCATACGGGTTTGTTACTCCTAGACAAGAGGTCAAACAGTTTGCAGCTTCAGACCACACTTTTATTTCTTCAGTTTGTTCACAGAATCTAGTACAGATCTGTGCATACTCAGTGCTCGCTCCCTGCAAATTAACGTTCTCATCATGATACTCAAAGCCTCCACATCTGGTCCCATTTTTTTCAATTTGATATTCATGCTCCAGACACAGGGATCTATTTAATGTCCCCTGAACCCAGCGTGTACTTTGAAGTCCTGAGGTGTTGAATCCATATTCTGTTCCCCTAGCCTCAGAAGGGCCAAGTTGTGTTTGGGATTTAGCGGGTAGACCGGGGCTGTGGCTGCTGGTGCAGGACAGAGTGTGGCTTGTGAATTTGAAGTCGTACCACTAAGGATTGTTTCTCTAAACTACGTATTTTTCCTTGGTAACACTGGGATAATAACAACGCCTTTTTATAAAGTTGTGGAAGGTACTGTGTTAGCATCATACATAAAGATGTCTTAGAAACTGAAGATAACTACAGCTGAAATTTATTAATACACAATGTGAGAAAATGAAACGCACCCAAGATTGGCTTTCGGCTCCAATACCACCACCGATAGCTGGGTGATCATGAATAACTCACTTTGCAATTTTAGATTTCAATTAATCACCCATAAAATGAGAGCAACAGCAACTGCCCTTCCAACTTTTCAGGGCTATTAAGATTGTAAGTGAGATGCTGTATGTAAAATTGCTTGATAAACTGCACAGTGCTATACAAATGCAAAGGTGTGAGTTGTTAAGCCAGCAGCCTCTGGAGCAGATGGACTCATGGAACCCCAGTTCCAGCAGGTGCAGGCAGAGTGACCTAGGGCAAATTCTTGCATATCTCCATGCTTTCCTTCCATTTCCAAAATGGATATGGCAATCAAAACCGTCCTGTAGAGTTCTTAGGCAGATCATATATATTAATACATATAAAGTGCTCAAGCTAGTGCTGAATACAAAATAATTAGGTAAATGAGTTGTTATTATTGTCAGCATTATTATAAGCAGCATTGCTCTTCCTGTGTCCCCAGATCTTCACCAGATCTGAGGGTGTCCTGTGGCCTAAAGTTACCATTCCCATGTCTGTCTCTGAAGCCACTGAATAAGGTGACATTTGTCTTAGCTGTTCTCATTCCTCCTCTTATCTTATCTCGCTCTGGTATCCTCTGATTCCCTATTGTCCCCAGAAATGCAACACAGATAAGTCATTTTATACGGAACATGACTTCTTCAGGCTGGGAGATAGTACCAACTCCAGTACTTTATTAGTTCATATCTTCACATTGCCTTTGAGAGTGAAGCCTCTGGTCTAGGTATGAACATGGCCCAGATTCAGTGGGGTTTGAATATTATACCATTTTGAGGTGCTCTTTAAGAATATGCAATTACAAATATAAAATTAGGTATGGATGTATTTAATTAGAATGAGAAATCACAATAATTTTTTTAAAAGCTAAAATACACCCACAAACATCAGAAACTCCAAGAAAATAATACTGTTATTAAATATCTCCCCAATGTACTTTTGTAATATTTTCCTATATTCTCAGCTATATACTTTTTATTACATCTTCAAATGCAAAGAATTTTGTTACCATTTCCTATAGAAAGAACAGAAAGATAATTCAGTATATACTCTAGCATAGTTGACTGATTTTTTTAAATGATAACTCAAGACGGTTTCTTTCAGCTTCTCTAATCATGATTGGTAATGTTATAGAAATTCTTAGGATTTTGGTCTGGAAAAACATTGAGTTTCTTTCAAAGTCTATGATACTTGGTAGAATTTTCCACAGACTAGTTTCAAATTTCCTCCACTCTTCACATATCCCCAATACTGGGCCACATGAGACATGTTCATATTGCACCATGTGACTTCTGGGGGACACTTGTGTCTGCATTGCAGGCAGTAGACACATTTCTGAAAGCCATCCCTACATCAGAACAGCTAGCAAGAATGTAATAGGCATAGACATGATGTGTGGTACATAAAGTACATTTGATGAAATGCAAACTCAAGGCATCCCAACTCAAATTTCTCTTAGGTGAATACCAAAAATGCTCTTTGCCATTGCAATGCTACCTGCAATATGATGAATGTTATATCAGGTTAAAAGCAATGGAAGTCCTGATTGATTGCAGTTAAAATGTCTCACTTGAGTACAGTTTACAAAACATGACCAGGTGACTATCTTCTTAGTGTCTCTTCCACAATCTTGTAAGCAGACAGTACAAGTGACAGGCCCTGTTTCTCTTAGCTCTTTTTGTACTACACCATCCCCAAACATAAGCAGACAAGGCCTTCCTAGATGTTTCAACTTCAGAGGAGCACCCAGCTGAACTCAGTCATGGAAATGACTCCTGCGGTCACCATGTGGAGCGGCATTGGGTCAACCCTGCTGAGCCTTGCACGAATGGCAAAATCATGAGCAAGTAAATACTTGTTGTTTTAAGCCACTATGTTTTTGGAAGACTTTTTGCCCAGCCATAGATAATGAAAACAACAGAAAATGACATTGTATTAGATGTGTGATGCTGTCATGACAAAAGTCTAAGACTTGAGGTATTGGCTTTCAGATCATGTAGCAGGTTAGGGGGGAGCTATGGTCTGGATATGGTTTGTTTGGCCCCACCATGCCTCATGTTGACATTTGATTTCCAGGGTTAGAGGTGGGGCCTGGTAGGTGTTTGGTTCATAGGGCTGGATCCCTCATGCATGACATTCTCCTGGTAGTGAGTGAATCCTCGCTACTAGTTTCTGTGAGAACTTGTTGTTAGAAAGAGACTGGCACCTCCCCCCACCCTTGCTTCCTCTCTCGCCACGCAACCTCTGCATACGCCAGCTCCCTTTCATCTTCTACCATGAGTGGAAGCAGTCTGATGCTCTCAGCAGAAGCAGATGCTGGGGCCATGCTTCTTGAATATCCTGCAGAACCATGAGCCAAACAAGCCTTTTTTCTTTGTAAATTACCCAGGCTCAGATATTCCTTTATAGCAACAGAAAAAGACTAAGACAGAGAGTGAAGAGGAGAGGCTTGGACAACGGAGAGGTGAGTGAATACATTGTGAACTTGGCTAAGGCCAGGTGGCTTGTTTTAGTGTATGTTGAGGCATTGCAAGGAGAGAGGAGCCAAAGAACGGACCAGTTTTCAAGAAAAATTATAGAAAATATAAGGGCCTCCAGCATAGTTTTCCAGGCGGCAACGATTCACAAAATATGGGCCTTTGGGTAAAGATCAGATCAAGGCTATGGCTGAAGGACACCTTCTTCAGAATTCTAGAAGATTCAAGGCAATGTTTCCTAGACCTTCCAAGTCAGACAAAAGAACTCCTGGAAGTCATAACGATGTTGCTTTACACACGCAAAGTAGCGAGAGGTTAGTTGCTGAAAGAATTATGCTAGGGCATGGAGCACAGAGCGCGCCTCAGTGAGGTCAATGAATGACACACAATATTTTAAAGAGAATTGTCCTGATGAGAGAACTGCCAGGTTGAATAAAGGGATAAGGAAGTTCAAAGTGAAAAGAGGCATTTGAGTCCCAAGCTTTCTACAGGGAAAAAAGCAAGCTGAGAAAGTTATTCAGCTGCAAACATGGGCCATTTCTTATGAAAAAGGAAGAATGAATCTGAGGGCATAGCAAAGAGGCCAGAAGGTGGAATCAACCCAAAGCTGAAAATAACAGTTAAAGAAAAAGGGGGAAGAGATGTTTGGAACCAAGGGGAAAGCTGGAGCCATGGAGGAAGGTTCACCTGCTGGATCTCTGGCTCGAATCAAGAACCCTCACAGAGGCAGAGCTTGATGCTAATCACAGAAAATTCTTTGCTCCCAGGAAAGCTTCATGCACAGTGAATGAATGCCTTCCTGGATTTTAGAATTGTTATGGGCCAGTAACTGTGATGTGTTTCCTGTTCTTTGCCTTTTTAAATGCCAGTGTTTATTGCAAGTATCCTGTGCTCGTATTAGCATTATATCACCATTATATGCGGGATATAGTGGGATTTACCTTGTATTTTCAGCTCACAGTTCTTTAGCCCAAGAAGTGCCACAGTCACATCTCAGCCCAATACAGATTACTGGACTTTGTTTTGATGTCATAATGGGATGAAAATTCTGGATCCCTTGAAAAGAGGGGGAATATATTTTCCACATACATAAGAAGGGCATGAAGTGCTATAGTGAGAAGGCAGACTGGTGGACTGGCTGAAGAGAGGCCTCCAAGAATTCCTCCCACCCTGTATGCACATGCTGTACTTGCCATCATGAAGTGGAATCTATATCCCTTTTTCTAGAATCTGGGCTGGCCTGCAAGTTTCTCTGGCCAATAGAATGAGGCAGAGGCAATGCTGTGTCAGGTCGTGATGTGGGTCTTTTGAGGCCTGACAGGTTTTGCCCTTCTGGAAGCCAGCCACCATAAAAAAAAGTTCAGGCTAGGAAATAAAATGACACAAGATCATGTGCAGAGATCAGGATTCTGTGCCAGAGAACTGAAAAGCCTAGACATGTGAGTGGGGCTGGCTTGTATGTTTCAGACCCAGCTGAGCTCCAGGCTGAATGCAGCTGTGCAAGTGACTCCAGCTGACACCACGGAAAAGCAGAAGGACCACCCGACCAACCTACAGACATATACGAAATCGTAAGTCGTTCTTGTTTGAATCCCCCAAGTTTTGGGGTGGAGTGTTATGAAGCAATACATAACGGCAAAAGCCCCTGAAGCTTGGGCTTTCTTGGCTTCACGGTGATTCCCCTGTAGGTATGGAGTCTGGGTAGGAAGGCAGTGGCTCTTTTGCCTGCAGCCCTGTGAAGAAGGACCAGGCACTGGTGCTGACTGCTCTCCAGACCCTTCCCCACTTCCTGCTCTGCTCCATGCCAGGGAATGCAGACCCCACCAACTCTATCACCTTCTCCCTTGCCGGCTGGTTCGAGTTGAACCTGGCAAATGCCTGGACAAAGAAAATGGTCCTCTTCCCCATTCTGTCCCTTCTCCAGAGCTGCACCTGTCAGTGTTTGAGCCTTCCAGGCCAGAGATCCGGCAGGCGGACCTTCCTCCATGGCTCCAGCCTTCCCCTCAGCTCCAAAACATTATCCCTTCCCCCTTCTTCTTTAAGCCTAGAGATGGCAAGAGCTTTCTTGTTTACAAACCACTGAGTGTCTCCACATTCCTTTTAGGTGTTCTTTATCCCACCTGTAACCTCTGTAAATTGTCTCCTCAATACCATATCTTCACTTGAATAAAATAAAATTCTGTTTTCTATTGTTACCCTGGCTAATATACTCACCTATTCTTGTCTCCAAATTCCAAATCTTAATACATAGAAAGAAAATGATAATGGAAGAGGAAGTCATGGCGACTGGATTTCAATTTGGGGTTTATAATTTACTAGCTTGGTAACCTTGAACCAATCAATTAGCTTACCTGAGTCATAATTTCCTTCATTGAAACTGGAAATAATAATAGCCTACTTTACAGGGTTATGTTTGGGGCACCTAGTATTCACTAAGCCCTGGGTCTCAAATATGGAACTTATTAGGTGCTATATTTATATACATCAGGGGGCTGAGTTAGAGGCCTTTATCTTCTCCAGAGTTCAGCAAGAATCAAAACATGAAGGCTATAACAAGAGTTTAAAATAAAGAAACATATGCTTTGAACTGAGAAAAGACTGACCACCTTTCTGACAGGCTTCCAGGGGCCCAGGGATGGCAGCAGAGGCATCAGAAGAGGATGTCTGACAGGCCCTCCTGGTGGTGGAGCCAGGATCAGACAGCAGCAGGAACACTGTTTTTTTGCTGGGGTTTCAAACTGGTGAGCAAGTAGGTGCACATCGCTGCTGAATGAAGAACTGGTGGCATTACAAAAAGTAAATAGGATAATATGTTATCAAAGGATCTTCTCTTTGTAATCAGAGGGCCGCTCTGGCTGTTTCTGGGCATTATGCATTATTTATGGCCCATCCAGGGCTGGCATCCCGCTATTCGTCTGCTTCCTCAGAGGGACGGCAGGAAAAAGAATCTTGGAGAGCAATTTTGAGCAAGACTAAGTGAGAGAGAAAGGAGCAGATAAAGGAGAAAGGGAAGCTGGAGAAGAATGTGATTGGAAAGGGAAAGAAGGAAAGGAAGAAAGTGACAGGCTGCCGGGGTGATGGGAGTTGTTTAACTTGACCATGACGGAACCCAGAGTTTTAGGAAACTTGCTCTAAATTCCAGTGGATCCCAAAGGTGGAATTGTAGCGAGTTCAGTTATTTCACATCCCTGCTTATTCCTGACCAGAAAAACTCACTCTGGGAATCAATTTCTGCCAGGCTCCAGAGGGTTCGTAAGAGGCGATGCTGGGTGGCTGCGGGTCAGGGAGCTGAGAGACGCTCCCATCACAGAGCATCCTCGCTGCGGGGAAAGGAGATGAATTGGCAGCTGGACCTGGGAACCTGAGATGGAGAAGACTGAGCTGAGCGACCAAGCAGTACAATGAAGCTATATCCTCGTACAGCGTGGTGTCTTGCATGCCGCAGACGACTCTGCTGCCTGGAACTGGGACTTCAGTGCCTTTTTGGTACCATGAATCAGCAAAGCTACAACCACCCCCATTTCCACTTCTAGCATTCAACTCCCTGCCAAATTCTGGAGGCAACAGAGTCCCGTGTTTGTCTTCTTTTCTGAACACCCACAGTAATGCTGTTATTATCATTATCATCATCATCAAACACTAAACCCTTGCCAAGTGTCCTTCATTCTGTATTCTGTGTCAGGGAACTAATATCAACTGAGTGTCCAGTAAATGGCGGTTCCTTTGATGGTATTTAAATTGTGTTATCTAAATTGAACCTCACGACAACTCTGTCAGATGTCACAATCCCCATTTTATAGAGGCTATAGCATGCTCAAAGAAATAATTTGCCCAAGGTCACATAGCTCATCATAGGTGAAGTGTGGACTGCAATCCCTGCCTAGGATCTCTGAGAAATGAGGACCAATATCCTCCTCCTCTTCCTCAGTCATGCCCTTGAGGCTGCACTCAACACTGCAGGTAACCAGTCAAGAAAATTACAATACCCATTTCAGCAGTGGCATGTGACACATACAGACAAGTTTAAATTAAGTCCCAGTTTCTCATTCAGGATGGCTGGCGAATAATCTGATCTTTCCTGGTATCAATACCCTGTCTGCGGCCGGGCGCGGTGGCTCAAGCCTGTAATCCCAGCACTTTGGGAGGCCGAGACGGGCGGATCCTGAGTCAGGAGATCGAGACCATCCTGGCTAACTGCGTTGAAACCCGTCTCTACTAAAAATACAAAAACTAGCCGAGGAGAGGCGGTGGTGGGGCGCTATAGTCCCAGCTACTCAGGAGACTGAGGCAGAGAATGGCATGAACCCGGGAGGCCGGAGCTTGCAGTGGAGGCTGAGATCCGGCCACCTGCACTCCCAGCCTAGGCGGCAGAGCGGACGCTCTCTGTCTCAAAAAAAAATACCCTGTCTGCAGGGAATATTGGATGAAAAGTTGGCTTATTGCTAATTTACCACTTATTCTCGGCTGCAACATGAATCTTCATTTCTTTTTGGAATGACTGGTCCTGCCACACATCCTCAGAAATAGACCTGCCTTGGTGCCCAAAGACCAAGGCTTGGCTCTCTTCAGGGGCTCTGGGACATTTCACTTTAGTATTTGTCTTTTGACATCACCACGAACATTCACCCAGAGCTGTTGAGATTAGATTGGATGGGGAGTCCCACCCCCCTACACACACTTGCAAAATAATCTATACAAAATGCCTGATGTGGTAGCTGGCACAGAAGGGCCTCTCTCGCATCCCTGTTGCCTTTGCTTGGAACTGATCCCAGATCCCTCCTGCCCCACCAGGTGGTCATGTCACAGCCTTCATCCTTCATCCTTCCTCCCAGCCTCCTGTCAAGAGGACCACAGATTTGCATTTTACTTGGGGAAGGTGCTTGCCTCTTGGCCTGGAGGGCATGATGCCCTAGTGGTTGTGGATCAGAGGCATCTCTGGGATGGGGGAAGGCTCTGCACCAACTGAGAATTTCAAATAGGGGCGGAATCAACACATGGTTATTGGGCATTGATAACCGGCTCTATGCTAATTGCTTTAAAGATATTATTTAATCCTTTCTACAACTCTCTGAGGCAGGAATCAGCAGTCCCCTCCTCCCACTCTATTTTTCAAGAATAAGATCTTCAGATATTTATTCAAGGCAAGGAGGGGTTTGGTGGAATTTTCCATTAAGATCTCTGATTTCAATGCTTCTGTTCCATTTCTGTTTGACTATCATAATTCCTACTTCCTTTTTATAATGATATTTTGAATTCTCAGGGTGTGGCCCACTGTCTGCAACATGGAAGATGCTTAGGAGGTATTCATAGCACGAATGAGGAGTGGATGAAGGAAGAGCATGCAAAAAAATGTCTTTAGGACTTCAGACCCAGAGTGGAAGAGGAAGAGGGAGTCAATGATGTGGCTGGGCTGACTCTCATTGCTCCTGGGAAAGGGGCAGTGTCCACGCAGGAGGAAGAGGGTCTCAGGTGTCTGTCTACTCTCCTGTGGATGGCCATCTGATGACTCAGGAAGGGCCAAATGCATCAGCCTCTCTTCACCTCTGCCTCCTGTCTCAGCCCCCTCAGTAGTCTTAACAAAGAACCCAGTGGGCTGCCGGAGGCAGAACTGTGTCCCCCTCCAGCTAAAACTGGGATCCTCTGCCCCTTAACTGGCAAATTCAAAGGACAGGAGCATTTTGCCTTCTCCAATGCTTGCATTTGAAAAGGAAAATCAACTCCTGGGGATGTGCCAGTCTTGTATCTTTTACTGACATCCTCATAGTCTCACCTTTAAATTGAAAAACCTTTCTTTAGTCTGTTTCTCTCTCTTTTTTTAATACAAAATTTACCAATAAGAGGAATTCAGTAAAAGATTTCTGGCATAAAGCAATTGCCATTTGTGTAGAGACAGGACACTTAACATAATACAGGCAGAAAATTAGACTGTAATCACTGCTTTCTTTTGGATCTACTTTAGATGTACTGAAGCCCAGGAGACTCCTCCAAAGAGTGTGCCCCCTGGGACTCAGTCCCTCCACCCGCTCATTACCTTCGGTTTTGTTGTCTCCGACAAAGAAAATGAGGGTGCTGTGGCTATTGAGATGTTTGTGTTCAGCCAGTGAGACGTTCACACACACAAAAATGATAGTCACTGCATCTGATTATAGATGATTTAATGGAATGAATTGTCTTGCAGGTTTGTGGAGGAAATGCCAACACCAGCAGCACCAGGCAGGTCTTCCTTGTCCTGCCTCTACCTGGACCTTAATTGCCAAGGGCAGAAGACAGGCTCTGCTTTCCCCACCGCCGTTTTGTTGGGTGCGAAGAAAGAGCCTAGGCAGGGGCGGAGGCCAGCAGCCAGCTGAGGCTTTCGCGCAGGGTGAAATGCAGCGGAGGGGCAGCGGCTCTGCTTCGCTGCCAGTTTTCTCACTCTCCCAACAAAGAACTCAAAGTCACTGAGTGTTAGAGAAACCTCCAGATGAGCCTGGCAAGGGAAGCTGGAGAAGAGCCCTGTAGCTTTCATTGAATTCCCGCCTCTCCTAAAGAACTTAATTTCCACTTTCAGTATCTCTAGTTCTTTCTTCACCTTCCCTTTTATATTATAAAAAGTCAGACTCCTACTCTGAGTGGAGCTGCTTCTTATTAACTTCATGATCACAAGTGAGTAAGTCACTCTAAGGCAGTAGGCCTCCGTTTACACGTTTACAAATGGGTTTGTAATGCCCATTCTTGAGACTTGATGTGAGGATTGAAACGAATGTGTAACCCGAGAGCCTTCTCACCACAGAGAGCAGGGGCACTTCTTGGTCTCTAGCAATATTCAACACACTCCGGTTTTTAAAATTCATTAGGTAAGTCGGAACCACAGAATGTATTTCTAATACTAAGGTCAAGGAGGCGGCAAAGCCACCATCCCTGTTTGAGCTTCTTTCGAAGCTTTGACTTCAGCCTTCCAGTTAAACGTGGAAACTCAGGTCATCCCAGAACCCCACATGACCCAGTGCTGGGGTTTCCCATGCAAAGGAAAATGCTTCAACAACCTGGTGCAATTAAAACTAATACCAGTGTTTACTTCTAGCCCTCTAAGAAGATTAAAAGAGATCTGCTTGATAACCATCAGCTAGACTTCTTACAATTAACTTTCCTCTGCTTGTGCTTTTTCTCTCACATATAACAGAGCTGCCTGAAGCTTCCTTTTTCCCAGGACCCATGCTCGACTCCCCCACACAAATCACACCCAGAGTAAATTTTACTTTCTCATCTCCTTTGCTCTGTTTCTGCCTTTTCTTCTCTCCCATGAGTCTGTACCCTCATCTCCTTTACTCTAGTTCTGTCTCTGTCTATCCACTGTCCCAAATTTGCATCATAAAAGCTTATCACAGGAGATTAGCTTATGAGGTAGAAATCTCTTTGGAGGTTAAATCTCTTTTGGAGGTACGGGGAAAGGACAAAC
This sequence comes from Papio anubis, assembly GCF_008728515.1. Taxonomy (NCBI): domain Eukaryota; kingdom Metazoa; phylum Chordata; class Mammalia; order Primates; family Cercopithecidae; genus Papio; species Papio anubis. The sequence continues at coordinate 3,327,011 of NC_044987.1, forward strand.
AGAGTGGACAAAAATAGCAGTTTCTTTGTCAATCAAGGCAGCGTGCAAGCCTGTGAAGACTCACGTTAATGATTCTTGTGGCCACCAAATATGATGGAGGGAGGACACATCCCAGAGTGGTTAAAGATTCTATTCCAGCTCACCCAGGGAGTGTCTGGAGAAAGGAACACCAGGGCCAAACAGGTAAAAGCAAAAGGATGTCAAGCTTTTGTCAATCTGTTGAATAAAAACCTGAAACAATTTTTGTCCATGAATATGCATGATGTATATATCTCAGCTCTCATCAGCAGGGCTCAGCAGATGGCTGCTATGTGTGGGGATCTGCTATACACTATACCTGAAGATTGTGATGGGCGGGGGAATCAAGAGCTGGACAGAAACTGTCAGAATGCAGAACGCATCGTCTGGGGGAGTGGCAACTCTCCATTACCCTTGGTCCTGAGGCCAAAGGCCATGATCTTACAGAATATAAAAGGTAGCTCTAATGAGTAAGACATGAAAAGGGGCTTGACCATTAGTGGTCATTAATGCTCCCATTCCCAGGCCATTAACCTTGGGTCCCTTGGCCCAATTCCAACTAGGTTAATTATATACCGCCTTCTCAAATTCCCTCCTGCCCTGACAGCTGTGTGCAGCATGGTTTAAGAAATGTTAGTGGCATCTATCTTAATTATCAACCTGAGGATGATGCCCTCATCATTGTTCCCCATATATGAGCATTGTCATTATGAATAGGACGACTAGTGGGAACTTACGGTACTACAAAGACAATGTCTTCTTTACCAGGCCTGTTCCTAAATGTGTCCCAGAGAAGCAAATAGGCTTTCTTTTCTTTCCTTTTCTTTTCTTTTTAACTTAATATGGGGCTGTGTGGATACATTTCAAAAGCAGAGATTGTACTGCTAACAATGCAGAGCTCATAGTGATGGCAAGGGTATGCCAAGAGGACCAAAGGGGCTCTAGTTGCTAGAAAGCACTGGCTGTGTGGTTGCCTATGCTGACCTAGGGTGCTTCCCTGCAACAGGGCCCTGCAACCACACAGCTCCCTCAGCTCTTTCTCGTGTTATGAAAAAGTTGCATAATACTTGGAAGCTTGAGGCTTAGCAGCATGGCTCATGTCTATAATTGCTGACCACATCAGACACTGCCCCTGATATTAACCACATCTGAAGTTCTCCCCCTTCTTCTCCACCATCCAGTACCCGCCAACTTTCACAGGCCTTGCATCTTCCCAAACTGGGGTCAGTCCTATGACTCACCTTCTCCAAGCCTTTGCCCAGAAAGCTGAGCCCAGCCAGAGACACAAATCACGTGACTGTGGAGATGGAAGCCACACACATTCACTGCCTCCACATTCAGGGGATCTTCTAGGACTTTTCCAAGTGCATTCGGTATCTTTGGCTAATTCAATCTCTACTTCTCTTAACCTTCAGTGTTCTGCTAAATATTTACCTCAAGCCCATGTTCCTACAAGACAACCTTCTCTACCACTCCTGTAAGGAAACTGAAGTTACCAGGTGTGCTCTACTCAAATTTCCATCCATAATCCATCCGTATCAAATTCTCTATATCAATGTCCATTTCTACCTACTCTATTGTTTTCTCCACTCCAGCATTGCTTTATATGCAGTCATTGGTCTAGAAATACACTTCCTAGCACCCTCCCTACTTCTACCCCACTGTGCCCAGTGTATTCATCTGCACATTGCCATTAATTTGGAAAATCCCCACTCAATTCCCTCCTCCATTTTCAAAGGCCACAGTATTTTTCAGCCCAAATTTTGCACTTACAGAATATATTACATCTGTATCAAGTCGGGATATAAAGTGAAAAGAAGCTTCAGGGGATGGAAAGAAATGAGTTCCCCTCCCCGCCCAGACTGAAGAAAATGGAGACAGAGCTGGCCGCTCTTCCTGGAAGACCATGGTTACCTCCCATGCCCCCTCACTCAGGAATGGCTCGATGCCCTTTTCTGACTCCTTCCCCAAGTTTTCTGTTTCAGAGGCTCACTGCTATTTCCCACAAAGTGCTCTATAGGAATCCCTTTTATTATACTGCTTTATTTTAAACCACTCCTATTTTAGAAACTGCTGGAGCTTAGAAACCAATTTCCATGCTTATTCCGAAGCATTTGTGGCATTTAGGGAAGTTGTACACAAGCTGCATGTGAGTTTCATCCTGGGAGACCCAAACTCAGTTGGCTCAGAGGAAGGAAGTCGGGGTGGAGGTGGGGGGGTCTGTATGATGTCTTCATTTGGTATAAATGCCTAGTATCAAGTGACAACTTTTGGTGGGTAGAAGAAAGGTAGTATCCCGCTATCCAAGCAAAGTCACTTTTAGGAACAGACAGAGTTGTCCCTTCAGTGGCATAAGGCATCGTGCTGGTACATCAATGCATCCTGCTTGATGTTACCCTTGCAATCACTCCTGATAAATCCCCCTCTATCTTGCTCTACTCTGTTCCAAGGCCAGGAGTAGGTTGAAGCACTTGCAAAATTTAGGAGAGTGCAAAAACAAACAAACAAAAAAACATAATCAAGATAAACAAAAATTTAATGCAGTATTTTTTTTTTTCAAAATGAAATCAATGCAAAAACCCCATGATGAATGACAGATCAAAAGTTTAAATAAAGTTAGGATCAGTAGAGTACCAAGTCAAGCCATAGCAGAGCCACAGGCCAAAGGAAAAATCAGTAATACTGATCCTAACTCTATTTGAAATTTTGATATTTTGTTAATACATTTTTAACATTGATTTTGATTTTTTAAATAAATATTTTATGAAAATGTTGTTAATATTTCCTCCTGTGCTTTCACATCTGCTTTAATTCAGCACACAGCTGAGTGCCTGACTTGCTTTCTGTGCTAATGGATGTTCTCACACACAATCGCGTATCACCAATGACCTTGGAATCACTCACTTCCCTCCATCCTTGCTGCCACAGCCCCAGATCATTTCCTCATCCTCCCTTTCTTACATTAATTCAACAGTTATCTATTTGATCTGCAGATTTCCAGAACCATCCTTTTCCTGGAAAATTGCAGATCCCACTTTTCTGGCTGTTCTAGAGTCATATGGTGCTCCCTAGGGTCTAAGGTAAGGAGTTCCAAACTTTCGTCTAGCTGCAGCCTCCTTTTTCTCTTTGTTCCACCTTAGGCAACCCCTCGTTTGCCTCTGCAATCTCCTTTCTCACCATTCCTTCTTCCAGGCTCCCCAAATAACCCATCTGCTCTCATATTGTGATATCCCAGCTGCTCTCTAATGGTTCTTCAAACCTCTCATGCTCTCTCCCACCCTTCTCACATTTTATACATGTGGTTCTGTCCGTCTGGAATATTCTCCTCTCTTCCTTCAGTCCGGAAAACCTGCTTTTTGTGGAGACTTCTATTAGCTCATTTTCCATTGTATTATAATTGCCTGTTGATACATTTCTCTCTCTCACCAAGCCCTAAAATGCTTCACAAGGGCAGAGAGGACATCTCTGATTCATCTCTATATAAAAGGCATACTGCAGGTGCTCAAAACAAGTTTGGGGGTTATTTACATGAATTATGAATAATTGGATAATTGAGTCTTCACTGCCAGAATACTCATAAACAAGGCTTTAGGAAGCCCCTGGCTTTGCAAGGTGGTGTGCAGGGCACTAGGAATCAGTGCTGCCCTGGGCGAGTGAGTGTTCACCAAGCTCCTCAAATCCTGGGTTGCGTGGAACCCACATTTTATCCCAACACCCAACACAGGCATAGGGCAGGACCAAGTAAAGAGCCCGACTGGATTGAAATGTAGGTGCTGGGCTATGTGAAGAAGGGCTTTGCGGCTTTCCCAGAGCTGAGATGCCTAATTTAAATTTTAAAACAACTTCATTAGATAAAACTAGACACCTTCGAAATGTAACCATTTCTGGGTAGGAGCCTCAGAGTTGTGAGTCTCTTTCTGTAGAGCTGTGTGGCGAAGAAATTCAATGGGAGCATCACTTTTAACAATTATAACCACCATGGTCAGAGTCTCTGATTATGAATGTGCTTGGATAACCACAGAGGCTACTAGTCCATCTGAAGTTTGCCTTCATTCATTTAGCAACTGTGTTTCTCTAGATACTAGCCATACAAGATGCAGAAAACAAGAGTCTCCTAGTCGTGTGGATGAGGCAGATAAACCTGGCTGAATGTAGAATTACACTACAATGTAATAACCACTATGACAGAAATATGCACATGGTACCCTGGTATGCTTCCTACCTCTTAGGGAAAGAGTCCATAAATGCTCCCTAGAAGAGTTAATTCCTGACGTGTGCCCTGTAAGGGGTAATTCCCACATTTGAAGTAGCCAGGTAACAAAGAGGAAGGCAAAATAATCGAGGCAATGAAAGCATGTTATGCAAAATTTTGAGTGCAAAAACAAGGTAAAGGGCCGGGCGCGGTGGCTCAAGCCTGTAATCCCAGCACTTTGGGAGGCCGAGGCGGGCGGATCACGAGGTCAGGAGATCGAGACCATCCTGGCTAACATGGTGAAACCCCGTCTCTACTAAAAAATACAAAAAACTAGCCGGGCGTGGTGGCGGCGCCTGTAGTCCCAGCTACTTGGAGGCTGAGGCAGGAGAATGGCCTGAACCTGGGAGGCGGAGCTTGCAGTGAGCCGAGATCGCGCCACTGCACTCCAGCCTGGGTGACACAGCGCGAGACTCCGTCTAAAAAAAAAAAAACAAGGTAAAGGAAGTTTCCATGCTGGAAACTGTAAGGCTGAAAAGTTAGGTGCAACAAGAAATGAAATGTGAATGGTGGATACTGGCTGGGCCATGAAAAGTCAAAATACTTGCCCTGAAAGATTATTTTACAAAGGGGAGTGATCTGATTGAATTTGTTTCTTTAGGAAGAATTATTATGAAAGCAGTGAGAAAAGAAACAAGTGGAGGCAGAAAGGGCAGCTTTGGGTCTCTAGTGCAGTGGGGGCCAGAAAGTCGCTGTGTGTAAATCAAGGGATTGCAAGTAAAGTAGAGAGCAGGTTCCACTGGTCCTAAGGAACTGCAATTGTCAGAAGCTGGTGGCCACCTAAACGTTTAGGTAAGGATAGGAAAGAAATCTAGTGTGACCCACAGGATATAAACTTGGACTTCTGGCGGACGGGGAACAGGATGGAGAGCAGGCAGTAGACTGATACGTGCAGCTTTTATCACATGCATTTCAGGGACTTTGGATACATCTGGGAAGAGATATCTAGAAAACATATCTATCCAGGAAATAGTATTTTGAGACTCATCAGTAAATGGTTTTATGAAGTCAAAGAGGTTGTAAGAGATTATTCAGGGAGGTAGAAGAGAGTAAGAAGAGGATGGATATGATTTATTGGACACCAACATTCAAGCTAATGTAGGAAGCGGAGGGCGCATCCTTTGTATCCTGAAATCACAATGAACTCTCTCCTCTGTACTCTCTCCTTCCCACTTAGTGGTCAGCCACATTCACTAGAAGAGGACCTGATTCAGATTAGATGCTCTGACCACAGAGAATGGCAACACCAACCCAAAGGCAGAAGTGGGGTAGAAGAGAATGAACAAGACTTGGAGTTGGGAGACCTGAGTTGGGGTCCCTGCTGTTCCTTGATAGCTGTGGAATCTGGATGGGTTTCTTCACTGCTTCCACCGTATTCTGACTTGATAAATCTGTTTTCTTCATCTCTGAGATGGAGATTTGTTATGATTAGGATGCTTTGAAACTGCTTGCTTGTCATCACACCAGTACAAATATATATGATTCTTACATGGATCATCTGGGGTTTTGCATTCGCCTTTCTCCTTCAAGCTGCGCTACCCTCTCAGAGTCTGGGTCAAATCCTCACTGAGGCCTAATATATGCCCATTGAGCTGAACCTATTATTGCTCTCTTAAAACAGGGGGTGTGGGGTATGTATAGCAAGTGCCCCCCAAGTTCCTCACTTTCATCCATAAGAATAGCCCAAAGAGGAAAGACATTCCTAATTAAAGGAAAACCTATCTGGGGTATGGTGGTGAAGGCTGGATGTCATAAGACAAAAATAAACTTTAAATGCTTCTAGTATTTAGCCCCTGAGATAAGGATTAGACAGCATTTCCACCTATGTGGGCTGGTAGGAGAAGGGGTGGGTAGGGTGGGCAGGGGAAGTGTGGCTTCTTTTCAAAGTGTTCCCTCTTATATTCTCATACCATAAAAAAGCTGTTTTCACTAGAGGGTCTTTAGGCTCTTTCCTTTTTCTTTTATTGTCTTGATAAATCCTTTATAGGGGCAGCTGTCTTACAGAACTGGCCCAGAACACACATAAACCCCTCTCATCACAGGTTATAAGCCTGCCCCTCCTCCCATTACTCTGGAGCCTGTAAATAATAGACTGATTAGGAAACCGAGACTGGACCTGCCACAGCCCTGAGCACCATGCCACCTCTCTTCCCCCTTCCAGACAAGTAACGGATGGCTGGCCTGGCTAGCGGTCTAGACAAGCGGGGAGACCTCCTGCAATCCTAAGCGTGGCCACAGGGCCCATGTACATGATTAGCTGGGGTCCTACTGGTACCTGGTTTTAGACCCCAACCCTGCCACTCACTTGTCTATTAAATAACTCATCACTTTAACATGGTGAGTTGATATGCAGTCCGTAGATAGCATGGAAGAGTGCTCCCTAACCTTAGTGGAGAATGGATTTATTATGAATTTTCTAGAAGAACATACCATAGACAAGAACATAAAATGGGCGAAAAGCTAAACAGTAAGTATAGATTTAGTTACCTTCAGCCACCTTGGACAGACTAAGAAGAATACAAAGCCTTTCCTCCCTCCTTTCCTCACTTCTTCCCTCCCTGCCTCCCTCCTTTCTTCCTTTTTCCCTTCCTTCACTCCTTCCTTCCTTCCACAAATATTTATCCTGAGTACCTGCCAAGTTCCAGGTAACTACTCAAGGCAGGGATTATGCCCATATCTCAGTATCTGGATAATAGATGGTCAACACATTTTTTGAATGTGTCTTTATCTTCCTGCCTCTTGTTTTCTCTTCCCAGTCTTTTCATAGTAACATCATTTTTTCCTCACTGTGTCTCCCATGACCTGTAAGGTATTGAGTTCGTTATCTTTGTCTTTTATTTCTAAAGCCCAGTTATACTTTGACTCATCTCATAAAATCCCATTAAACAATTCATCTATCTTTGGCAGTTTTTTTCTTTAAGAAAATGAATGTAGGGCTTCGTGGGTGATAATTCTGTATTATTCAGGAAAAATATTTATATTTCCTCATTTTAAATGATCTAAGTATTAACTTGAATCCTAATTTACTAGATAATCATATGATTTACCCAAGATGTGCGATGTTGTCTGTGATATGTAGCACTTTATCAGCTCCCTGCATTTTAATCCTCTTCCTCCTCCTCAGTGCAATTTTTTATCTCATGTCCCATTTTGCTGAGAGCCTCACCCTCTGTACCTGTCATGGCCCCCTTCTCATGTGTGGTAGCTGACAAAGGTTTAGGGGATTAAACTCCTCTCAGAAAAATATATAGAGACCTCTCCAAGAACAAAAATGCAAAGAAAATCAGATTAATAACCCTATAATGAAATAATTTTAAATTATAAAAGATAATTTGTTATCAGCTTCCTCAAGCCCCACCATTCAAACCATGTGGGCAGATACCTACTCTGTCTGCTTAAAAGGTTGGGCTTGGTTTGCAAAAGTTACTTCCTTATATCTATAACCAACTGGGCCCAGTCAACTGGGAGAACAGACTACAGAGATGATGTAGTCAATGAGATGGTGGAGGAGAGAGGAAAAGAGATGTTTGAGGCAGAAGAACACTCTGAGCAGACAGCTAGAAAACATTTGGCCTTGATCGTTTGGGGTAATTACAAGTGGCACAAAATTGTTATTCCATAAAGAGCAAGGACAGGCAATGAGGCTAGAAAGAAAGCCCGGCATCACATATATTAAGCCTTTCTTTGTGACATAAAGAAGCTTGGACTTTGTCTGGTCAAATATAAGTACTAATACGGCCTGCTCCACATTTTGGAAAGATTGCTTTGGGAGCAGTATGGAGGAGAGATTTGGGTGGCGTAAGGAGAATAGAGGCTATTGCAATAGTCCAAGAAGGATATAATGATAATCTATAACTAAGAGAGTGGTATCAGGAATAAGACGGGCCTATATTTGAAATAAAAATTTCAGGACTGGTGACTAGATATAAATGGAGCACTGGAAGAGATGAATGTTGAAAAGTCCAGGTTCCTGGCTAGGCAGCTGAGCAGATGGAGATGCTACAAATCAAGAAAGAGAATTCAGAAGAAAGCAGAGCAGGAGCTATAGATGATGAATGTGATGTTGGATATAAAGAGCCTGAGGCATATGGTACCTGGGAGCCATCCAGGTGACTCTGTTTGGCAGACAGGTGGGCATGTAGGGATGGAACTCATGGACTGGAGATCAAGATTGGGGAATTACTAGTATGCAAATGTGACTTTGAGACATGATCATAAATGAAATTGCCAAGGAGAAGACATAGAGCAAGAGGTGAGCTACAGTTAGAGCCCAAATAAACCAACCCTGTAAGAGGAAAATCGGGAAAGAGGAATGGGCCATAGGAGCTGAGGAAGAAGAGTTTCCGGATGGAGGAGGTGGGTTGTGTCAACTGTTACAAAGGTGAGAGACGGAGATACGTTCAGAGAAAGGTCAGAGCACGCTGAAAGTGCTTTGTAGTTTTTGCTGGACAGGAGGTCATTATTTCTGACTTGAATAAGAGTAATTTCAATGAAGAAGTAAGACTAGGGGCCAGATGACAGTTGACTGAGGAGTGAAAATGAGAGAATGAGGTGAAGACAGTAGGGATGTGAACTACTTTTTGAAGAAAGCTGGATGAGAACGGAAGGAGAAAGATAAGACTATTGTTAGAAGAAGACATGTTTAGGGTTTTTATTCTGAATTTTAAGGGGAAACTCAATGGTTTGGAAAAAGAAGTAGATCAAGAAAAGATAGTCAAAGGGAAGGAGAGGTTGAAGATGCCAGAGACGGAAGGAATAGATGGGGCAGAATTAGCTCTTAGCAGGGAGAGGGCCACCTCATCCTCTGAGAGAAGGAAAGCTGGAGCTGTCCATGTGATTTGGCTGGAAGAGCGGGGCTGTTTGAATAAGCAGAGAGAACAGGAGGAAGTGTGAGCCCCCTCCCTGTCCACCATGGAGCTGTTATACCTGGGATGGCCATGCCTCATTGGCTTCCATTTTCCCTCTCCTAGCTCAGTGATGCTTCCAAGTTTCTCCAAAACCTTGCAGCTAGGAAATTCTAAGTAATGTCCACTCTCTGGTTCTTCTAATGTGATTGAAACCCTGCTTATCCCTGCCTCTTTGCTGAGACGGGAAAGGCTATCTTTACGTGTGGTACTGCCAGGAGCAGAGGAAAATTGAGCCTCTATGAGTGAGCTTAAAAAAAAATGCATGAGTTTGTGTCTGATGAATACACCTTCACCTACTGATTCACAGGCTCTCTCTCCCCATTGGGATCCATACATTCTGCTCATGGACTCCCTTAGGAAACATTACTGGAGCAGTTGTCAAAGCATGGAATATTTGAGTTTGGACATGGAGCTGCCATGCCACAGTCCAAGGTACCCCTGCCTGCCTTGGGCTCCATAGTGGGTTACAGCCCCCTCTTTGCTCCTGCCTGCTACCAAGCCCCCAATAATGAGGGGTGAGAGGCTCACTGTTCAAGGGCATGGTGGAATGTGTTTGAAGTCCAGGTACCTAAGTGCGAGTATCTTACTAAATGAGGCAATATTTATAAAATATTCTGAACAAAGCCTGGAAAATAGTAATCATCCTGCAAATATTGGCTATTATTTTCATTGTCATTAGTATTATTCTTCATATTCTTATGAGATCAAAACCTATTCTATGTACACAGTGGAAAATCAATTAATATTTTGCAGAGTAATTAGTCAATGTGGTATACAAGCAGCCTGAAGAAAGATCAAGGGATGCCTCAATCTCGGGGGGGTAGTGGAATTAGTGTGGGCTTTGGAGTCAGACAGGCATGAGGTTGGATTGAATGTCTACCACTTATTAGCTGTGTCTTTTAGCCTCAGTTTCTTCATCTATCAAGTGGGTATGCTAAATACTACCTCAGAGGGCTATTTATAAGGCATAAAATTACATTTATTCATTGTCAAACACCCATCAGCTTTTAAAAATTACTCCCTTCTCCTCATTGCCTTTACCCAGGAAGAAAGTGGTGCTGAAATTGTTTGGAAAAATGACTGTCTTTCTTATGACACCTGACATTTCCTATGTTGTAGTTTGTGATTATGTGCACTTTCTAATGTTCTTTCCCTTCCTTTAGCAGCCACCCCCAACACATTCATACACACACACACATACACACACATGCACACATACTCTCACACACACTCACACTCACACACACATACTCACATTCACACACTCACTCACACTAAGTGTAGACTCACACACTCACATACACACTCACACTGAGTGTAGACTCACACACTCCCACACACACATTCATACACTCAGACATACACACTCTAATGCACACAATCACATACACTCACACACATACACATACTCACACAAACAATGTTAGGTTCGGAACAAGTTAAATCCGTATACCAGGTAACTATTCTGTTCATAGGATCAGTCTTCTTTTCTATCCACATTCCCTTCCTTTTTCAAACATCTAGCCGTTTCTGACCCTGGTCTTCCCTAACACCTTTGCAATCATTTCCTGGACAAGAGTGATGTCTGAGAGCCCCTCCAGAGAGTGGGTGCTGACACCACGCAGGGGGGATACCCAATGTAATTAAACAAAGCAGGGCTGACTTCCCCATGTGTCACCCAATTAAATAGCCACACAGTAAATTACTCAAGGGAATCCCGCTGATGCCAGCAGAAAGAAGAGACTCAATTACAGCCTCTGACGGGACCAGCTTATTGTTATTTATACAACAGCATTCTGACTGGAAAGCCAGGAAAGAGAGACGTTCAGGTTTGAAGTGCCTCCTGTTAATGGAAACGTCTTGGTTTCAGGAGGCTGGTTGGAATTCAGAGCCATTATGCACCAGATAGCATATCCATGCTCCCACCGGAATCTCTCCATAAGCAAGTTTTTATTTTTCCCACTTTGAGTCATTGGGAAGAAGAGCTCATTTCCAGACTGACTCCACAGAACACGCAGGATGGACAGACAAGCAGCTGGCGATTGGAGTAAATCCCCACAACCCCAGGCCCCAGATAGAACCTCCAGGAGCAGCTCTTGCACCCTCATTCATGAGCAAAGCAGGCGATGCTGGAGACCTGGAGTAAGCCTTTGCCTTTCGGACAGAGTGAATTTACCAGCATGCTTCTGTGCAGTTATTCTCACAACCAGAAATGAGAACTCATTTTAACCTTGTCACCTCAACTTCCAATACTCCTGGAATTCTCACACTCGTTCCCTAAGTTTTAATATGAATGTAGTGTTGTCAAAGACTAATTCCCTCACCGCCACCCTGCCTCCCAGGCAGATCTAAGTGGGTTTTCCATTACACACTCTTAAAACACTCGCCATCCCTCAGTAGCATATGTAACTATTACAACAAAATAACTCACATGATGATGGTGTCCTATCTGTCTTTTCACCATGTGTGATAGATCCCAAGTGCGTAGAGATGAGGGCTGCCTTCATCAACCTTGAATTTCCTAGGACAGTGCCTGACAGATAGCACTCCGAATGAGCGATTGGATTAACCAAGGAAAAAGTTCCTTGGGAAGGCAAATAGGTAAACAGAACTGTGCATTGTGTTTAGAGAAATCACAGATAGAATTATCTTGGGGATTAGCCATTCTTGTGGAGTTATCTGGGTTGAGGCTGCCCTCCCCAGCCTGAGTAAGAGCTGACAGTACTCATGTGTGAATAACATGTCTGCGAGCTTCAGTTCGGTCAATAGCATTTGATTGTTCAGGAATTCACTGGGCATCTAATATGTTCCTAGCTTGATGTTAGGCTGCAGAGGATGTAAGAATGGATGGCAGGAAGGTTTCCTGTCAAGTTTGAGCTTATGATCTCCCGAGAAAGACGAAATTTCTACTTGGCGAGCACAGTGTAGCTCAGAAATGGATTACATGGTCTAGATAATAAAGGCTTGGAGCTTGGAAATGCAAGTGTTCATAGGCATCACTTCTCTGCCTCTTGCTTGACAAAAGCTCCCGGAAGCTGGCTGCTTTCCTTTTTAAGTTCAGGGGTCTCTCGCCTCTCCCTTCCCCTCAGGACCTTTGATAGCCCCACTGCATGCAAATGCAGACCAGGGCTGCTTTCATGGTCTGACCTGCTCATGTGCCTGTGAGCCAAGGGAGCGTGTTCAGGTGCAGGACTGGCTCCCAGAGGAGAGCCTCGAAGTAACCGGGGGAGCCTTTTGGAGCAACTTGTGCTGGTCCCCACTGGCTGGGCTTTGAACTTTCAAGCCTTCCTGCTGCTCTGGACTATCTCACTTTCCTCTCCCAGACAAGCATCTGCCTTCAAGACAGTAGCAACGTGTGCCAGTGTGAGGGTCTAGAGGAGACAAGATTAATTACTCTCTCATCAGAAAAAGGAAAGCTGGTAAATGTTGGTGTTTAGAGAAAAATGAGCTGGTGAAATACAGCCAGGATGCTTTGCCCAGTCTTTTATTTTGGAGTGAAAAATGGCTAATACAGTTAGACAAAAGCTTCTTTTCTAGGGCACCTCCTTGCTGGGAGTTGAACTCAGAAGGCTCAAACCTCTTTGCCTTTCAGACAACTGAGAACTCTCTTGGAAGCGGTATATATGGATTAGAGTTCTACTTTTCCACTAACTTTCTAACCCCAGGCTAATAGCAGAACAGCTCTTTAAAATAGAGAAAGTAACCCTGTACCGCCCGTGGCAGATAATGTGAGGGTCATACCATCATATGAAATGAGGCACAGAACAGGCTGTGTCCATATAGATGAGATACACAGGTGCAAGCTATTCCACGGCTCAGTCACTCCAGCATTCACCTTTAATTTTGTTCTCATTGGAATAATGCCATAAAGAGCTACAGAGCTCTAAGGAAATGTAAATGCAGACCAGATTCATAGAATTTCCAAACCAAACTAGACGTTAGAATATCATTGCATTGAATCCCCTCATGCTATAAAGATGGTCACACAGACAAAATCTATATAGTGATAATGAACATGGAATATTTACTATACTCCAAGCTTGGCTCTCACTATTCTACATGTAGGAACTTATTTAGTCATCAAAATCATTCCAGTGAGGGAGGCACCATGATCATCTTTCTTTTATATAGATGAGGAAACTAAGCTCCAATAACCTACCCAAGGTAGCTCAGTGGCAGTACCTGGCTTTAGCCCCAGGTAATCTTGTCCTAAACCCACCCTATCATTATGACACTGAGCCTATCATCTGCCTAGCAACTGAGTCCCAGAGAGGTATAGGCAGCTTGCCCAAGGCAACTCAGCTGTCAGAGACGGCCTCCAGCTCTTCTAATCTGCAGTCCGTTGTCTGTCTATCTGAGACAGCAGTATAATGTAGTGGACAAGACTTTGGGTTCAAATCCTGGGCATGACCTTGGGCAAGTCATCAGCCTTCCTGGAATGTGATTTTCTCATTTATACCAAAGTGTCAAAAAAAAAGCCCATCTTCCTCATAGTTGAGGAAGATATCATAATAATTAAATGAAATAATGTATGTATCCTGAGAATTAAATAAGATAATATATGTAAAACCTTTAGAAGATGCCCTACTACAAAGATAGTAGCCATTAGAGTTACATTGTGCTGCCTGTTACAGAAACGTTCACAGAGCCCACACATGTCAGCAGAGGTGGCCTCACAGAGGCAGCGGGTGGGGAGTGGGGATGCAGAGGGACTGGTTATGGGTGGGGAGACCCAGGGAAAGGATGAATCAGAGCTTGTGTTTGCAACAGAGAGCAGCAGACATCGCTGCCAGGATAAGATGAAAAAATAAAGCAGAATGAAAAAACTAGAGCCACAGGCCATGGGCAAGAACAACCAACGCTTTCCATCTGCTTACTCGCCTTGGTAATTCATCCAATTGTTCTGCCTTAAATGGACAAGAATCTGAATGGGGACAAGCACTCTCTTACCTGCCAGGTCCAGGCTCAGCTAGGATGCCCGAGCCACTTGCCCCTTTTCACCCTGCGAAGGTGGAACAGCCAATTTTGTTAGCCAATCAGCTGCCAAAACAGAAAGTCCCTAGCTGGGGAAAAACTGCTTGCACCTCCCTAGGGAGTTTTGAAGATATGCAAACTTTTGCAATTGCTCCTGCCTACTCAAATCTCTCTTCCTCTGTTAACAACTCGACAGACATCTTGTCTGTGTTTGATAAATAAGCTTCTCTATTTATCCAGGGGAGTGAATTTGTAGCTATTATGATTCAAATGACATTGACATGATATTTTCTCTTTTTTTCACCATAACATCAGAAAAAGAAAATCTATAGAAAAAAAAAAACTCACAAAAACCCCAAAGCAATTACTCTGCATATCGGCCCATGAAATAAATAAATGCATAAGCTGACTTTCTTTTGGGGTGGAGGTAAGGGAACTAATAAATAATTTAGAAATTGTTGCTGCTTCCTGGTTCTCAGAGATGCAGCTGGCATGTGCTAACATGAGGCTCATGCTGCATTCATTAAGCACCGAGCAACGTTTTAATTCCTCGACCATTCACATTATCTGCAAGCGGGGCTGCACACGGAATCACATCCTGAGGATGTCAGTCAACCCATTACACAGCATGGGCTTTGTCAGATGGGGTGTTGCCTCTCATTAGGTGGCCTGAGCCAGCCAGTCAATCAGATGGGGCTGGAGCAGACAGACAGGAAGGGGGGCGGGCAAAGTGCGAGTGGGCAGGCTGTGCACCTGCCAGCCAAAAGGGCTCTGCATTGTGGAAACCACCACACTAAATGCCCTTCCTGTGAGATCAGTTCACACTGAACCTACCTCATCCCTTTCCCCCAATGCACTCCTCGGGAGCTGTCCAAAGAGGCGATTCAAGAAGTTTCGGAACGTTTTGGATGCCCACGATATGTTAGAATCTTCTTAAATACAGAATCCCGCAGACAGAGGAAACATGGGGGAGCTTGTTATCAGAAGATGTCCTGGCCCATATTTTCAAGATTTAAGTGGCTGGGGGAACAGCTCACTCAGAGGTCACAGACTCTCTGGAAACCTCCCAGGTCAGTCAGTCCTGTGACTTTTAGCCTGTCTGGGCTGTGACCCACACAGCACACACTCCACCAAAATAAAATGTTCATAAAAAATCCTTTCTATATGTTGAGCATTTCAGTAATTCTATTTTATTTTTTAAAAAATCATAAGTGGAGGCCACTAAAATATTTAATAACCTCTCATGGGTTACAGCCTGCAGTTTGAGTTACACTGGTTTAGTCCAACACTCAGGTATCTCAGGGCTACGAATATAAGCAGATATATAGCCAGAGCAGGTTTCTACCTTGAAGAATCACTACCAGAACATCTGGGGAAGCTTTCATAATGGCCAGCTCTCCACTCGGCTGGATAATAGAGTTCTGAAGTGCAGTTGAAGTTTTTAGTTTGTGTAAAACCAATGTCTAGAGGCAGGGTAACTGGGCTGATGAAGTCCAGAGCCCTCCTGGTGGGAGGTGGGCTCCCTCCTGACCACTACTGATGAGTTATGGGAATGAGAGAAATTTACACATCTCCCGTGGAAATGGAGACAGTCAAGGGCATGACTGTCAGGAGCAAGGGCTTCTCTGAGTTACAATTCACTTCCTCCTGGGATCCCTCTCCTTCTTATCCCTCTTGGCGCATCTGTCCCCACCTTTTTGTCCTTAGTTCATCTCATGTTCTCTTTTCTCCTCTACTATATCCCTTCCTTCGCTTTCCTTTACCAATAGTAAATCTATATTTTAAAAACATTGTCATTCATCATTCTCAAATGACTGAAGGAACTCTTCAGAGTCCCTGCAGGCCAGAAAACTAAGGATTGGGTTGGGAGCCTGTATGGTGTGTTTGCATGTGTGTGTGTGTATGTATATGCACATGTGTGCACACGTCGTGTGTGTGAGTGTGCAGTGAGCTGGAAAGCAGGCCAGTGATTTGGCCTTGCAGTTGTGAAAGTGTGACATTGAGGGAAGAACAAGTCTGCGAATTTCCAACACAACAAAAATAAATTAAAAGAGGAAAAAAAATTGATTTTGATTTCAAAAAAAGCTGTCTCCTTTCTAAGTATACTAGTTATACACTTGATTCTATTTGCTCTATCAGCAACTGTAGTGATTTGGAACCACGATATAACCAACTACCTAATTTCAATGGAAAGGAGGGAATTCATGGAGATAATTACTGAGAGGCTAGTGATGCTGCAAATTAATACACGTAACTTGCGCGGCATGACATGCTAGGGAGAGAGATTAGCAGAATGATTCTCACTTCAAAGAGAAACTGAGGAAGGGCTAGCACGCAGCCTGCACAACTCCAGGGAGGGGTTAGTTCCAAGAGCTGACCTTAGTTGTCACTTTTCCCAAACCTCCACACTTGCTTAAGCCTTATGCAAGTTTATGCATCTTAGATCAGGTTACTTAAATGCTTGGAGTCCAAGTTTCCTTAGCTCTAAGATGGAGATAATAATAGCACTTGTTGTAATAAGATTGTGGTAAGGATTAAATAAAATGCACTTTGCACGAGGCCTGACCCTTAAAAAGAAGTCATAAATCTGGGCTGCATTTGTAGCTTGGAATTCCTCCTCACATCTCTGGGTTGACATTTCCTTCTGTCTTCCCACTCCTCATTGCTGTTTTCTTCTCTCTGTCCCTTGATTCCTATTGTGGGCTCCTTTGATGGCACAATCCTTGGCTGTCAGGGATGGGCAGGCTCTGAGAAGATCTGGAGTAGATCGTGCACCTGCTCACATGCTGCTCTTCTCTCTGCTGAAGGCTGATGGCTTTGCGCAAAAGCTTATAGGTTTCTGAGAGTCACACATCCTGCTTTGCCTGACACTCCTGCAGAGTGAGAGCTTCTACCCTGAAGGGGCGCTCAAAGGGCCATGCCCCCTTGTGGTCATCAGCCATCTGGTGGTGATTAGCAAGTATCAGGTTACTGTGCTGTAGCTTTGGAGGACAGAGAGGGGTTTCATGGCTACAGGGGACAGCCATGGGACAACCACAGACCTTTTCTATGAAGCTAGGTACAATTCCTGCCACATGGCCCTGCAGAACCATGGTTTGGGAATGGCTCTGGTGTATTCACGGGAGTATCTAGTCCTGTCTGTCTGTGCTAACAATTGCCCGATTTGGAATTCTGACAAAAGAAAAGACCGTTCACTGTGGAATTCAATACTTTATCGACTTTCAATCCAAGTTGGTGCTCTGCTCTGTAAAATCACAGGTCCCAGGATGCTTCAGATGAGTACACAGATTCCAAGGGCTTAGGCCTCAGGGCCTGGGGCAAAAGACCCCAGGTATGACAAGAACTTTAATAGTGGGAAGACAGACATAGTAAGCTGGCAACCTGGGCAAAGTCATAGGAATGACCTTCTCCTGGTGGATCACGGAGCCTCCTGCCTTCACCGGTCTAGTACTCCTAGTTTAAAAAAAAGCTGGATTTTTCTCAGATTGTAGTGTGATTCAGAGTTCATAGCTCCCTTTTCCAGTCTGAGCTGCAGAGAAGCAATGGGCTATGGTACGTGTGTGGGGCCAACCATCCTGGAGGACTGAGGCACCCGCAGGTCAACCATGGGGAGGCTCATCTGTCCAAAGCTTATCCCTAAGCAGCTCTGCCTCACCACCCAGCTGCTTAGTATTCAAGAAATGCAAACTCATTTGTCACCAGCAAAGCCCAAGTGGGAGGGTCATGCCACTGTGCATTAATTGCCTAATATACAGAAAAGCCAAATATAAATCATTCTGGGGTCATCCATTCTTGGAATTTATCCACCATTGGGGAGAATTGGGAAACAGTTAAACTCAGTGCAGTATACATGTGTATAGGTGTATAATGTGTGTATATACATGTGTGATTTTCTCCGAAGGCTTTAATGGCCTCCACTCCTACATCACAGTTCTAGAAACATGGAGTCAAAATGAAAACCGGGGGACTTGTCCAGGAGAGCTATCAACGCAGCTCTGCACATTCAGAGGTTTGGGGATATTAGGAAAAGCACCTGCGGGATTCCACCAACTTTCTAAGCATTGCTTGTGACTCTCCTAGATCCCTGGCAGCCCCGCTAGGACACTGACAGATGCAAATCAGCCAGAATTCCACAGAATGTGGTTCTCAGCTAGCAGAAGGGCGTCCTGGCCCCTCGCGGCACTGCTGGTTCCCAGGACTGGGGCGGAAGACATCTCTGATTTGTGAGCTTGTTCGAGGTGTCAGACTGCCTGAGTCTGCAGAATATTTGCCAAATTGGGAGTTGGGGAGGGGGCAGTAAGGAAAAGGAGAGTGAAAAGGAGGAGGAGGGAGCCAGGAAGAGAGAAGGAAACGGAGAGAGGGTGGGAATCCTGTTAGGGAGGCAAATCTGTCGTGGAGCCTCCGTTAATTTACAACCTGTGAAATGTACCACCCAGGTTAGAGACGCTGCCAGGGAGCAGTTCAGTCAGGAATTTATGAGAGACCCCCTTTCCCTTGTTGCTGCCCTCCCAGGTTTCCCTGCGTTGCTGCGGGTGTGGTGAGGGTGGGGCCAGGTGTCCTGACAGATCATTCTCTGGCCTTCTAAAGTTCCAGGGCTCTATGGTGTGCTTGCAACTCCCTGCCGCATTCCCAGAAAGTTTCCATATGGTGCTTGGTCTCCGAGGACTTGCTTTGCCTGACACTTTAATAAAGGACCAAGGGACCAGCTTCCTGGAGCCGCGTCCGCCGCTCCTCCTGCTGGCTCCTCTGCACCCTCCTCCCCTAGCAGCCCCTCATCCACAGTCTCCAGAGGGAGGAAACACGCGGTCCTCAAGTGGGAGATGGGGAAACTGCCTAGAAAGCCAAGCACCACATAAACAGGGTCTAAAAAACAAGAGCTGTTACTTTAATTATGGCTCGTGCTGCTTTATCGCCGGTCCTGTTTCTCACACATTCATCAGAAACCTGGTGATAAATCAATCTCCGGGAGCCAGAAGCTGCCAGGGCAGGCTGCCGCCTCCAGGCCCCATCCTCTCTCCTTCCTGGGCCCGTTCTCCTGGAGCCACCCCCTGATTAGCATGCAGCCTGGCACTGCGGCTTCGGGCTGAGGCTGAGAGGCGCCGATGCCCCAGCATGGATTCCACATGGACAATTTCAGCAATGAAGAAGGGTCGGGAAGGAGGGTATTTGTAGGGGTCAGGTTTATAAAGGTAGGACAATGTAAAGCTAGTTCACCATAACAGTAGTGATAATGCATAATGAATTTAATAGATTTATTTTTGGTAAATGTATTAATAAGTATGTAATAGGATATTTAATACATATACATTAAATAATAATACTAGCAGCTGTCATTGACTAAATATTCACCATGTGCCTGGCTGATATGCTAATTCCCAAGCCTGGGGCCCCAGCGGCCACCCAGCAAGGTACAGATGACAAGCTGCACCTCTCAGCTGTGAAAATGGCAGTCAAGCGTTTGGCTCAGCTGTGCCCAGGTCACATACTGAGGGGCAGAGCCGGGTGCTACCCTCACCTATGCCTCTCTGCTGTGGTGTAGGACCTCCTGGTGATGCATGTGCACCTGCTGCTGCCATTTAGGGCGGTGCCAGGAGCTGTGGATGGAGAGCAAGGCTTGCGCTCAGATCCTACAACCTCTCGCTGCTTTCCACCATGGGACAGAAGGGCAATAGGATGGAATGTTGCTCCTGTAATCTTTTTATAATCTTCTTCCAGAAGGGAAAGCTGAAGGTCCAAGAGGTAAAGTCACTGACCTCAGGGCAGACCTGGGCCAGAGGTCAGCTCTCTAAAGGGCTGGCGATTGCTGCACTGCATGCAAAGAAGATGTGGAGAAGTTGTATTTGAATCTTCCAAATAACCTCTTCTTACCTATACATTTTTCTTTTCATGCGTAGATAAGTGGCCCTTCCTAGTTCCAGGTTAGCCTTTTGTTTGTCACCTTTCAGCTGGGAGGACAAGCCACGGTGGACCACCCAAGGTGGGCCTGCTCTGGGGAGAAGGCAGTTTTGCTACCAGGCCCTTCCTGGAGGTTTCTGTCTAATGCTAGGAAGAGGGCAGGACACGCTTGGAGTTTGCCAGGATCCATGCAGGACAAAAGGCAACCACTGAAACAGAATCAGATCCCCTCAACTGAAACAGTGGCCACTCCCAACCAAGGAAGAGGGAACTCGGGACAAAGAAAAGCAGCGTTTAGCTGACAATCGTCAACCCTTCTACTCAGCTGAACTGAATTCACTAACTCCAACGTGCAATTTGCATCCTTCCTTCCTGTAAGGCTGACCCAGCCCTCACTAGCCTCTTTACTTTTTCATTATTGTGTTTTTAAATGTTGAGTCACTGTTTTTTAAAACCGACGTATGATTGACATCCAGGAAAATTCACCTTTTGAGGGCATAGGTCTATGTGTTTGAACAAACACATAGTTATGTAGCCACCTCCATAATCAAGATATAAGACATTTTCGTCATCCAAAAAATTCTCTTGTGCCCATTTGTAGTCATTTCTTCCCACAACTCCAGACCTGACCTGTTTTCTGCCACTATAGTCTTACCTTTTCCAGAATGTTCTGTGAATGGAATCATACAGTATTCAGCCTCTTGGATCTGCATTTGAGGCTCAGCCAGAAAACACGGAACAACGTCAGCAGCTCTTTCTTTTTTATTGCTGAGTAGTATTTTGCTGTGTGGTGTTCTTCAGTTTTTTTATCCACTCACTAGTTGAGAGACATTTGGGTTGTTTCCAGTTTTTGAAAAGTATGAATAAAGCTGTTGCAAAAATGTGCATGCAGTTTCGTGTGTGTATAAACCTATGTTTTTGTTTCTCTTGGGCTTGCTGGGATGTAAGATAAAGGCATGTTTAATTTGAATGTCTCTGCTTTTTATCTCCCACATCTCTCTTTTTCAGCTTTAGTGAGGTATAATTGACAAAGAAAAATTGTATATATTCAAAGTGTACAATGTGACATTTTGGTATACATACACATTGTGAAATTATCATAATCAAGGTAGTTAATATACCCATTGCCTCACATAGTTATCTCTTTTTTGTGGTGAAAATACTTAAGATCTGCTCCCCTCAAAAAAGTCAAATATACAATGCATTATATTAACCATAGTTACTGTTCTCTGCATTCATCTTCATAACTTATTCCTCTTAAATCTACAAGTTTGTATCCTTTGCCCATCATCTCCCCATTTCCTCCACCCTCCTACCCCTGGTATATACTCTTCTAATCTCTTTTCTATGAGTTCAACTTTTTTAGCTTCTGCATGTTCGTTCATAGGTCTCTCCCATCTCTTAATGTCATTTCCACAGACACTTTTCTTCAGCTGTTTTCTAATTTTCTTTTCACCAACTCAAAACTGTTAAATATGGGTAAGTGTCAGTCACTATACAGACGTGGAAGAGACAAGAATTCATGAGATGCTTTTCTGAGATTTCTATATCTCTATGGCACCCTACCTGCTGATTGAGTAGCAGACATTCTACTTTGCAACAATAAGGGAGTTGGGATTATAATGCACTGGCCAACTCAAGTCTTATTGGCAGAAGATTGGCTATAAAGAAACAGTGATTGCCCACAGGCACACCCATAGATTCTGGTTAACAGGCAATGCCTCTTTCAGATGTAGGGCAAAGTAGCTTTTGCAACAAATACCCTCATCCTCACAATTTCCCTTATACCTGAAAACATCTAGAGAAAATGATCTAAACTATTTGAAGAATAAAAATATTTTGTACTGAGAGTTCTCACTGTGCACAAACTTAAGCAAACTCAGAATCACCGTATTTTCATAACATAAGGTCATCTTGTTCAACCTTCTATCAATACTTGAATCTCCTCTGCAACATTGTTGCTCAGCCAAGGGCTGAATTTCCCCAGTGACATCAAAAGGACTCTCTTGGCAGGGAGCGGTGGCTCACACCTGTAATTCCAGCACTTTGGGAGGCCCAAGCAGGTGGATCATTTGAGGTCAGCCTGGCCAACATGGTGAAACCCCGTAACTATTAAAAATACAAAAAGTTAGCCGGGCATGGTGGTGGGTGCCTGTAATTCCAGCTATTCGGGAGGCTGAGGCAGGAGAATCACTTGAACCTGGGAGGCAGAGGTTGCAGTGAGCTGAGATCACACCACCGCACTCCAGTCTGGGTGACACAGCGAGACTCCATCTCAGAAGGAAATAAAAGAAAACAGAAAGCAAGCACTCTCCTGGTGTGATGGTGTGATGAATCGAGCATAGAATTTGGAGTAAGAAGTGCTTTATGAAACTGCATGAGTTGCTACAGGTTTTGCTAGCTTCCTCATCATCATTATTGTTGTCATTATGTCATCTATAGACGATTCTGAACACTAAAAATTTTACCTGTATACTAAGCCAAAATCTGTAATCCTATTACTTCAATTATTGATCTTACTTTTGGCCTTTGGGGCCATTCAAAATAAGTGAGAACCATGTGAGAGATTTCAAGATATTTGAAATCTTCATTCTTCTCTCCACACTGAAGGCTGGGCTCCCTCTGTCCCTTCTATTTTTCACTGGAAGATGTTACCCAGTCTGTTCATCATCCGGGCCATGCTGGGCATTACTCCATCTATGAATCCCTGACTGCTTGTAATGCTGGAAATAAAGTTTGTTCTGGATACTGTTGGTCTGTCAATACAGTCCCATATCTCAACTTTTGGGGAAATTACTCACACTAACGACACATCATACTTTCTGATGACGAAAATTCCTAAGCATTTTTTTTTTAAGTTCTGCCACTGAGTCTTGTTTTCTTTTACTGCTTTGAGACAATTGTTCTATTTTTTAAAAAAATACAAAACCTGGCCCACTTCCTAAGCTTGTCAAGATCCTTTGAAATCCAACTCTGTCATGCTAATAACTAATCCATCCCAGCCTTGAATCAGATGAAAGTGTGATCTGCATGTCTTCAGTAGCTCCATCTTATGCTGATAAAAAGGTTCAACAGGACAGAATTGAAGACTAAGGCCTTCCTCCAGGTTGACACAGACCCACTGCTCAACACCATCAGGACTGTCATTCAACTAGGTACAAATTCACCCACCACCCAGGACCATGCTTAGATTTAAAACATGAAATTTACTAAATTTCTTCACAGGTGACTAGGTAGAAAAAGGAACTGAGTTGGATTAATAGGACTTACTCATAGTGAATCAATGCTTGTTTCCAGTGAGTGCAGTTTTCCTTTCTAAGTGCTCATAATCATCCTATTAATTCTTTTTTTCTATAGTCTTTCTTTCTAAAAGCTGGCAATGTGTAACAGTTGAAATTCTGAACATTCATAATAAATACTGATAATACTATATTATTATAGTACTTACTTCTTATTCTCATCAATCCTGTAGATGAACATAGAATTTAGACTTTCAGTGCTGTGCAATGAACACATCTAAAAGACAGTTTAAAAATATTTTTGGAAGCCACCAAGCCCTTTCTGAACCTGGGTGATAAAACCGTAGAGAAGCAGGTGAGGACAATCTGCACCTGTTTATTCAGCACCTTGCTGGTGAGAGCAAGAGGCCTGCAGCCCCTGGACCTCAGTAGGTCCTGAACGGCAGCTGTCTGATCTACTTTCTGAGAGTGGTGTAGATGTTTGCAGCCCCACGTGGGAGGCTTATGCACAGATCCAGGAAGGTATTTTAACTGCATGGGGAGGTGGTATTCACATTCTCCTGTGCAATCTGGCCAGATGCCTTTACGCACAAAGAATCAAGAGCCAGCTTCTCCAGGAAGCCAAGTAATGGACATGCTTGAATGAAATCACGTTTTTGCCCTAGGGCAGTGGGAATCCAAGTGTGACTCCAGAACTAGAAGTCTCAGTATCAATTGGGATCTTGTTAGAAATGCAAATGCTTGGACTACTCCAAACCTAACAAAACAGAAGCTCTTGGGTGGAACCCAGAAAACTGTTTGAATACGCCCTCCAGGTGACTTGATGCGAAGTTTGCAAACCATTGCTCCAGCATTTGACAACCCAGTTTAGACAGCCCTGAGAATGGGTGGCCTGAGATTGGTAACTACTCTCAAAATTTAATTCAGCAAATGTTTTCTGTAGTGTTTATTCTGCTGAAGGCCTTGTGCTAGGTGCTAGAGATAAGATACAAATGTGAGTAACGCATCACCCAGAGTCCCTATCCTAAGTGATAGACAGTAACACATGTCACCAAAATCCTGCTGGATGTTAGGAGAAAGAAAATCAGTCCATTTGGGTAGGGAGAGAGCCTGAGGGAAGGCAGATGAGAACAAATTTTGTGATAGTGGGATTTTGGTAGGCAGAGGCTGGGGAAGGAGCTCCACAGGTGTTGTTGACCACTCTCCTCTGTGCCCTATCAATGCTTCTACCACGGGGTTTCCCCTCTAAATGTGCACATCTGTGTGTCTCCATCACTGCATCAGGAAGGCTTTTGTCAGGTCACAGGTGATCTCAGCACAGCCAAACCCAGCAGTCTCTTCCTAGCTCTCAACTCACTCCACCTGCCAGCAGCACTTGTGCTGTTGATTGCTCTCCTGCATACGGCACCTGTAAACCAAGAACCCACTCTCTCCTTTTCATCCTCCTGCCTCCAGGCTCTTCTTTCTCTGCTGAGTATTGGAATAACTCCAGGCTCAGTAACCAAACTTCTTCCCTCTCTACTCACACTCATCCCCTAGTGATCCAGTCTCAAATGCATGCATTGCATACCCTCAGTCCATCTGGGCTTCTATAACAGAATACTGTGGACTGAGTGGCTTATGAACAACAGAAATGCATTTCTCACAGTTCTGGAGGCTGGAAGTCAGAGCTGATGGTGTCAGCACGCCTGGGTTCTGTGTGGGCTCTCTTCTGGGTTGCAGACCACTGCCTTCTCATTGGCATGAAAAGAGAGCTCACTGGGGCCACCTTTATAAGGACAGTGGTCCCATCCATGAGGCCTCCATCTTCATAACCTAATCACCACTCAAAGGCACTACCTCCTAATACCATCAAATTATGAGTTAAAATTTTAACACATAAATTTGAGGGGGAGGACGAAAACATTTAGTGCATTGCACATATGATTCCAAAATGTTTGGTCCTAATCTCTTCCTGAACTCCAGATTCACACACAAACACCTACTTAACTTATCCATTTTGCTACCTCACAGGCAATGTAAACTTCCATGCCCCGACATGGTTTCGGGCACACCTCCTCTTCCCTTCATCATCTTCCTTTCAGCAAGCAGAATAACCCCCAGGGGCTTCCCATCTCCCTCAGAGGAAGATGCAAATGCTTCTTTGTGGCTGATCTAAGTCTCTCTCTGCTTGGTCTGGCCCAGTGTCTCTCTGACCTGCTGCTCTCCTCCCTTCCCCCACCCCTCTTTTGGGTTCCTGTGGCCGCTCAGCTTGTGCTCACCTCTCTACTGCACACAGTTGGTCTCCTTTCTGGCCATCTGTGTGCTCTCACTTCATGTCTCTGCTTAAATGGCACTGCATCTGAGAAGCTCCTCCCATCCACCCTATCTAAAGATAGAGGACACACTCTCTCGGACTTAGTCTTCTTTGTTTTTCTTCACATTACATGTTTGCTAGTTTGTTTTGCCTTCTGTTGTCACTTGGATCCTGGAGGAGAGCAACTCTCTCATCGTTCACCACCATATCCCTAGCACCAAGTACAGCTCCTGGCACAGAAAGGATGCTCAATAGATACTCACTGAATTATTAATTTATAAAACGTTACAAGTCCATTTCCTTGAAATAAATAATTGCACCCCCTTGAGCACCACTGAAGCATCTTATATGATGCTGGACCTCCGTCATCCAGCATAGGACCTGACACACGGTGTTGCATGAACTAAGGAGACATTTCAAGAGTCAGAAGAGCATGAAAATCATAGAGATAGGAAAGCACAGGAAGCCTAGGTGCAGCAAATAATCCAATTTAACTGAAGTAGAGATCCGCCCATAAAAGGGAAAACATAGAATTGTAAATCTCAAAGGAACATGCTAGTGGCATCAACTCTAGCCCCAACTCAAAATGTGGGCATGTGCAAGCCCTTATGAGTAGACAGGATTTTCTCTATCGGCAAGGAGGTTCTTTGGCTCCAAGTTAACATTATTCATGATACCAAGGTTTCCTTTGGGGCTCCCCTTTCCCTTCTCAGTCCCATTTCCCTTAGAGCTGAGCTGAACCCCCAACTTTTCAAGCTGTCTACCCTGCAGCACCCCTCCCTGAGGCGAAGAGCCACACTGGCTTTCTGGGCCTGTTTTGGGAGCCATGCTGGGGCACTCGGCTTTAACAGGCTTGATAAGAACCAAGGAGGGAGGGCAGTCCTAGCTCAGTTCCTGAAGCAGAGAAGGTGTGAATGTTGATTATACAAATTGGGTCATTCCTGTCATACTCAACCAAAACAGAGTCAAGAGGCCAAAGAAAAAAGCACTCAGGACACATAACATTGCTTCAAGAATACAATTCCCTGCTAGCCTGGCTTCTGGAACTGCCTGGTGTAACGGAAAACTAGTTTTATTTAATAGCAACTGAAACAAACTGCTGCTACTGAAACGAACTCTACGACCAGTTTTACCCACCATCGTCACTCACCAGTCAGAGCATGCCAGTTCCTTAACCAATTTGTGCCTAGTGTTCCACTATTGGAACGCTAAGCTTGTAGTAGTTATTTATATCCTACTGCTCAAGGTCGTCGCCAAGGTCTTATTTTTCACACAGACACACAACATTTGCAACCTGAGCACAAATGGGTTAAGACTTTACTAGTGCCAATGAACTTTCTTTGAGAACAATGAATAAAAGCTCTCCTTTTAATGAAACCTCCAACTTTCTCTTTGTTCCTCAGACATACCAAAGACCATCCAGAGTACGTGTCGGCCTCAAAATGCAATTCTTGCTTCCCAGATAAAATGTTTTCAACAGAGGTGATGTGCCAAGTTGAGGCGTGCCCGCTGCCTTGCTGACAGTCCTCCTTGTCAAGGCCTCCACCACTCCCAGCACATCCACCAGCCTTGCGCTGCTTTGCTTCAGAACTTAGGCCTGTTGGGTCACGTCCAGACCCCTTGTATAATACAGTTCCTCTGTCGAGCCCTGGGCTCAGGCCTCTATTTGAGCTTGGACTGTAGCAAGCCTCTATTTGACTTTGAACACCATTGCTAAACCTTTCTCCCTAAGCTTTTTGAGACCCTCCTTCCATTCTTCTCAGCCTCTCCCCCTACCTCAGGGGACCCACTCTTTTCTGTGAAACAGTTCCTTTGAGAAAATGATAGGCCTTACCGATTGGTGGTTCTATTCCTTTGTAGTCAGGCCCTCAGGAAGGTTTCAGCAGTTGAAGGCAGAACTTTAGCTCAATGGTCTGACAGTGGGAATGCCAGTAGCAGCCGGATCATGTGGAGGTGAGGCTGCAGCCTTCGGAGAGCTGCACAGCCTGTCGGGTGAGCCTCCACTTGGGCTGTGTACTCGCAGCACCTCCCACGTCTAAAGTCTAAACCTGTGGCCAAGCCTTATGCACCCAAGTAACCGGCTGCAGCTGTTGCGTTACAGTTGCAGATTTCAGGTTGATTTACTGAATCACCCATTGACAGCACCTGATGCTTTTACTGGCCCAGTAGCTGCCAAGCAGATTTTAAGTCTTGCTGAGCCTCTGAAACGGAACTATCATGCTTGCATTGAACAGCATGCACACAAAATCAGAAAAGGTATAGTCTACAAGGGTGTCTGCAACAATGTGTCCTGTTTGGAGACAACAGACTGATTAAAAATATTGAAGATTGTGATGTCTTCCCCCCTCCCTATAGTACCCCCTTCTCCTCTCTGTGTTTGTCATTTGCTTGAGGCACATTTCAGGGCTTAAGGCTGACAGTGTCATTTAAAATTATTTAAACTATGCCGAATACGGGATCTATATATTCAGATGATTTTTCTTCTCTCTGTGGCCCCAGTGTAATAGCAAATCAGGGTGTGAAGGATGCCAACAAATCAGGATGTAATGCAGCTGTCATTAATTTCTAAGTCGAGCCCTTTCTCCGCTGCTCCCTGCCCCTCTCCCCACCACTCCATGCAAACACACCGCCTGTGAAGACAACTTCCTTAAATTTACAGCACCTGCAAACCGTGCGCTTCGTGGGATGGAAATAAGCTCTCTGCCTCTCTGCCTCCCTCACCTTGACTGACAGAATCCCTGGCTATGGCCCTAGCTCTGAAAAGCACAGGAAGCAGCAGTGTGCAGGGACTCTGCTCTCCACTCAAAGTGGGTAAAGGTATGTTAGGGAACGGCTGCCATTGCCACACGTGGCCTTTTGGAGACGGATAGAGAGGAAAGGAAATACAGTAGTCCCCCCTTATTAAAGGGGGATGTGTTCCACGACTCCCACTGGGTGCCTGAAATAGTGGATAGTACAGAACCCCATATATGTTCATATGTTTTTTCCTATGCATACATACCTATGATAAAGCTTAATTTATAAATTAGGCATAGTAAGAGATTAACAACAATAACTCATAATAAAATAGAATGATTATAACACTATTCTGTAATAAACATCCCTTTCAAAACATCTTCTTATATTGTACTGCAGGTAACCGAAACTATGGAAAATAAAACTGCAGATAAGGGGAGACGCTGTAATCCTTTTACAGGTGAGCTGAGCTCTATCTGGTTATAAAACATTGAGGAAATAAACGTGCTTAGAGACTGGGAGCGATGTTTGATGAGAAGGTCCCAGGTGGAAATGATGAGAGATGCTGGAAGGTTGCACAAGAGACAGGTTCAGTCCAGCTTGCACTTCCCAGCCCACTACTGCAGGCTCATCCCTGTGGGAACCCCACACCTAAAGGCTCTTCAGCCTTCCTTCCCCGAGCCTGCCGGTGTGGGAGGGACATGTGGACGTTGGAGTTATCACACCGTCCTCCCCAGGCAGATACTTGCAGCCAATGCTGAGCAGACATTAGAGATGGCAAATGGCTCCTGCTTTCCATATGGACATGGAAGCTGAGGTCTGGGGACTTTGGACACTTCCCTTTCATGTAGAGTGCATATTGTATACCCACATACAATCTACCGATACACCAGGAAGGTGGGTGTTCCAGAAGGCTCCTTGTGGGCTTGCTAATTCCTAGATAAACTCTTCCCCTTTTGTTTGCTTGTTTTTTGTTTGTTTGTTTGTTTTAATAAAACTCTTTCTTTTCCCACCTCTAGAGAAAAGTAGTCTCTATTCTTCATGCAGGAAATAATATTTGTGGCCTAATTCATAGTAGAGTGGTTGGTATTGAGTAGTTACTGTTCCCCAAGCCTCCTAAAAATGAAAAAATTCAGGCTACTCACTGTTACTCATTATCATCACAAGAGTTCTCCTCTCTTTGAAGGCACCTATTGGGAAGTTGCGGAGGTTGAGTTTTCTACAGAAGATATTTCTTTCTTCCTTTCCTATGTCCCAACCTCCCATCTCTGAGAGGAGCTCCTGCTGTCACAAATTGGGGGGATCCTCCTCTGCCTATGATAGTCGAGGGCTGATGATCTGGATCCCTGTCCTCAACCGTTGGTCCTGAGATGATATTGTGGGCAAGAAAGGAGGACTCAGAGATTCAGGAAGCATCGATGGCCCTGAAATGTTTCTGCTTTTTGGACAGACAACTCTGCTGAGCTGGAGCCATTGGAAATACGGTTTTGGGAGAATCGGCCCCCGAGAAAAAGAAACCAGAGCCTTGCATACTTTTGTCATCGAGGACCTTGACAATTCCACATCCCAAAGGGTTGCCAAGCCATGAAGACGTTTATTCCCTTTCCCCCAGCCCTGTACACCTGCTGAAAGTGTATTAAATAAAGTAGCAGCCTCAGTCATCTGCGTGATAAAAATCCCACCCAAAGGCAGTACCAGGCTCTGTCTGGCCTGTTTCTAAGTATTGTCTGTGCTGCAGGAGAAGGGTGCGGGAGTTCTCAGGAATCTCAGAGAAGCTGGGCTCATACCAAGAACCATAACTAGTTGTGGGGTCTTGGGAAAGCCAAGAAGCTCTTCAGCCTCATTGTCTTCCTAGGGACTAAAATATACGTCTATGTCGATAGTGGCTCTCCATATGAAGCACCTGTCATGCAGAGGACGTTTTCCCATATCATCACATAGCTTCACAAAACGGAAAAAGGTTATCGTTAACTTCTTCCTACAAATGAGCACACACATGCCAGTTGGTTCAGAAGGCTTCCTCCTGGCCTGTTTTAATTCAGAACACACTAGAAAGAAGTGTGTTCCTCTGTGGAGGTGCTGAGCTCAGGAAACGGGAAATGTCTTTTCCCAAACTTTAAAAGGAGGATGCCTTCAAAGGCGGACTCCCCGCCTGAGACCACCAACGGACTGTGGGTGAGCAAAGAGTGTGTCTGTGCCACAGCAAAGCTCAGAGAGAGTGGGGCCTGCAGCGGGGAGGCCACAGGGCGCACGGCAGCACAGCAGGTTGGGAGTCCAACCACTGCCAACGAATGCCTTTCCATTTCTCAGCCCATTAAACTCAGAAAACTCCACACATTCAGAAGGCCTTGATGGTGATAAAAGAGCATCAATCCCTCCCCCACTTCTTCTCGAGGAAGCTCTGCCCCAGGTGCAAATCCGGGGCCCAAATTGCCTCTGACCAGGTGAGGAGAGGATGCTCAGGGTGCAGGGAAGGGGCGGAAGCCCAGAGGAGCCAGGGTCATTGGAGAAGGGGAGGTTGTCTCAGGCTTTGCTGGCTGTTCTACTGGAGGTGGCCAGGCTCTCACAGCCTCATGCCCCTCCCTCCACTGCCATCATGGGCCAGAGCCTGATGTCTTCATGCCCTGGTAGCCCAAATGGTCCCCTTGCAGGCCGCTGTGTGTGCTCCTCCTCACATCTCTCTTTCACGCATGCCCTTGTCAGAGTCAGCTCTCCAAGCCCTGGGGGACCCCAGGGTCCCCAGATCGCACACCAGCATAGTTCTCAAGGCACCAGTGAGGATCTCACCTCTGCTGCCAGAGCCTCCCTGTCATTTGATCTGTCATCCACAAACACCAGGACTTCATGTTCTTTCCTCGAAACACCTTCTGTTCCAGCCATACCCATCTGTTACAAAATGTACAAATGACCATGCCCATTTCTGAATCTGCACATGAGAGTCCTCTGGCCTGGGAAGGTTCCCTCTGCCCACAGCAGTTCCTGCATGGGACCCCCTTCCAGCAGTGCCCACAGTCTCGCTCTTTCGCAAAGCCTTCTCTAAGACATCAGCCCAGTGGGATTTCTCCCTCCTCTCACTCCTTTTGCATTATTTTCTGCACTGCATAATTAGCACCTGATGGTATGCTGTCTTCTTTTCTAATTATCTGTACTAAGTAATGTATCTTTAAGACATCCAGAGAAAATATTCGTCTGTACATTTCTCTCTTGTGCATATGCTTGGTTTCCCAGCTAAGCTTGAAAATATAAGCCTCTATACATCATATGTTGCTCACAGTCCCACTTGGATATAGGCATAGGGTTGATGGTCCATAAGTGCTTACAATAAACTATTTGTTAGTTGTTTTTCTTTCTTGGCATGTATACTTTTTTTTTCTAATTCTGAAATTAGAAGAAGGACATTTTGTTCTGTTCAATTTAAAGTACCCAGAACAAATTTGAAAGATTCTTTTAAGTGACTAATATCAATTTTTATGTCTATAGACCATGTGAAATGGGCACAACTTGTCCAAGGGAGTCTGAGAACCCTAGCAAGAGTCCCATTGCCCTGCTCTGTCTCCTTTGCACTCCTAAATTCTGGAGGAAAAAAGGTTTATTTATTCAACAAACATTTCTGAGGCATCTACCACAATGGTTATTTGAGTTATAAAAAATCTAGACCCTATATTCACAGATTTCAATTTAATTATTTGGAGGTAGAGCCCAGCATAGATATTTCATAAGGTCTGCTAGTGATTCTAAGTTATAATCTCTGTTAAGAACCACTGATCTATTATATGAAGTGCTGTGTTAAAAACTAAAATTTAAAAAAATAAAAGATGTAACTGAGACCTTGACCTTGAGAAGCTGGTGGTCTAATCAGAAAAATGGATGAGGAGAGTGCACAAGAGTGTGAAGGCACCAAGGGCAGTCCAGGGTTTACGTGCACGTGGTTGGCCAACCAGCCCGGGACAAGGACTCCAGGGAGGCTTCCCTGGGATCAAAGCAAGACCTGACTTGGAAGCCATCAGAGTAGGGATTCATCAGATAAAAAGAGGAGGAGGGTCCCAGGCAGAATGGGCCCAGAGAGAGGTGACGGCAGCAAGGGACTGTCAATGGTAATGGCAGCTCTTCTTTGACTGGGCTCTGGTCAACAGATGGTGGGTGGAAGCCGTGAGCCACTTCGGGTTATGACTCCGCACTTCCTCGCCCCATGCATAAACATTTTCTTTCTTCCTCATCTACTGCATGAATAGCAATGAAGCCGAGGACCAAGAGAGGAGTTAGCAAAGACAAGGAGGCAGCGGGGAAGGTGGGACCTGGGAAGACTGGCCCGCATGGGAATGTAGTCTTTGGGAAGTTACTCTGCAGGACAAAGTAATTGGTGGTGACTTAAGAGACAAAAGAAAGCAGCTTACCTGCAGGGACCTGCAGGAAAGGAGAGAAATTATAATTCCAGCTGTGGCCCTTACAGCAGCAGTTTCATGGAAGCAACCATGGCCTTAGCTAAAGCCTGCTGGGACATCTCACATGCCAGGTCTCCTAATCCAATGTGTACGTGAGTAAACATGGGGACGTTGCCTGGAACGAACAAATGGAGTGAGCAGGTAGAAGTCGCCTTTTCTTGACTCACCCAGTTCTCATCTGGCAAGCAGAGTGGGTTGACAGTGGAGCCTGTTTGTAGGGACAGGCTTCTGCACAGGCAGTGCACAGGTGGGACATGACCTGGGCTTCCTCTCCAGTCCTGCATGGGGAGGACAGGATCAGCTAGTACACCTGTGGCCTCCATGCTTCTGGACACACGCACGCTTCTCTGAAGGGCCAGCTGGTTGAAATTACCACAAGAACAGAGAGAGCACGGAGGAATTAGAAAAGAGGGTTTGATGAGAGAGATGAAGGAGGCACGGATCGGGCCGGTGCTGGAATCACCATCTGGCTGTGCAGCCATCGCAGGCACTCTCTTCCCTACACCGTAATCCCTCTGCAGGCAAGACAGCAGGACTCAGGCCTGTCCCACACTCTGCCGCCAGCCTGCTGTGCACCCCCGGGCAAGTCCCTTCCTCAAACTGGACCTCTGCTCCTTATCTGCACAACGAGGAAGCTGGAGATCATTACAGTCCAGCTTCCTCATTGTCCAGAAATTCAGAATGTAAGCCCCCACCTCCATGCCCCTGTGGGAGTCCACCTGAGTGAGCAGCCACACCTGGTCACCCTCCAGTTCCTCCCACCCGTGCCCGCCTACAACCAGCAGTCCCCGGCCGTTCTTCTGTGCTGCTAATCTCATGCATGAGTTACTGCACGGCAGCTCCATTACCAGCCACGGTGTCCGTGCTGATGAGAAAAAAGGTAAATGTAAGCACCTAATCTGACTGCGCCGATTTATAGCTCAGAAGCACCAGAGACCCTCCCTTCTTCCCCTTCCCTGGGAGCACACAGGCCTTTGTTTTCCAAATTCTTCTTCTTCACCACAACATTTTGCCTCTGCTGTTTGAATGTGCCTGTTGTAGGCCATTGCTGCTGTCTCCTAGAGGGTTCTCAGTGGATGGACAAAAGCTTCCTCCTAAGCAGAAGCAGGGGCTTTAGAGATGCCCCGTGCAGGACTCCCCAGAAAGACTGAGGCCACCATTCCTGCCACTCTATTACAGTCCAGCTGAAGTTGAAGGCCACTGGAATGCAGCAGGCTTGTTGTGACTTCCAGGTCACCAACATCACTGGCCTGTTGGTTGGGGCCGCCAGAGGGAGCGTCAGCCCTGGACAGAGAGGCTGAACTTCGAGGCCTTCTCCAGCCTGCAGCCTTCTCTCCTGCAACCTGGAGGAGTGCCTCAAGGACAGGGTCAGTGTCTCTGGCCTGAGGTAGCCTCTTTCCATGTGCTCTGCACTGACAGACTGAGAACTGTTCAGGGAAGAAGAAATTGGAAGTGCAGCAGCCTCTGCTGGTTTTCTCATGAATGAGGGTTCCATGAGCACTCATAAGGTCTTCCCGGTCCGCAGGTCCACCAGCTCATCCTAGGAAATGCTCCACCTGGCCTTCCTGCAAGGGCCAGGCTGCACGCTCAGGTGTGTACTCAAGAGCCAGGGCTGCTCTGCCAGCCTGCATCATGTTGGACAGGAGGCTGGCATGTGTGGGGCAGGGACAGTGAACCCCCTGGGGATGAGTCCATGGGGGCAGAAAAATTATTTGTGGGGATGACAGATTATTGAAGGCAGAGGCTGGATGCCATGCAGAGAAGAAGATGGTGCAGCTGTGGTGGCTGCTCCAACCCCTCACTCAGGGTAAGGTGGGGACAAAGGCAGTCTCAGCCAGGATGGGGCTTCGGCGCAGGACAGTCTGACGAGCTCCTTCCTCTTATAGCCTAGCCTCCTCATCTAGAGTGGGCACTCAGCTGGGGCTACCACGCCCGCATGTGGAGGCACAGGCGCTGAGAGGTGGCACAGGACAGACGTGGTCTGGCAGCGGGGCAGGGTGGGGACGCAACCCTCCAAGCCACCAGGTCCAGCTTTCTAGGTTCCATCCTACTGGCTTTCTAGCATTCCCCAGAAATGGGTGTGAAACCCGACTGCCCAAGACGCAGAAGTACAAGGCGAGGAAGTGGAGCAGAGATGCAGAACTAGGCCAGACCTGCCCCAAACGGGAGCCTTCATCCGCGGTGCATGGCGGCGGCTGCGGTTCAGACCTCTGCGCTGGAGGCCCAAATGGAGATGCAAAATCTCATAATGAAACATCTGTCTTCCCTCTCTTCTCCTTTCCCCCAACTCATCCAATTACCACATCTAACATTATCCATCATCTCGTCTTTGTGGCAGCAAGAATCGAAGAGCAGACAGGGGAAATTAATAATAATTGTGGTGTCAAGGCACAGGATGCAATCAGAATGCAGCGTGGAAACAAATACAAATACAAACAAACCATATTTATTCTTCTGAAAGATTGTTCAATTCTCACTCCCTCCCTCTCCCAAGACCTGCCGGTGCTAGAGCTCGGGAAAGAGATGAATCAGTGCTAACGTGGGGATTAGGAACTGATTCTGCAGCCCCAGCCTGCACCGCCACAGAGAGCGCTCTAATTGAAATTAGAGCAGGGATTTCAGAGCCTCTGAAGAGGCAACCAAAATTCATCAGGGCCCAAGTGGGAAGCAAAGGGAAGGGGCGTCTCTTTATTTCATGGTTAGCACGTGAACTCTGAAAAGATAAAATGATAAACAGGAGTAGCAGCCTAGGAAAAAGTCACAGAGGAGGTAACTCCCCTAACCTTGGGGGTCCAAAAACCACATCCGGGCACTCCAACCAGCCCTCTTGGCCATCGCAAAACCATGCGGTTCTATCCCCATGTGCAATTCCTGAAAGCCTGGAAGTCGCTCTAACCGGGAATATTCATCTCCCTGCAAATACAGACAGCTCAATGACCCAAGCTAATAAGCAGCAGCCTTAGCCTGGGTCATATAAATTAGGAGACTATCACAGCAAAAATAATTATTTCCAGCTTTGGTGTGTCTTATACAGTCATATGCATATTCCATTTCTATCTTTCCTTTCTGACATTCTTTTCAGTCAGGCTAACAGTTAAAAGCATTTGCTTTCCATCAGCCTCTCCGCTGGTCGCTGTGAAGGACCACAGCCAACATTTACCTGGGCCCTATTCAAATGATGACCTGTGGACACGTGTCCTAGAAATACTCTAGATAACAGTAAGGATGGAGGCCTCCAAGTATGCTGAGCATTGTAAGTCATCTGGGTCTTACAAACTGCATTAACCCTCGTGAATCACATGTAGTCAGCAATGGCCACACATACGTGTACTTAGAGTTGGCTTGATCCCAAATCTTGAGTCAGAGAAGCACTTATGACTTCTACATGAGATCCAAGTGCTGTGGGTGAGGCCATGAACTCTTGCTTCAATTGACTGCAGGAGGCTCTGGATTTCAAACATGAGGCAGAGGAGGCAAATGCATGCCTAGGTGGGATGGATGGAGTAAACCCTTTTATATGAAGAATTTATGGATTTTTTTTTAATGTTCTAACTAGTACTGTTTATCATCTCTACTGAGCATCACAGAAGAGAGAAAGAACAGTTTGTCTAAAACTCTGAGTGTGCTCGTTTGGAAATTCTAAAAGGAAAGAAAAGGGAAATTTGGAAGGAGAACAGCCGGGAAGGGTGAATGGAGACAATGCACAGGCGGTTTCTATCTGCAAGCTGGTGAATTTGGGAAACCACCCTGAGACGGAGCCGGGCCTGGGAAGTTCTCTCCTAGGGACGGTAATAGGAACAGTTGTCCAGAACGCAAACTGTATTTCAGCACAGAACATTTCCATAGGTTCACAATACCAAACTTAAGTGGGGCTCAGACGAAGGCTGCGAAATCTCTGATGTATAAGTAGCCCTTCCTCCAATGGGCTTGGGGAATTGGGCTGGACTAAAGACATGTGATGTTTTAAGTTGGATATCTGAAAACTCTGCAGAAGTTATCTGGAAGTTTTAGTTGCTGAGACAGGTCAAACTAGAACGTGGTGGGCAACTGATTTCTATAAATAGCCGGATAGTAACTATGTTAGCCTTTGCAGGCCATCAAGTCTT
This sequence comes from Papio anubis, assembly GCF_008728515.1. Lineage (NCBI taxonomy): Eukaryota > Metazoa > Chordata > Mammalia > Primates > Cercopithecidae > Papio > Papio anubis. The sequence continues at coordinate 3,363,876 of NC_044987.1, forward strand.
TGTCACAATTACTCAGATCTATCCTTGTAGGGAAGAAGCAGCCATAGACAGTTTGTCAATTAATGAGCACGGTTACATTCCAGTAGAAACTAATAAGTGGCAGGCTGCATTTGACCAGTGGGTTTTGCTGAGTTGCTAACCCCTTGACCTCAAAGAAAAAAAAAAATAATTGGGCTCATAATAATTTATAGAGTGCACCCCCAAAACAAAGGTGTTTGGATGGTATTTGGATAAATCTCATCTTGTAGGAATTGTGAATGCTTGCCAGACTCATCATTTGGAAAAACAAGCAAGTCACACGTGTCCTGGTCACTTACACTACTACACCTCTAAACACCTCCACGTCTCTCTCTCCTGCTCCCACACTCTGGGACTGATGACCACAGGCCATCTCCGACCTCAAAGTTGTTTAGCTCCTCCATCACACCCTACAAGGTCACAGCCCTACCTCTGGTATGCCAAACAAGTCTACTCAGTTTAGACAATGATCCCCAGGTCTTACCATCTTTGCTTATCTGCTTTCTCACCTCATCTCTTCAATTAAAAGTGAATTTTCTTTTTCTCATTCCTGCATTCAGATGATGCACTGTGCTTCCTAAGGTGACCAATGAGAACTAAATGAATCTCAAATCTGAATGTGCAAATGTGTCAGTGGGTGCTAATAGTGTAAAGCTGGGTCTCTGCATGGCTGTATACATACCTTAGGGGTACAGGGCAATGTATGGAGATACACACACCATAGGAGAAATACAATGCAGCTCTCAGAAGCATGCACTGTGCTCTAATCATTTGGGAGGAAAGTTAAATATTATCACTAATTCAAAAAGCTTTATATTAAAACATGGTTATAATAAGGATCATCATACAAATAGGATAGATTAATAATTGATGTGAAATTCCAATATTGCTGCTGACTTCTTGGTATTATACTATGACTTCAGGTTGCTATGGATATGCACTTACTTTTCTCTCTCATTAAGACATTTACTTATGGAAAAGTTTGAAAGCACTGATTCGACATGTACCCCTTTCCTGATTTCATGAGAAAATCAAGGTCTAGTATAATCCCAGTATTTCTCATCATCCTTCCAGGAAACACATTTGTACCCACATATAACCTTCTCTTACATCTTCTCTCCAGTGATAGCCAACAGAAAGCCCTATTAGATCAACTGATTCCACTTGTATCTTTGACCCTAGCTTCTCCACTCTTTCTGCGTCACGGCTTTCTTCTGTTGGTTATCTTTAACGTAACCTAAATGTTCTGTGCCACACCCCCACCTCAACTCCGCTCCTTAAGGCTCTAGTATAGTCATAAACACATTCAAGAACCTTCCATGCAAAGCCCTCAATTTATGCCATGACTTTCTTTGCCATCCAATCTTTCTCCTTCGTTCCTCAATTCATTCTTCTCAAAACATAGTCCATGATCTCTTTCCCTTTCTATTTCTCAAGTCCCAACTCTCTGGTTGCTATCCTCCCTATTCTATTGAAACTGCTTTTAGTCAGGTCACTCAAGACCTTCCAACTGCAAAACTTGTAGGTCATTTCAAACCTTGTATTACTCGAGCCATCTGCAGCATTTGACATGAGCAATCTGGTCCCTTTCTCTCTCTTTCCATAAGACACACTCCTTGGACTTTTATAATGTCAAGTTGCCCCTGCTTTTTCTCATTTCATTCTTATTTTTTCTTCCATTTCTTCTTTCTGTCCCCCATATTGGCTCCATTTTTTTTTTTTTTTTTTTTTTTTGATGTTGTTGTTCTAACCTTTAGCCACTGTTGAGCATCAGGGTTTGACTTCCCTTTCTCTACCATCTTTTTTAAAATAAGCTCAGCTCTCAACTATTCTCATTCTTTTAACTAACTATATAAGTTATCTATTGCTTTGTAATGGTTCACCCTAAAAATTGCAATTTAATAACACAAACATTTTCTATCTCACCGACTCTGTAGGTCAGGAAGCAGAAGGAAGCTTAGCTGAGTGTCTCTGGCCAAGATCTCTTATGAGGTTGCAGCAAAGATGTCATTTGGAACTATAGTTTTATCTGAAGACTCAAATGTAGGCGTGGAGGTATCTTCCTCCAAGCTCATTCAGATGGTTCTTAGAGGACTTGGTTCCTTGGCAAGTGGGTGGGTCTCTGCACAGTGACACCTCATGCCATGGAAGTTGGCTTTCACCAAGGCAAGTGATTCAAGAAGGACAGACAAAGACGTCTTAAGGTGGAAGTCACTCTCCTTTTATAACATAACATTGGAAGTGAGTTCCCATAGCTGCTTCTGTAGTCTACTCATTAAATTTGAATAAATAAGTCCAGCCCACAGTTAGGGAAGGGAATAACACTGGGCATGGGGACCAGTCAATAGGGATCACTGGGGATATCTTAGAGGCAACCTACCACCCTACCTGTGCACTGGTGGCTCAATGCATATACTTCCAGCCTTGGGCATCTCCCTTGAGTTTGACTCATGTACTCACTACTTGCAGGACAGGCTTCTCTGGATGATTCACAGGCACCTCAATCTCAGTATATTCCAAGGAAACATATTTTCTTCTGCAATATGACCGACTTTTCTCTTATTCTCCAAATATGATACAACCATACACCCAGGCATTCTAGCTTGAAATGGAAAAGACAAACTTCTTTCCCTCTTCTTTATTCTGTTACAATATGGCCAGTCTTCATTGTTGAATTTTGTTACTAAATATTTTCAACCCATTTCCCTTCTTTCCAGTGCTCTGCCACTTATAAAGTCGAGTTACCCATTGTATCTCTTTGAAACACTGCAGCAAATCTAGCTTACCCTGTTCAGCTCACCACACGTACTGTGTATTAGATGCCCTCAAGCTCTGAAGACAGAGATAGAAACAGGTAAGAATATCACCTTCTATGGAAAATAGTATGGAGATGTCTCAAAGAACTAAAAATAGAACTACCATTCAACCCAGCATTCCCACTACTGGGCATCTACCAAAGGAAAAGAAATCATTATGTATAGAAAAGATACCTGCACTTGTGCGTTTATCACAGCACTACTCACAATAGTAAAGGCATAGAATCAACCTAAGTGTCCACCAATGATTGATTGCATAAAGAAAATGTGGTGTGTGTGTGTGTGTGTGTGTGTATATATATATATATATATATAAAACAGAATTCCATAAAGCCATAAGAGGATGAAATTATGTCCTTTGTAGTGACATGGATGGACCTGGAGGCCATTATCCTAAGGGAAATAACTCAGAAACAGAAAGTCAAATGCTGCATGCTCTCACTTATAAGTGGGAGCTAAGCAATCGGTACACATGGACATAAAGACAGAACTAATAGAGACTTGGGATTCCAAAAGGGGGGAAGATGGGAAAGGGATGAGGGTTGAAAACTTACCTATTGGGTATGATGTTCACTATTTGGGTGATGGGTACACTAGAAGCCCAATCCCTGTCATTATGTAATATACCCGTGACACAAACCTGCATGGATACACCCCCAATCTAAAACAAAATAAAAAGAATTTGACCAAGCACTGAAAGCTGTTATGTCCCCTCTGTTGTGGTGCCACTCCTGCTGCTGCCGTTGCTGTCATCGATGAGGGTGATGATGAAGACAGTGATGTTAACATAGATGGATCACACAATCACTATAATAAAATGTGAGTCCCAGTCTCAACCACGGATGCAAGCAAGTTTTCTCTGTCTACTGTGACTTTCAGCCCTTGTCAGAAATGCCACAATCACGGGTTCCCATGCCACATGTCATCATCTCTGCTTCTGCACCTGGATGCTCAGTTAAGGCTCAGTCCTGAAAATAAACTCTGTTTGTGAATGAGGAAATCATCACCGCATAATTGGGGCTGCTGAAGAGCGTGAGATGTCATTCCAATTGAGCACTCTTCTGAATTCTTCCCCTGTGATCTGAGGAGGGCTGCATTTAATCAATCACCTAAATAATGACTCAATCTATTGTAGATGTACCCACCTATGGGCCCTCTATACACATTTTCTTCAGGCCTCCGATGTTTTCCCTGTCTCCTGGAAGAACATCAGCACTTCCTCAGGAGTGAATCAAGTAAGTCATCAGCACCAGCTCTAGCACAACATCGACAGCCATGCTGGAAAAGCTACGGAGAGATGCCATCCTCTGGCAGCAGCAGACAACCCTATTCCCGTCTGTGAATTCAATGGACTTCCAAATGCAAAGAGACAGTTGGTGCCTTAGGACAAATTTAGCTGTGGCTGGGCTAGATCATGGATGGTTACTAGCATGAAAATTCATTCATATGGGTTTGGAATATAAGACCTGACACGAGATATATCGGAGCTGCCATGCTCCAATCCTAGATAAGGACACAGCAGTAACAGATGGAGGAACAAGGCACTTATCTTGTTAGTTGATGGATTTATCTTTTTTTCCCCTTCCCTACATATTCCATAGTGTTGTGAGTGGTGGTTTTTGCCGTGCAGCATATGGAGAGTGAATTGATTTCTTTTCTCCTTCCTTAATTCAATAAGAATCAGAGTAAAGGATAAACAGCTTGTTGTGCTAGAAAAATTTCCGAACAGTCAAGAAATTCTCAAACTGCCTTTTCTTCTTTCTGTAGTTAGGAATTTAGTTCCAAGCATTCCTCCCTCAGCAAGAATAGAAATGAGAGTGCTTTGCATGATTAGGATAATGGCACATTCATGGTCTCTGGGCTTTGGTTGGAGACGCATCAGCTCATTCTAACTGCATGACCAAAAAGAGCTGTGCTTAATATAGGAAAGAAAGACAATGCCTTGCAATCAAAATAATTCCTGACATGACTAATTACAGTGGCCTGAAGAACTGGATTAACTTCTACTTCCTCCCAATACCCCTTTAAAACAACGGTTTAAACAATCTATATAGACAAATAAAATGAGAGAAAACATCAGCAGATGAAACACGTTGGCAAAATTGTATAGGATGGAAAGCAGATGAATGAATGGTAACTGATTCAGCAGAGCAGGGAAAGCAAAAACTGAAATGCCTGGGGAGGAGAAGCAAGCTGATTCAGGCTGCAAACCCCCAGACATGGGCATGAATTTTTTTTTATGGAGGCTGTGGCGAGGGGTGGCACAAAAAAAGAAGACAGCTGTTGAAAGTCTCTATGAGGAAGAGTTACATTCCGTCACTCATCTGTGGAACCTGAGAGCTAGACTGCTCTCCTGGGAAGAGATGGCGAACTTATTCTCTGGAGTAGTGGCTTTCAAAAATGTAGCTCCCAAACCAGCAGCATCATCATTATCCGGGAACTTGTTAGAGATGCACTTTCAGAGGCCCATCCCAGACCTACAGAATCGGAAACTCGGAAGGGGCAGGGTCCCAGCAGGCTGTGTTGTCCCCAGCTCTCCAGGGATTCTGATGCATGCCTAAGTTTGAGAACCGCTTGGTAACAAAGCATGGTAGAGTCAGAGAAGGAGGAACTTAAGCAGATTGGAAGAGTTTTCTCTGAAAAAGCCACCCACAAGAATACAGAAAAAATTATTGACGCTTGAGGGACCTTCACCAAAATGTGTAGCTCCTCACCTAATTAGCCTAAAGAGAAGCCCTCTAGTCAACAAACTCATGTTTAGAGCTTCCAAAGGGCTTTTTAGCACCCACCTCTCAACAGAAAAATAAATAAATAACAATAAGCAGAGAATAATAAAAGATCTCCTAGAAATGAAGTTATATGTTAAAAATTTTTAAGGAACATTAATTTTAAATATAGGAGAATAAAGTTGGAGAATTCTCCTAGAAATCCAAACAAAAAATACAGAAAATATAAATGACAGAAAATAATAAAACATCTATTTAAAAAATTGCCAGTAAGAAAAAGAGAAAATAAGAGGAGAAAATTAACAAATAAATACCACAAGATACATTTTCAAAACTGATAGAAAAGAAATGTATTAAGTACACAGGAGAGTAGTTTAAAAAAAAAAAGCCAAAGATGGCAGAATAGGAACAGCTCCGGTCTGCAGCTCCCAGCGTGATCAATGCAGAAGATGGGTGATTTCTGCATTTCCAACCGAGGTACCTGGTTCATCTCACTGGGACTGGTTTGACAGTGGGTGCAGTTCACGAAGGATGAGCCAAAACAGGGCAGGGCATCGCCTCACCTGAGAAGCACAAGGGGTCGGGGGATTCTCCTTTCCTAGCCAAGGGAAGCCATGACAGATGATACCCAGAAAAATGGGACACTCTCTCCCAAATACTGCACTTTTCCAATGGTCTTGGCAAACAGCACACCAGATTATATCCCGCACCTGACTGGGCGGATCCCACGCCCACAGAGCCTTACTCACTGCTAGCACAGCAGTCCGATATCAACCTGCGAGGCAACAGCCTGGCAGCAGGAGGGGCATCCACCGCTGCTGAGGCTTGAGTAGGTAAACAAAGCAGCTGGGGAAGCTCGAACTGGGCGGAGCCCACCACAGCTCAGCAAGGCCGGCTGTCCCTGTAGTCTCCACCTCTGTGGGCAGGGCATAGCTGAATAAAAGGCAGCAGAAACTTCTGCAGACTTAAAAGACCCAGTCTGACAGCTCTGAAGAGAGCAGTGGTTCTCCCAGCATGGTGTTTGAGCTTGGAGAATGGACAGACTGCCTCCTCAAGTGGGTCCCTGACCCTCGTGTAGCCTAACAGAGACACCTCCCAGTAGGGGCCAACTGACACCTCATACAGGCGGGTGCCCCTCTGGTACGAAGCTTTCAGAGGAAGGATCAGGCAGCAATATTTACTGTTCTGCAATATTTGCTGTTCTGCAGCCTTTGCTGGTGATACCCAGGCAAACAGCATCTGGAGTGGGCCTCCAGCAAACTCCAATAGACCTGCAGCCTAGGGACCTGACTGTTAGAAGGAAAACTAACTAACAGAAAAGAATAGCATCATCATCAACAAACAGGACATCCACACCAAAACCCCATCTATAGGTCACCATCATCAAAGACCAAAGGTAGATAAAAACCACAAAGATGGGGAGAAACCAGAGCAGAAAAGCTGAAAATTCTAAAAACTGAAGCACCTCTTCTCCTCCAAAGGATTGCAGTTCCTTGCCAGCAACGAAACAAAGCTGGATGGAGAATGACTTTGATGAGCTGACAGAAGTAGGCTTCAGAAGGTTGGTAATAACAAACTTCTCCGAGCTAAAGGAGGATGTTTGAACCCATCACAAGGAAGCTAAAAACCTTGAAAAAAGATTAGATGAATGGCTAACTAGAATAAAGTGTAGAGAAGACCTAAATGACCTGATGGAGCTGAAAACCATGGCATGAGAACTACGTGATGCATGCACAAACTTCGAGAGCTGATTCGATCAAGTGGAAGAAAGGGTATTGGTGGTTGAAGGTCAAATTAATGAAATAAAGCGAGAAGAGAAGTTTAGTGCAAAAAGAGTTTTAAGTTTAGTGCAAAAAGAAACGAACAAAGCCTCCAAGAAATATGGGGCTATATGAAAACACCAAATCTATGTTTGATTGGTGTACCTGAAAGTGACAAGGAAAATGGAACCAAGTTGGAAAACACTCTTCAGGACATTATTCAGGAGAACTTTCCCAACCTAGCAAGGCAGGCCAACATTCAAATTCAGGAAATACAGAGAACACCACAAAGATACTCTTTGAGAAGAGCAACCCCAAGACACATAATTTTCAGACTCACCAAGGTTGAAATGAAGGAAAAAATTTTAAGGGCAGCCAGAGAAAAAGGTCAGGTTACCCGTAAAGGGAAGACCATCAGACTAACAGCAGAAACTCTACAAATCAGAAGAGAGTGGGGGCTAATATTCAACATTCTTAAAGAAAAGAATTTTCAACCCAGAATTGCATATCCAGTCAAACTAAGCTTCATAAGTGAAGGAGAAATAAAATCCTTTACAGACAAGCAAGTGCTGAGAGATTTTGTCACTACCAGGCATGCCTTACAGGAGCTCCTGAAGGAAGCACTAAACATGGAAAGGAACAACCAGGACCAGCCACTGCAAAAACATGCCAAATTGTAAAGATCATCAATGCTAGGAAGAAACTGCATCAACTAATGGACAAAATAACCAGCTGACATAATGAGAGGATAAAATTCACACATAACAATATTAACCTTACATGTAAATGGGCTAAATGCCTCAATTAAAAGGCACAGTCTGGCAAATTGGAAAAAGACTCAAGACCCATCAGTGTGCTGTATTCAGTAGACCCATCTCATGTGCAGAGACATACATAGGTTCAAAATTAAGGGATGGAAGAAGATCTACCAAGAAAATGGAAAGAAAATCAAAAGCAGGGGTTGCAATCCTAGTCTCTGATAAAACAGACTTTAAACCAACAAAGATCAAAAGAGACAAAGAAAGCCATTACATAATGATAAAGGGATCAATTCAACAAGAAGAGCTAACTATCCTAAATATATATGCACCCAATACAGGAGCACCCAGATTCATAAAGCAATTCCTTAGATACAAACAGACTTAGACTCCCACACAATAATAATGGGAGACTTTAACACCCCATTGCCAATATTAGATTGATGAGACAGAAGGTTAACAAGGATTTCCAGGACTTGAACTGAGCTCTGCACCAAGAAGACCTGATAGACATCTACAGAACTCTCCACCCCAAGTCAACAGAATATACATTCTTCTCAGCACCACACTGCACTTATTCCAAAACTGACCACATAGTTGGAAGTAAAGCACTTCTCAGCAAATGTAAAACAACAGAAATAACAACAAAGTGTCTCTCAGACCACAGTGCAATCAAATTAGAACTCAGGATTAAGAAACTCACTCAAAACCATACAACTACATGGAAACTGAACAACCTGCTCCTGAATGACTACTGGATAAATAACAAAATGAAGACAGAAATAAAGATGTTATTTGAAACCAATGAGAACAAAGATACAACGTACCAGAATCTCTGGGACACATTTAAAGCATTGTGTAGAGGGAAATTTATAGCACCAAATACCCACAAGAGAAAGCAGGAAAGATCTGAAATCAACACACTAACATCACAATGAAAAGAACTGAAGAAGCAAGAGCAAAAAAAAGAATAAAATAGCTAGGAATCCAACTTACAAGGGGTGTGAAGGACCTCTTCAAGGAGAACTACAAACCACTGCTCAATGAAATAAAAGAGGACACAAACAAATGGAAGAACATTCCATGCTCATGGATAGGAAGAATCAATATTGTGAAAATGGCCATACTGCCCAAGGTAATTTATAGATTCAATTCTTCCATTCCCATTAAGCTTCACAGAATTGGAAAAAAACTACTTCAAGGTTCATATGGAACCAAAAAAGAGCCTGCATTGCAAGACAATCCTAAGCAAAAAGAACAAAGCTGGAGGCATCATGACTTCAAACTATAATATGAGGCTACAATAACCAAAACAGCATGGTACTGGTACTAAAACAGATATATAGACCAATGGAACAGAACAGAGGCCTCAGGAATAACACTACACACCTATAACCATCTGATCTTTCCATCTGATCTTTGACAAATCTGACAAAAACAAGAAAGGGGAAAAGGACTCCCTATTTAATAAATGGTGCTGGGAAACCTGACTAGCCATATGTAGAAAGCTGAGACTGGATCCCTTCCTTACACCTTATACAAAAATTAATTCAAGATGGATTAAAGACTTAAATGTTAGATCTAAAATAATAAAAAACTGTAGAAGAAATCCTAGGCAATACCATTCAGGACAAAGGCATGGGCAAGGACTTCATGATTAGAACACCAAAAGCAATGGCAATGAAAGCCAAAATAGACAAATGGGATCTAATTAAACTAAAGAACTTCTGCACAGTGAAATAAACCATCAGAGTGATCAGGCAACCTACCGAATGGGAGAAAAATTTTGCAATCTACCATCTGACAAAGGGCCAATATCTAGAATCTACAAAGAACTTAAACAAATTTACAAGAAAAAAACAACCCCATCAAAAAGTGGGCAAAGGATATGAACACACACTTCTCAAAAGACACTTCTGCAGCCAACAGATACATGAAAAAATGCTCATCATCACTGGTCATTAGAGAAATGCAAATCAAAACCGCAATGAGATACCATCTCACACCAGTTAGAATGGTGATCATTAAAAAGTCAGGAAACAACAGATGATGGGGAGGATGTGGAGAAATAGGGATGCTTTTACACTGTTGGTGGGAGTGTAAATTAGTTCAACCATTGTGCCAGACAGTGTGGCAATTCCTCAAGGATCTAGAGCTGGAAATACCATTTGACCCAGCCATCCCATTACTGGGTATATACCCAAAGGATTATAAATCATGCTAGTATAAAGACACATGCACATGTATGTTTATTGTGGCACTATTCACAATAGCAAAGACTTGGAACCAACCCAAATGTCCATCAATGATAGACTGGATAAAGAACACATGGCATATATACACCATGGAATACTATGCAGCCATAAAAAGGATGAGTTCATGTCCTTTGTAGGGACATGGATGCAGCTGGAAACCATCATTCTGAGCAAACTGTCACAAGGACAGAAAACCAAACACTGCATGTTCTCACTCATAGGTGGGAATTAAACAGTGAGAATACTTGGACACAGGGCAGGGAACATCACACCTCGGGGCCTATCATGGGGTGGGGGCTAGGGGGAGGGTAGCATTAGGAGAAATACCTAATATAGATGACGAGTTAATGGGTGCAGCACACCAACATGACACCTGTATACATATGTAACAAACCTGCACATTGTGCACATGTACCCTAGAACTTAAGGTGTAATTTAAAAAAAAGTCTGTATCAAGACATTGTATACCTAAGGAAACTCCAAAATAGCAGGGATAAAAAGAGTGGCCTAAAATCTTCCTAAGGAAAAAAAATATCTAGAACTCATACAAAGATGTAGGAATCAGAGTGGCATATTTCTAAAGAGCCACCATGGAAGTTAGAGAATATAGAGGACGTTCTGAAGGAAAACTACTCTGAGGTGAAAATTCTATACCCAGCCAAACTAACAGTCATGTGTGAAGCAAGTCGCTTACAGTTTCCTCAAGAAGTAACTGAAAAGTGCACTCTTCCAAAACATAAGAGGAATTTAAAATAATAATAATAAGTAAATAAAAAGTCATGAGGCCCTGGAGGCAGGGATTCCAAAATAGGAGAGAGGCCTGGATAATGGTGACGGGAGCTCCAGATGGCAGCAGGAAAATGGGAAAACTGGGGTGAGAAAATAGACATACTCACACAGAAAATACATAACTCCAGGAAAAATAGAATGTTGTATAGGAAAGTCAATGTAATTATAAATCACTTGGTTTTATTTGCATTAATATTGATAATTTGAATACTGACAATTGATTCAAAGAATAATTGTCATGTAAAACTATGTATTAGGAAAATGGAAGAAGTAAATGTGATGGGAGAGGTTTAAGAATGCTAAATCTTCATGTTTTGTAGTAGATGAATGTCTAGAATTTATGAAGTAACTCTATAAGCATGTTACTGAGACATCTGGAGGTAAATATCCAAATAAACAGGTGAGAGCTAAAAATGGTTGCCTCTGGAGAATGGAATTCTTGGATGAGGAGAGTAAAGTCAATTTTCTTTTGAAAATTACACTTGTAGTACTATTGATATTTAATTATTTTCACAAAAAATATATGATTTTTAAAGTTTCAGACTTGAGGTCCTCTGACCCCTAGTCCCCCCAGCCCCACTGTACTGTGTCTCAGTTGTCCTAACCATGTGGTCTTGAACAATTCATTAACCACACTTAACCAGGCAGGGTTGATCTTTGTCATCTCAGGTTAACTGTCACTTCCTCAAAGGTGTCTTCCCTGACATCCTCCAATGTAAAGATCCTCTGTCAGTTTCTCACACAGAAACTTGTTCTCCTGAGCACTCATCACAGTTTGTAACACGATAATTATTTACTTACTACCCACTTCCCTCACTAAACTATAGGGTCAATGAAGGGATATGTCTTGTTGTCTGACATCATTTCCTCAGCGACTGGCAGAGAATAAAGAATGAATGAGCTTGCCTACCTCCAACCCCTTCTCAAGAACCATCTTCCCACGTCAACAATGGCATTCTCTTCTTAGGGAGGAATGTAACACTCCCCTTGTCTGCGATTTGGCTATTAATGGTAAGAATTCCCCCAGGACAAAGACAAGGTCTTGGAAAAGGAGAGGGCTAAATCTTCCCTCCATTTGAGGTAGGTTCAAAACCTCCTGCACTCATTAAATATTGTTTTAATTCATCAAATAGGAATTATCAAACATAAGGATGTTGCATTCTTTCATACCTTTTATCATCCCTCCCTCTACCACTCCAAGTGGGGAAGTGTGAGTGGTGGTTGGGTGTGGGGGAATGTCTGATGCAGAGGGATAGGAAGTGGGATTCTTTGCTGAACTGTGTGGAAATTCCCTGGGAGCTGGGTTGGGGTAACAATCAGACCCTCACCCAGTGGCTGAGACTTTAGGAGATGCACGCTTGGCTCCAGGCTCTGCGCAACCTTGAGAGGGTCACCTCTCCATCCGTGAAATGGGCATAGCAACCAAAATTACTTTCTCCAGATCCAGGATGGTTGTGAGCATCAGATGAGATGGTAAATATTTACTGCAATCATGAGTGATGTTGGGCCAGCCACACGGGCAGCTGGGGATGGCTCATGAGCACAAGAGTCTCTGCTGCCCAGAGCTCCTGGCTTGTGGAGGGAAGCAGAGAAGCAGATCACTGGCCTGGGCTACTCTCTTATCCTGAGTTGCAGAGGTGGGCGTTGGGTGAGAGGACAACTTGGCGTTCTGCCTAGTGATTCTGGCATCTTGAGAATGTGCTTAGTGGTATCTTTTTATCTCATCATCTGCCTGTCATCTTGTCCACCCACCAACTCAACTAAGTGTAAGTATGTGAGGGGTCTAGGGAGGGAAATAGTTTAGCCAGGAAGAGAATACCAAGGACAAGTGCCCTCACCAGAAAAGCAGCCCTCACAGTGCCGAACACATTTCCCTCAGGCATCCTTTCTGCTTTCCTCTCCTCTCCCACTGCCCACAAGACACCCAAATGAGAGATGCACACGACCAGGGAATGATTCCCGCCCGTGAAAGCTGCAATCCTGAATTTGGCTGAAGGGTGGCTATAAAAATAGACAGGTACCACTGATAAACAGCAAAAGGCAAAAACCTAATCAAGACTGGGGATTTTGCAGGTCTCTGCGACACTGTGTGGAACGGCTGCAAATCAAGCTAATATGAATCACCATAGCATATCTCCCTACAGCTTGCAGGAGACTGCAGTCCCTCGGGGGATAGCCTGGTGGGTGGGGAAGATACTAACTATGATCCAGCAACAAGTTTGGGGCCTGTGGGGAGACAGGCTATTAGGGCGGCAGCCTACAGAATGCTGCCAGGAGAGAGCATTCGGGAGAAGCAGGTCATTGAGGCTGTGTGGCCCAGAAAGGTCCTGGCTGCTGTAGCCTGCAGGGAGACCCTCCAACAGAGGAAAACAGGCACGACTCGGGTGGGGGGTGGAGGACCTGTCAGCCCTGCCGGAGCACTGTGATAAGGTACAGGACAGGCGCCAGGGCTCAGGAAGAAGCAGGGAGTGCCCCTGAACACGACACAACTTTCAGTGTGAACTTGCCTCTTCCCTTTGTGTAATCAGTCTGGATCTTTGCCCACTGTCACTCTCTCATCGCTCAAAGCTTCCTCTCATTTTCCTGACCACAGCTGTATGTTTTATAGTGTGGGCCAGGAGAAAAAGCTGTGGATTCCAGTCCTTATTCTGCTATTAATGGACTTGAAACTTGGAGACAGCAAGTCCTCATACCTGCCTGGGTCTCATGTGTGTTGCCATCACAGCCGTCCGTACACCTTCCCATCTTAGACCTTCTGCTCTTCAGTCATTCTGGGTTCTTCCTTTCACCTACCTAGCGCATCCCTGGAACTGTTTGTATGGATAACTCTTCCTCATAGTTTAAAAATATAATTTTCTCAAAGAACTACCTGTGCCCTTACACATGGTTGGGACCCTTGTATATTCCTTAAGCATGTTGTATTTTTGTTTTATTGCGATGATTACAGTGTTCATTAAATAATCCTGTATGGCCAATTCCTGCCCGGCTACAGTCTCTGTGAGTGAACGTGGTTGACTGTGCCACATCCCAGCACCCAGCACAGTGACAGGCACTCCACAAATAGGTATTTAATGAATGAGTAAAGGCCAGCAAATAGCTTTGGAGCACAATTTAAGTGCTTCATTCTACACTAGGTAACAGGAGTATACGGAACAAGATACAGTTCCTGTCCTAAAACTCCAATAATATTTGGGACAGACTAAGAAGTAAACCAACAATTACAATGTCAGTGCCATAATAAGGGTAAGATCAGAGTGCCTTGGGACACATCTGAAGGAAATGCAAGCTATTTCAGGAGACCAGGAAAGGTTTATGGTATGAATTCGTAATTGCATTATAAATCCTACTGAATATGCACATTAGCGCAATACTGTGTGAGCAGAAAACCCTAGTGATATGGAGACAAGATAAAAATGCATTCTTTGTCATTTATTTGCACAAGAGACCCCCAGTTGGATGTGTTCAAATAGCATATACGGAAACACCAGAGTTGTCAATTTAAGTGGTTCTGGTGTTCTCCCATATTTTCATTTGTTTCCATACTCCTATGTGAAATATGTGGCTATTTATTTGTGTGTCATTTTTTGTCTTTATTATTCGTTTTTTTTTTCCCAAGCATCATTATCATTAGCATCACAGATGATTACTCTAAAAAGTAATGGCACTCAAATCTGGGTTCCTAAATGACTGTGAAAACAGTTAGAGCAGTCACCGAGTTCTTGCAACAACCTTGTAGAGTGGGTATCTTGTCCCTATTTACAAATAGAACCCTGAGGCTGGACGGAGGGTCCTTGCTCACACCATGAAGAAAGGGAGAACTCGGTTGTTCTCCCCATTTCTCCCATGCTCTTTGAACTCTTCCACAAGGCAGCTACGCCTCCCTTGGCATCTCTCTTCTGAGAGGCTTAGGGAATCACAATGCTCATTTTCAGTCGTTCTTGTCACCATCCCTCAATCCCTTAAAAATCAGACATGAACCGTCACCACCTTCCAGGTTCTCAGGTGAGGGCTCTGTGGTAGAACCATATATTCCTTTATGACTCACCTAGTCTGGAGCAGAATTTCTGTATTTATTTTGAGTCAGAGTCTCACTCTGTCACCCAGGCTGGAGTGCAGTGGTGCGACCTCGGCTTACTGCAACCACCACCTCTTGGATTCCAACAATCCTCCTGCTTCAGGCTTCCAAGTAGTTGGGATTACAGGCGCCCACCACCATGCCTGGCTAATTTTTTTGTTTTTCTGTAATTTTAGTAGAGATGGAGTTTCACCATGTGGGCCTTGCTGATCTCGAACTCCTGACCTCAAGTGATCCACCCGCCTCAGCCTCCCAAAGTGCTGGGATTACAGGCGGGAGCCATCACCCCCAGAATTTATTTCTAACCCAAGCATTTATTCAACTATCAGGCCAGGATTTTTTGAGGCTCTGTTATGTGTCAGAAATTGTGCTAAGAGGTTGAAATGATACAAAGATTAAAGTATTAATTTCTTCCTGTTCTTTCGTCAAGTCTAGGGGATGAGGACAGATGTGTCACACACAGTGTGACACACAGAGGGGGAAGCATGTCGTGTGGGAGTGCCCACGAGGAGGTGGCCAGGTCCATCGAGGAGAATAGAGAGGGCATGCAAGAGGGCTGCCATCCAAGGCAGGTCTCATAGGATAAGGCACCGAGGGCATGGAAGTGGAAAGAGGCCACACATGGTAGATCTGTGTAGATAAATCAATAAGTAAGGAGGAAATATGCAAGTGTAGAAAACTGGACGAGGTTGGATGCAGGTGCAGCCTGGAAAGGCAGGTTTGGTCAACTTACAGTGATCTTCACGTGCTCAGCTAAGAAGTGCGAACTTCCACTGAATAAGGAGGTGGGCAGAGAGAAGAGCGACAGGCGTACCAACAGTTTCAGCTCGGGCCCCCGGGTGGATGAGATGCTATTGATCCCAATAATAACATCAGGGGGAGGAGAAGGTTTGAGAATATGGTTTTCTACATACTGAGTGTGAGAGGCCTCTTGCATATTCAAGTCCACGTGTTTAATGGGTAGGGGGACATATGAGCCTAGATCCCAGGGAAGAGATCTGGTGAAAGATGTAAATTTCAGAGTCATCTTTGTGAAATTGAGAGTAGAAGTCGTGTAATGAAGAGATCACCCAGATGGTATGTAGACATGTAAAAGAGAGACAAGGATGAAACCTCAACAAACATCGATATTAACTCAGAGACAAGAAGAAAAGTAAACATGGGTTTTCGGAGTCAGAAGGAGGAGCAGAGGAATGTAGCGACCTGGGGTTCAAGATTGCAAAGCACTTCAAGGATGGAGGCCCATCAGGTCAACCCTTCAAAGCAACTGTGTTGAAGAAATGAAAAGATGAGTCAATGGTAAGGTCATGGTCGACCTTGACACATGTCCTGATGGAAGCTGATTTGCAATGAACTGTGTAATACATGATAACTGAAGAGTTGGAGACCCACTTTCAAGAAGTTTAGCTGAGACACCAGGCGAAGTGGGAAGTGCAGGCAGAACACCGAGGGACAGGAGGCATTAAGGGAGGCCCAATCTCATTTACTGGGAAATGGGAATTTTAAACTTTTATTTAGAATGTTTTCAGATTTGTCCACCCTGTGAGGTAAATCCTGTCATGGTTTTCCAGAAAGTAGAGAGTTCAAGGGGTCTTATTAAGAAGAGGTATTGGTCATTTTCTTCTTCCTTGTCCCTGGATCAGAGAATGTAAACTGAGAAGCTATACTTATTTTTTTTTTCTCAGCACAAATACACTGGTAAGAGAAGCTGTCATTTTTAAGACATTCTGACTTACCTACTAGATGTTTTCACAGTTAATGGCTAAAGATTCAGATTTTTTACGCCAGACTTTATTTGATTTTACTTCAGGGAATATGCTACGGTCTTTCTTACAATTCTACACATCCATAGAAAAAGCATCCCTGAATTGGAGACCTTGATATCTCAGGTGCCGGTCTTCTGCTTCAGGACTGGACAGCCACAGCGAGATGGCTGCTACCTCTCATCGCATCCCAGATGCAACCTGACTCAGGAAAGCTACATATGTAGTTAATTCAAGGTCAGCATCTTTCTCCTTCCTGGCAAGCCGCTGACCACCAGAACCATTGCCCTCCTGCCCTCTCTGCCTCTGAAGGTCAAAGGGGTAAAGACCAACTTGGGGGAAGATAATAGAGTGACAGCATCTCATAAAAGAGAGATCTAAGGCTGGAGAGAAAGTCTGCTGGTTGGGTGAGGTGCTTCTGTGACTAGGGGAGGAGGAATGTTGACCCGGTGAACTCAATTTACTCCATTGCTTTACGCTTAAGAAAATATGCCAGCTCTTCCTCCGCCTTTTGTGCCCCCAGAAAGCCCAATGGCCACAGCTCTCTGCAACCTGCCACTTGCCTACTAATTTAGCCATTGAGCAGAAGTTTGGGCTCTGACAGGTGGGCCTTCTGACAAGAGCAGAATGGATATCAGGGTCTCTGGCCTTTGGGTCCTGATTTCATTTCAGATTAAGAGGTGCTGAAATGCAGCAATCGATAACTCAGCTCTTTTGTTTGCTTGTTTTTTCCAAGTCCCCAAAGAGATTAGATCTGATTTCGCAGACCTTTAGCAAATTTAATTGTTTTTTATTCACAGTCACTCAGTACAACTTCTTAGAGGCAGGTAGCAGAGGAATTCTCCGCAGCATATGGGGCTCCTTTAAGCTAAAAGCAGGGTTCCTTGGGTGTGCAGAGGAGCCGAGGGTTGTGCCCTCGTGGGGATGCACTGGCTTCCCATGGCTCTTAACCCCCGTGCAGCCGCCCTTCCCACCACTGTCCTGGAGCAGGATTTCTGTCTGCCTCAACTCAAGGGGTCCACAAAGAAATGTGTGTATGGAATCAGGGATGCACATTCTCAGTTCCCAGACTTCTTCCTGACACCCAGATTATGGCCACTAGGAGTCTTCAGGAAGGTTGAGAAGAATCTGAAGGGAAAGATGACCTCTTGGCCTAAAAAGGACAAGGAACTTGAAGCATATGCCCCAAAGACCCCCCAGGCCCTCAGTGATGCCTCCCAAAATGGGACACTGGCAACCTCCCAGCAGTCGTGGCCATTGGTCACCACCTCCAGAAAGCATCTCCACCACTATCAGCCTTGTGTCTCACCTGGTGAGAGTCCAGGCTTTCTGCACACATTACCGGCTACGTTAACAAGTCTTGACTATTTTACTGTCTTCCTCAACACAACTCTGCTATTGCCCAGGAAGATAACAGTTGCAAATAACTTTTTGTTTCTCCCAAGAACTTACTGAAAGACCCATTAAGCTACCAAAACAGAAAAAATATTAAAGGACAGTTTCTACCCCCAAACTCTTTATATCCAGTAAACCTAGATGATTACATCATGATTCCTATAGATACTGATCAGCCCTCTCCCTAGCTCCTGCATTGAGAGACTTGCTTTAAATCAGGCTTCAAAATCTCCTAAGTGGTCCTGCTTTGCCCTTCTCCTTCAAAGGCACTACTGACACTATGCAGGTGTGGGGCTTTCCTTGGTGCCAGAAACCATGAACTTGGCTGTGTCTTATCAACATGTTGTTTTCGTGATTGTGGAGGAGAGCCCATATTCGACCCTGGTTTCAGGGAAGTCTTTGGACTCTTTCCTCTCTCAGAGTTCTAAGTTCTCCTTATCATGTTGTTGGGCTTTTAATGTGTATATTATTTACTTTAGTGTATTTGAGCCTTAACATCAAAGAGCTGCTATTGATTGAGGCATCTGAAGCCAAACTGTTTAAATGTGAGGGTATGTAACTCTCAGCAGGAGCTACAGGACGTTTTTTGGGAAACTGTAGCCTCAGATTGCACAGAACCTTGCACATAAGTTACTTCATTTAAATTATTTCTCAGCCCTCCTAAACCAAACACAAACAAACACATAAAAACCCCAAGAGGTATCAAATATCACATTAAAAATGAGACAACTAGCTGTGTGGAGGCTAACACCTGTAATCTCAGCACTTTGGGAGGCCAAGGCAGGTGGATTACTTGAGGTCAGGTGTTCAAAACCAGCCTGGCCAACATGATGAAACCCTGTCTCCACTAAAAATACAAAAAGATTAGCCAGGTGTGGTGGCAGGTGCCTGTAATCCCAGCTACTTGGGAGGCTGATGCAGGAAAATTGCTTGAACACAGGAGGTGGAGGTTTCAGTGAGCCAAGATCGAGCCACTGCCTTCCAACCTGGTGACAGCGGGGACTCTGTCTCAAAAAGGCCGGTCGCGGTGGCTCATGTAATCAACACTTTAAGGAGACCGGTGAGGAAGATCAGCGATCCAGGAGTTGGAGAAACATCCCACAAGCTAACATGGTGAAACCCGTCTCTACAAAATAATAATAATAATAATAATAATAATAATAATAATAAAATTAGCCAGATGTGGTGGTAGGCACCTGTAGTCCCAGCTACTCAGGAGGCTGAAGCAGGAGAATGGTGTGAACCCAGGAGCCAGAGCTTGCAGTGAGCTGAGATCACGCCACTGCACTCCAGCCTGGGCAACAGAGAGAGATTCTGTCTCAAAAAAAAAAAAAAAAGAAAGAAAGAAAGAGAAAACTGAGTCCCAAAAAGGGTTAGGTGGCTTACCCAAGGTTTGAAGACAGGGAGAATATTAGAACTTCAAGTCAGGCTTTTCCCCTCTCAGTCCAATGATCTTAACAACAAAGTGCACTTAATTTGATATGACAAACATACAAAGAATAAGAAGTTTTAAAAAATAACGAAGCAGGCCAGGCGTGGTGGCTCACTCTTGTAATCCCAGCACTTTGGGAGGCTGAAACAGGCGGATCACGAGGTCAGGAGATCGAGACCATCTTGGCTAACATGGTGAAACCCCCATCTCTACTAAAAAATACAAAACATTAGCCAGGCGTGGTGGCGGACATCTTAGTCCCAGCTACTTGGGAGGCTGAGGCAGGAGAATGGCACAAACCCAGGAGGCGGACCTTGCAGTGAGCCGAGATCGCACCACTACACTCCAGCCTGGGCGACAGAGCAAGACTCCATCTCAAAAAAAAAAAAAAGAAGAAAGAAAAAAATAAAAAATAAGCAATTGCAAACTAGACAGTAACTTATCAGCATGCTCCTGCTAAGATAAACACGCTGCTTCACAGGTCACTCAGATACTCCAGGCATTTATCTGAAATAACTTGAGGAAGGTGCATAACTCAGTTTGCCTGCCTGTCAAATGGGTCTAAGCGGTTCGTACATCCCTAAGAAACTGAAATTCTGCTGGCATAGTTTTTGCAATACAGAAGAGGCAAGGAAGAGACACAGATCCTGTCTCCAGTGCAGTGTGAGTGGCACTGAGATCCTGGCAGCCTCTACTCAGACCTGTATGCAAATACCTTAGCAGGACATAGGGATCCAATTGATTTCCCATCTGCTATTTTCTCTCTTTTTTTCCTTTCTTTCCTTAAAAAAAGTGAGAGAGCAGAAATTCTTCCTATTCTGCATTAGTGCTTGATGTAATGGTGCAAGGCATTTTTCATTTATCATCATTACGTCAGTCAAAGAAACACCTAATAATGTAAATGCAAGAAGAAAGCCATTAAGAGTTTATTTGCATGGCAGCCTTAAGCTCATTCTCCACTCAGGAGAGAGTGTGAAGTGGAAGTTAAATGCACAGGGTTACCTCCCTCACCAGCTGGTCAGGGGGGCACCACTTATAGCCTTCACCTAAGGAAGCCTCGGGGAGATGGAAAGACCCTCCTTCTGAGAAATGCGTGCTGGAAGGTGGAGTCTGGCTGCTGGTTTCACTGGAGGAACTGGAACTGCTGTCTACAATCCCCTTCCTAGATAAGAGGTGGACGGTGCTACACCCTGACCAACAACGCAGACAGAACCAGATACTTTATTGTCTGCAAGTCGGTTTGGGTTTGTTGACCTCCAGGCAGCCTGCCACTTTTGCGGATTCTGAGTTGACATCGGAAAGCACTCATGGTCTGGGGGCTGCTAGCCTTTTCAAGACTGTCAGCAACAAGCATCTTTCCAGGCAAGCACCAAGCCCTTGAGTCGACTTTGTGCCCCTGGAAGTACCTATCATGCTACCAGTTGCCAATAGAAAGAAGCTCAGCAACAATAACATGTTTTATGTGAATGAATAAATGAACTACACACCCTGGTAGAGATCCTACAGGTCCACACCTTTAAACATTTTCACGACATCAACCTTATTTTAGAAAACTTCAAAACTCAGAGAACCCAGGTATTTGGGGGGTGCTGAATCTTTACTATGAATGGATTCTCCTCTAACTCATCATAGCAGAACTAGAAAGGCACAGAATACGGAGAAAGAGAAAATTGAATTTAAATGCCTTATCAGACATTTGGTGAGAGCTTAGGAAACTTGTTTAATTTTCCAGAGCCTCAGTTTTCTCATCTATAAAGTGGTGCAATGGGTTACTCTAAGTAATAAATGAAAGGATGCAAAGCAGCACCTTTGAATCTGTAATATGCATCCATATAATCTAAGGATCTTGTTCAAATGCTGAATCTTGTTCAACTCTTGAGATGGGGCCTGAGAGTCTGCCTTTCCGAAAAGCTCCCACGTGATGAAAATGCTGATAGTCCTGGCACCACACTTTGTATAGCAAAAATGTAGGGCATCTAATACAATTCCTGGCACATAATAAATGCTCAGCAAAAGTAGATCTTGTTATTGATTATTTTCTGTTTGCGGACTACTTCATTCATGGTTATAAAGTAGAAACAAGAACAGGAAGATATATAGTCCCTGATCCTAAGCTGATGATTCCTTCAATATTCAACAACTATTTAAAATTTAGAAGGAAAAATAAATCTCACATGTAAAATGCATCAAATAAGCAAGTGGATTTGAAGTGTAGGAGGAAAGAGTAAAATTAGCCATCTGCAATGACTTCCTGCGTGCTGACGTCTTGATTTATACTGGTATACATTCCTTGGAAGGGCGGGAGAGGGAAAAGTGCTCTTATACAATTTCCTGCCCAGAGAGTTGTCCAAGAGTGCTCAGGTTCCGTATGATCTGGAGCGGGGAGGATGGCCCAATTTACTTTGAAAGATGCTTGTTAATTTGGGGGATTCTGAGATTTGCCCAAGAAATTTGTCACAGAGCAGATTCCAGAAGGACTTTGCTGCTTCTGATTTTCTACTTAATTTGTGCCTGATCAAAAACTAATGGCTCTCTTAAAGACTTAGGTATGTGACATACATTTCTCAATCTAACACTGACTTCCAAGCACCTGGTTCCAGTGGTAATATTCTGTAATAGGACTGAAGGTGGGACACCTTGTGGGGAGGAGATACACATTCAGACCCCGACGAGGGTGTGATGGAGAATCTGGCAGAGGAGGAAGAAGGCAGGCAGCAGATTGAAGTTGGCCAGGCATCAAGTTCTGAAATATTCTGAAACATTCAAATGTGACTGTTCTCAGATGTCCCAGCTATCCCTGCAAGAGCCTATCAGAATCCTGAGCTCTCCTGGGCTCAGACAAAATAAACCACACCCCTTCCCTTCCTCCATCAGGCAAAGTAGGCGGGATGCCTACACCAAGTTAACTGCGTTGTGGACAAAACGCGGGGCTCAGATTTGAACTGCAAACTCTCAGTGTTATTCCATCCATGATTCTTCACGGGCTTGTGCTCCTGACCACGGCCTACTCACAGGACATCGGAACCGTTAATATCTCCAGAGAGCATGTAAATCCCCCAGTAATTATGGAAGTAAAATGCATTTACAGGCACAACCCTTATTAGCAAGCAGCCACCATAACAAAGTTATGAGGAAAAGGAAAATCCTCATGTGTATTCATAAGGAGAAGAAAAAAGCTAACCCCAAATAATCACAATGCTAAATATGCATCTCCCTAGGCTAAGGTGGGTAGTTCTTAATAAAGATATGTAGGTTAGTCAGCAGTTGCTTTGTTTAAAAGTTGAGGTGGAGCATGGGAAGCATGAAGCAGGTAGGATATAGGAGACAGTTCTGAGAAAGGGAGAGTCTAAATCTTGACCCATGTCACCTCCCTGTCATTTCCTCCGTGGGCCCTTAGGGAAACCGGCTGGAACTGCATATGCAGTAGCTTCCTATAAATGAGTCCTAATTAAGTCCCTGTTCCGGGAGGCCTTTCTGGAGGGTTACCAGATCATTAGTCTTGGTATCAAAAAAAGAGTCTATGTGGGAAAAGGTCAAAGGATCCAAAGGAACCTTCAGCATCCATCCCTCCGATGCCTCCTCTCCCCGCAGGCAGGGCTGCACACTGGCCTCCAGGCAGGAGAAGGGCCATGTGCAGGCGGGATTGGAAATCTTCCTTAGATGACTCTGTCCTCTCTTGCACAGGTGAACCCTGTTGCTTCACAGAAAAAATATTAGCCAAGGACTTTTGGTCATCCAGGGCAGGAAGCATGAGAGTCAGCCATTCCCTCGGCTCCAGGGGAGGAGGCGAGTTGCAGCCAGGTACAGGACATGCTGATCTCAGGGCAAATGCATGATTTCTTGAAGTAAAGTTTCAGTTAATAAGATGGCATGCTTCTTCCTCCGGGTCAAATTCTCTCCAAGCTTCTAGCACATCTCACACCTGCAGGGGCCTGCGTGCTGGGCTCCAGGTCTAAGGGTAGACACTTCATTTGCTCAGGATAAAGAGAGACTGGAGAAAGAGAAGAGAGGGCAAAGGAGAAAGGCCAAGGCCAGGGAATGGATGCGAAGCTCCAGGGTGTGGTCGGCGTGGAGCAGAGGAGGCATTCCATTATGGAGGAAAACCAGACCAGGCATTTCCCAGCAAATGCTGGTTCTAAAGACATGAGACTCTCACCATTGTTCCCTAGACAGACTAAAATGGACTTTCATACAAAATGAAAAAGAAATAAAACAAATGTATTTTTTGTTTGCTTTTCTTTTTTTCTTTTCTTTTTTGAAACAGTGTCTTGCTCTGTCACCCAGACTGGAGTGCAATGGCCTGATCTTGGCTCACTGAAACCTCCGCCTCACGGGTTCAGGTGATTCTCCTGCCTCAGCCTCCTGAATAGCTGGGACTACAGGTGCCCAAGACCGTGCCCGGCTAATTTTTATATTTTTAATAGAGACGGGGTTTCACCATGTTGGCCAGGATGGTCTTGAGCTCTTGACCTTGCGATCCGCCCGCCTCAGCCTCCCAAAGTGCTGGGATTACAGGCGTGAGCAACCCGCCTGGCCTGCTTTCCTTGGTTAAGTCTCCTGAGCCCACCCAATTCCAGACGCCCAAGGCTTGAATTCCATCAATGGCTGCTCTGCAGAAGGGAGAGAGCCAGGGATGCATAAGGATGGAAGTCAGTCTCCAGCTCCCAGTGGGTCTAGAACATGGAGGTTTGTGGGTGAAGAGAAAGATCTTGCCAGTGAAGTGGGCCTTGAGCCTCCACAATGTACTCAGCATTGCTGTTTATGTTAGTTTCCTGTTGCTGCTATAACAGATCACCGTAGACTTAGTGGCCTCAAACAACATAAATCTATGACCTTACGGTTCTGAAACGCTGAGGCTCAAAGCAGTCTTCCTAGGCTAAGGTCAAGGTGCCGCGGGGCTGGTTCTTCCTGCAGGTTCTAGAGGAGTCTGTTTCCTCCTTTTTCTCAGCCTCTAGAGGCTGCCTGCTTGATTTGTCTCATGGCCCCTCATTGCATCTGTCCAACCTGTTTCTCCCGTCATCATGTCTCCTGTTCCTGCCTTTGACTTATAAGGACCTTTGCCATTGAATCAGGCTCATCTGGATAATCCAGGATAACTCCCCATCTGAGGATTCTTAACCACATCAGCAAAGTCCCTTTCTCCATAGGCGGCATCTTGTTTGCAGGTCCCAGAAACTAGGGCCTAGACACCCTTAGGGACGAATGGT
Organism: Papio anubis; assembly: GCF_008728515.1. NCBI lineage: Eukaryota > Metazoa > Chordata > Mammalia > Primates > Cercopithecidae > Papio > Papio anubis. Next base: position 3,388,870 of record NC_044987.1, read on the forward strand.
CCCTCATTACCCAGCCTGCTATACCATCACTTATGAAATGCCATTGAGCAATTGCTACATGACAGCAGGACATGGTACCTGGGGCTGATCACCTGACCCCAACAACCAAAGGAAGGGGCAGGTTGATGACGGCTGCCTAGCAGAATCTTCCAACAGCATTCTCGGGCATAGATGGCTCAGGCTGAGTGCTCCAGAAATGGTGGGCAGCCAACTCTGTCCCACATTCACTCCAGTCTAAACCACCAGCAGTTCTCACCTTATTCAACTGTAATGGCCTCCCCATATCTGCTACTGCCCTCCTCCAATTTCCTCCAGACACAGTAGCTCAAAGAATCCTTTGTACCTCCATCCTTCCCTCCAATGTCTTGCCATTGCACTTAAAATAAAATCCAACTTTTTATTATGGCCTTCAACCCCCTACATGATGTGGCTTCTGTCCCCTTCCCTTTTATTCCATTTCACTCTTTCCCTCACCTACCCAGCCCAGCCACGATGGCTTCTTTCAGTCCCTTGAAACATGCTGAGCTATTCCCCCACCTCACTGCCTCCCCTCATTCTGTTCTCTCTGCCTGAAATGCTCTTCTGTCTGCTCTTTTCATCCCTGGTCCCTTCTCATCCTTCAGGCCTCAGCCTACGTGTCCTGCCTCCAGAAGTCCTTCTCTGGATCATTCTACCTATGGAAACCTCCCTCTACCCCTGTCTTATTCTCCATTATTTCATCATGTGCACTGTCGTAGTACTCACCAATTTACTTGCACCTAATAACAGATTTTCATACACATATAAGGCAAGAAAATCAGACAAATAATTTACCAGCAGTTTAGCTGTTCTCTCGAAGACTGAAGACCAGACTCCATTACTAGACTATAAAATAATGGTAACGAGGAAGCGCAGGTCTGTTTTTTTTTTTTTTTTTTTTTTTTTTTTTAACCAAGGTATGTTTAGCTTCAGCTCAGTGCTCAGTTCATGGTAGGCTGAATCATTTGTTTGAGGGATGGATAAATGAATGAACAGATGGATGGGTAAATGGGAGGATGGGTGGGTCTATGAGAGCTTACCTAAGGGAGTTGCTCGACTCAGCCTGACTTGTGAGGTCTCTAAACTGGTATTGTAAGTGCACACCTTAGTGATTATCTCTCCCCATTTGGCAATGAAAGAACAAAAGGTGACGGTGCCACCTTGATTTTAATGCATAGGAGATTTGGTGTGGAGTACAGGCCCTCCTGGCTCTGAGACTTTGCACACATATGATACGCAAACATCAGCAGACAGACAAAACCTTGGTGATCTGTTTTGCTTTCTTGCAATTTAATAGAGAATCAATAGACTGACCAGGGAAATCTACATTTTGGTTTTATCTCTTCTAACCTCTCCAGTGACTCCTGCCGGGGTACAAGTAGTTGGCTTTGCACAGAGACAAACAGGAACATAATCATGTCTGGTCTGTGAGTGGACGTGTGGGCTTTTGAGGCCAATTTAATCACGGTGCCCCTAATCTCCGTGCCGGCCTCCACCACTTGCTCTGCATTTACATGCTGTTTGTTCCTTCTCTACCTGCTCTCAATTCCTTAAAGCCCAGTCTCTGAAAGAACTATTACCAATCCCTGTGAGTGGAAGATGGGAAACAAAGGAGACTTGGATATCTCTAGGTGGTGTCTGACCTTCACAGATGTGGCCACAGAGATCTGCACCATAGCTTCTAGCGTGCATCGCTGCAAACGCAGACGTGCTGATAAAGCTGTGGCAGCCTGCAGCCCATGCAAAATGCTGCCGTTGGGATGCAGCAAGGCGTTTGGTTTCTGTGAGTCCTCTAACATCACAGCTTTGATATCAGCTTCCTCGTGAGCTCGACATCCCATTCAAAATGGCTTTGTTGACATTTAAAGGTCTCTATCAGTCTAGTCATGTGGCAAAAAGGACTGGATACAATCACTCCGGCCTCACTACCTCCTAGCTGAACCTAAGACAAAATGATTGCTGTCTGAATGGCAAGCCCAGGAGCTCCTTCCAGCTCTACGATTCTATGATCCTATGATGCCTCCTGTTCAGCCAGTTGTCTGAACCTCTCTGACTGCCAATAGCTCAGAGAAAAATCCCATTAAAAGAGCAAATGAAACCTGTAACGAAACTTGTCAGGAGACTGCCAAAAGCCCAGGACACTTTCCACCATGGACTGTATTCCAAAATGCTTACACTGCCAAAGGGACTTCTAGGTGAGACATAAAATGCAACTTTCTAGCAGTGCATGTTGTGGATCAAGGGAAAGAAAATCATTGACTGACTTCCTTCTTGGGGATTAGGCCCCATCTTCCTAGAGGAAGAGAGCTGGTCCAGATGGATTTTGGAGAGTTATGATAGTTTAGGTTCTTTGATCCTTTTTCTTGATAATTTTCACAACCCTTACTTAAATTACCAAACTGAACACCTCAGTTAAAATAATGAACATGCCATTTTCCATCTAAATCAATAATCGCAGCCAGGAACAATAGCCCTAATTTTCCTTAATATAAATTCCCTGGAGAGTTTACAGTATTCAGAATAACCCAAACTCCAGCTCAGAACTAAGGGCTAGACCCTTCCCTATACCTATAGGGCTACACACTGCCTTCAAGTTTGCTCTAGACCAATTAACTTATTTCTCCAGTTCCCACTAATACTAAATAACAAGTCTCTTAATATCTAACAAAATACAACTCTTTCTGGAGCCAGGAAAGCATGCCACATCAAATACAGGTTATACTAATTGGATCAGAGGGGGCTGAGTCGAACATGGTATTTTTAGTAGAGTTAGCCCTGAGCCCACAGTTTGGGTAGGCTTTCACTGTAAAAGGTAAGGGGGAAATTATTAGATGCCATTTCTTATTTTTTGTGTTTAATGAATAGTCCTATAGATGAAACAAACGGCATTTGATCAGCTGATATTTTGCTTGTCATGAGGTTGTCAGGATAGCTACGAGTTTAAGCTGCCATTCAGATTAATGGAAAGATCTGAGAGGTTAGTAGATCCTGAGAAAAATGATACAATTCATTAGCCATTAAACTAGAGGTTGTCTAATTTTACAAATTTCTTCATTTTACAAATGAAAACATTGAAAATAAGAAAGGCTTTGTGACTCCCCCAAGGTTACATGCTAATATTGAAATAGAATTGAGACTGGAAAACAGGTCTAATGATCATTTCACCACCAAAGGCAATCAGAAAAGGGTATAATGAGAACAACATTTATTTTTATCTTTTTTTTCCACTTGCACTTCTCTGCTAACATTCCTCCCAATCTTCCAACCCACTCTTTAATTCAAATTCTATTTAAGAGGACATTATATCAAAAACAAGACTTGAAATCTGTTCCTTTGATTTTTAAATCAAGTTATTTTAAAAGTTCAAGTTTGTTTGGAAGATCTTATGGTAAGACCAGTGGTCCTTTCTTTGCTTCACCCAAGAGGTCCCCCATCCCTGCCTCCACATACAATGGAAGTTTAGACTGAGTTTGTTTATTGAGTCTAACTGTGTCTTATACACATGGACCTGATTTTGCTGGTAAGTCTAGTTGGCTCCCCAAGCATAGTGAGTAGAAAACAGGAAGTCATCAGCCACTGGTGAAGGTGGCAGACGGGCTATGGTGTTTGATAGGTGGAAGGGAGGTCAGGGGGAGGCAATCATGTGTTTGACAAAGCTTTTCATGGCTTCTTACTCAGCAGTTCCTGTAATGCAGCTAATGTGCAAGTGAAATATGAATGGTAAAAAATGATGAGCTTGAAGGTTAAGTTCATTTACCACTTCATACCCTCTAGTTCCTCTCTCCCCTGCTTTTCTTACCCACATAGAAAGGGGTTTGGAAATAAGAACACAATATTGAGATACGTCCCTGGCTTTGGGTGTAGAAAAGGGAAAAAAAAAAAAATGAAAAGAAGAAACTTCCTAATCATGATCTGTACCAAATATAGTTGCCAGATAAAATACAGGATACCCAGTTAAATTTGAACTTCAGATAAAAAGCAAACTATTTTTGAGTGTAACTATGTCCCCAATATTGTCTGGAGCATACTTGTACTAAAATAGTTTTCATTGTTTATCCAAACAACAAATGTAACTGGACATTCTTTATTTTCATTTGCCAAGTCTGACAACCTTAGTCCCAAAGTGAATAATGAAGGACATTGTCTATGTTTGTCTTCCCTACTATCTCCTGTACCTACTACCGAAATAAACACATCAAAACAATGAGGGCAAAAACCTCCAAGATTTTAACCCATATGCCACTAAGAAAATTCTAAATTCATGGGGAAATTCAAGAGTCATCGTGGTTTAGGCCATGACAGTTGTTTTCAGCATACATCAGAATCACCTGGAGACCTTCTTAAAATACAGATTTCTGGGCTTCACCTCCACCTTTTCAGATCCAGTAGGTCTGGAGTTGAGCCTGGGAATCTGCTTTCTGACAGTTTCCTGGTGATAGGAGGTTACTGTCTGGGCTACTGGTTTAGGAGAAGGAGTCGTGACCTAAAAGTCAGGTGCCCACAGTCCTGGTTTCTGTTCTACTCTTTACTAGATGTGCAATTTTGAATAACTGATTTGGGGTTATTTTGTTTATGCTAATAATGCAGTATATGATTATATTCTCAAGCAATATGGATATAAATTAGCTAAGCACTTCCCAAAATGACCTTGTCTGGAGAAGAGTTTGTCAACTTAGACTAATAGCGATCGGTGTGTGCTCACCACAGCCAGGGCTCAGAGGCGGTTCCAAAAGCTTCTGTGAAGAGCTGGGGCACACCAGGCATCAGGCCGACCCAGTTTCTTGTGGAGCAAACTCACTTCATCCGCTTTATATATTGGGCACTGTGAGGAGATTCTCTTTGTAGAAAGGCGCCACTAATTTTTTAAGTTCAAAACCCATTGACTTAGAAAATCACCACCTAGGATCCTTTTTAAGAGTCTGCAATTACAGCTCAACCCCATTCCAATTCCATCCTTTATCATCTCTCCAGATTGCCTGCTGTTGGATTCGCTAATAATAAATAGTCCTATCAGTCTCAAGGGAAGAATCGGCCCTGGCTTCCGCCTGATGCACACCAGAGTCATCACGATTATTCACACTAGGAGTCAGATGCAGGTGGGGAGACTGGAATCTGTTGGGTTTGGGGCTTAGGGCTTAGGGATGCACAATTTGCTTTCCAATGGCCTGGGCAGCTGCACTGTATAGACAACTCTGTTTGGCAACGGAAGGACTAACATGCAAGCCTCTGAAGGGTTAGAAAGAACCTGCAAGAACTTAGAAAAATTCAAGTACATTGATGGGAAGGCAGGATATTGTAAATGAAGAAATAGGCAGGTTGATTTGGACAAAATTAAAGAAGGAATGAGGAACCAATTAAGAACCCCCATCCATCACTGGCACCAGGCACATGCAGGTACTTGCAAAAACCAGGGATGCTAAACAGCCAGGGCAGAGCACGGGAGACCATGGTGTATGCATCCAAAGAATATCACAGAGTGTTGCCCTTGATCCCTTCTCCTCCAAAGGACTCCGTTCACTCCCGAATGCTCCTGAACTTCAGAAAGAACATGTCTGAGGGAAGTGGCAGTCCCGGACCTGCTGCCCTGATCTGCACGCAGCTGCATTCATCACGGGACAGACTTGGGTCTGGCCTCTAGCACTGGCCCCTTTACAGGGATCAGAGACTGGGGTCCCAGCAGAGTGCAAGCTCAGCAATGGTCAGGTCAGAGACAAAGGCAGCAGGCAGACTGTCCACTCAGTCCTGGAGAGGGAAGGAAGCGATCTTGGCTCTCCAGCCTCTGCTCAGAGAAAATCCATGCCCCCAGGACACTCTGGTTTGCTTCACCTCCCAGAGTTGGTGGCCAGAGCCATGGTGTAACACGTGTCTCTAGAGTTTACCTGTTTCATGCTGCCCCACCTTTCACCAGAACACCCTGCTCCTCCTTTTCTCTGCATATGGATTCTTTCTCAAGAGTTCAGGAACGACACTGGTGGAAGAAATCTTAAAGATCTATCTGTTCACAGGTAAGGCCGATGAATTGAGGTTCAGTTGTGGGCTTGCCCAAAATTACATAGCTAGTTAGGGTCAAGCTGGGTCTAGACAAGAACCTGGATCCCACCACTCTACCAGAGATTGTCCCTGCACCTTTCCTCCGCCTTCGGCCACAGGAGGCCTTGTCCTCATGGTCTCCCCTGCCCTCCTCACAGCCAGATCAACACAGTAACCATGTGGATTCATTTTTCCTGACTTTTCATTCCCATAACTTGTCCTGCTTATCCCCGCGGGTTTGGACTGCCAGGAACCTGCTGCCCACACGGCAGGAACATGTGTCTCACTTGCACCTTCAAAGACAACGCAGCCATAAACACTATTATTTTTAATAACATCCCTAGGTTTGGCAACCCCACTGTCTGTGTGCCTGCCTTAATTTAATCAGACTACTGGTTCTTTGAGACTGTGATATAAAGGAAATAGCACTGAGCTGACAAAGATTCCCACTTGGGGAGAAAACGCCACGGTAACTGCAGAATGGTAGCTCTTCCCAAAGCCTCTGACAAAACAGCTCTGGCCCGAGGACAAGAGCAGCTACGGGGCTCTTTCAGGGATGGAAGGTCGGGCCGTGCCATTGATCAGCACTGTTCTCAACTTGTACTCAACTCACACCACTCCGGCAGCTTCACCACAGTGGGTGGTGGCACTCCAGAAAGCTAAAGGAAGCACGCTCCTGTTTATTACTGAAACAGAATAAAATGCTATTTAAAGGCAATCAGTTGGAATTGCTTTCAATACATAAATATTTTGGAAAATGATTAGTTCATTTTAATTACTTCACTAACATGGAAAACAATATTTTTGCAAGCCGTGAGTTCTCCGAGGAGGTTACAAAGTGGCACCAACTCTATTCTGGCGCCTGACTCTATCCTTTGAAAGAACAGCCATTATCTATTCTATGGGCACCAGGGAGGAGTTGAGGCAGGAAGGGGAGCAAAGAGTTGTGTGAACCTCACAAAACCAGGTACAGAAGGTCTGCCCCATCTTCACCCCAAGGCAGCGTAAGGTCTTCTTAGATCTTAAAGGTTTAATGTTACCCTTTGGCCTAAGACATCAGGAACTGGGCCAGGCTCCACCCAGAATCTAAAACCATTGATAACAAAAGGTTCTCCTACTGTAGGGTTCTCCTCTTAAACATTTCAGCAGAAAGCAAACATTTTCCCTTTGTTGTAATTAGTGATGATTAAGAAACACACACACACACACAAAAGAAACACACACACACGGCCCATTAGGAGGGAGCTGCTTTTGCTGAGAATTGCGTTACAGTGCATGTTATTTTATAAAAACCACTGGGCACAGTGGCTCACGCCTGTAATCCCAGCACTTTGGGAGGCCGAGGTGGGAGGATCACAAGGTCAGGAGATCGAGACCATCCTGGCTAACACGGTAAAACCCCGTCTCTACTAAAAATACAAAAAGTTAGCCGGGCGTGGTGGCGGGGCCTGTAGTCCCAGCTACTCAGGAGGCTGAGGCAGGAGAATGGCGTGAACCCCGGAGGCGGAGCTTGCAGTGAGCCGAGATCGTGCCACTGCACTCCAGCCTGGGCAACAGAGCGAGACTGTGTCTCAAAAAAAAAAAAAAAAAAAAAAACAAAACCCACTTTGTAGATATTTCTAACTCAACAAGCTAAGCACCAATACTGTACTTATAAGCACAGACAGCAGATGAGATAAGAGTGCCATCAATAAACCACATCACTCAGCAACAAATTCGTTACTGTCAATTACTTGGGGGAATCAACAAACTCTTTTACTTTTCCTATGTTATCTAAATGTCTAATTTGATACAGTGGGGAGGAGAGAGGAGGACAGTTTTGTCTTAATGTTCTAGATTATGTAGAAATTGAAGTGATAGAGATTATACAGGTGAATATCAGAGTCACAAATCTATGCTTTGGGTTGAAAACATACTGATAAACAACTGTTTTCTTTTCTTTCCTATCTCATTCCTTAGCTTGCTCCTTCTTTTCTTCTGCACAGTATCATTTCCATGGAACTGAAATGCCCCAAAACATGATACATGCTGAGCCTGGGGCTTGGTCTAGCCTGGTAAATTTCATAGATCCCAGCCTGCTGAGTTCGTCATTGTTTCAGGACGAGAACTTACAGGCCCATGAGCCCCCAAAAATGCTGTTCTTGCCTTCTCAGCTCTCACATCCCTTCTGGCAGGAGTTTCCAGGCTAACACAGAACAGGAAAGGGTGAGGAAAATGTTTAGCTCTTAGGGTTCAATATAATGAAAGGAAATTTACTCTTAGAATTACATTGACACTGAAGAACACTTTGCCAGCCTGACACCCGGGCCTCAGTCCCCAGGACAAGAGTCCGCGCACACAGTAGGTCTGGGTCCGGAATCCCAGGCTTGAGAACAGAGGGGCCCAGCTATGTTTTCTCATCTAACCATGCAAGGGATTTTGCAACAACTCTTTTCACACAAGTAAGACCAATGTTGCTTATAGTTTTGTTCCCTTTGCTGCATAAAACCGTCCTCAGGGCTCTGTTCCAAACACATAATTGGGAAAGAAGTATAAACAAGTGACAGCCATGTACTCTGATATGCCCGGAATGCTCTTTGTGCTCTGCAAATCTGGTATGGTGGGCGGAAAGCCTTCCCCACCTACACCTGAGACATGGGGACACCGGGGGTTTCCTCCTCCAAGTTTGGGAGAAGAGTATCACCTTCCCCTGTTTTCAGGGCCCCTAAGAGCTATAGACTGCAGTCATCTCAATGTCACAGCTCTCAAGTGCACATACATATATACGCACGCGCGGCCCCACCTAAATACTTCAGGAGGCCTTTTCTCTCCATCCCCTTAGTCTTGTCTAGTGAAATAAAATCACTGCAATCCGGAAGCCTTTTTCTCCTCTTTCTCATCTTACCTTTGAATGTTGAGGGTAGATTATTGTCTTATATTGATACATCCTTAGCAATCTTTAGCTTAGACCTGTGCTCAGTGCCAGCTAGGAACCAGGCATTGTGCTAGAAAGGAGGGTAAGCCATTCTCCATGTTTCTGAAAACCTGGAGATAAAAATTATCCATATAAACAAATCATTGCATTACAATTTCATAAGCACGTTATAAGTGATGCATGTGGACTTCCACGCAAACAGCTGGGAGAAAATGATTCAAACCCGCAGGAGGAGTCCATGAAGCCTTCACAAGGAAAGTGATATTTTGGCAGAGTTTTAACGTTTGAGGAGGGATTTTTGCCAGGTGGGAACCCCCAGGGACACAACTGTATCAGAACATGGCCAAGTCATAGATATGAGGATAGAAGGATGTGGTATAAGGGTCTGGCAGCAAATGAGGGTGAAATGTTTATAGAACTCAGGGCTCAAGAGCCTTAACCAACGTTGCAGTGTTTGGAGTTTTAGCCTAGGAAAAATGGGGTGTCGTTGGAGGTTTTTAACCCATTTATGCCTGTGGTTACAATTTTTTCAGTGTGAAAACGTAGACCTTTCTGATGACCTTGAGCAGTAGGATATAAATAACTCCCACATGCTTAGCGTTCCAATAATGGAACACCAGGCATAAATGGATTTTAAGCAGGGTAATAGCATATTTTGTTTTAGAAATATAAACCTAAAGCAAAGGCCCTAATCAGAAATAAAGAAAATATCAATTTGTTTACAACAGAGTTGAAGGATATATTCTTCCATTAAAGACCACATAATTACAAAAAAAGATTGATGCAAGAAACCGGAGAAGTGTCTCAGCAAGAAGAGATCCAAATCACATGACCCACGAAAATTCCTTCTCTCCAACCTTCTCTGGTTTTTTTTGGTTTTTGTTTGTTTGTTTCTGAGACAGCGTCTCACTCTGTCACCTAGGCTGGAGTGCAGTGGTATAATCACAGCTCATAGCTCACTACAACCTCAAACTCCTGGGTTCAAGTGATCCTCCCACCTCAGCCTCCTAAATAGCTGGGACCATGGGTATGCATCACCAGGCCTGGCTAATTTATTCATTTATTTATTTTAGTTTTGATAGAGATGGTGTCTTGCTGTGTTGCCCAGGTTGGTCTTGAACTCCTTGCCTCAAGCAATCTGCTTACCTTGGAGAATACCGGGTGTGAGCTACCACACCTGGCTTCTGCACCCTCCTTGATGGAACTAGTTTGGATTATCTAGCTACATTTATAGATTTGCATCCAAACCCTGAACCCAACAAGACATTTTCTCTGAGGCCCATGCCTGGCCTGCCTTGCAGCTGCCATCCGTTGCTCCCTGCTCTGGGGAAAACTGGCCAGCTTCCCGTCTCCCATCCCTCATCCTTCCTTCCTAACTCCCAGGCCCTCTTCCTGTTCAGTTAGAGGCCCCCTCCTCTACCTGCATCTTCGTTGCTTTCTTGTATTAATTGCTGAGATGCTGTGCCATGGGAAGCTGCTGCTAACAAAAGATTAGCCCTTTTTTACAGGAGGAAGCGATTAAAAAAGGAGAGATTTTTGTTTTTAAGACAGATGAAAGAAAGCCCAAGGAGATGTGTGTTTGACCCTCCAACATGTTTCTTCAAGCTTCCTGCAGCAGTTCTTAAAGGCGCTTCCAAAGGCAGGCTTTATGAATGCAAAATGAAGTCAGTGCCTTGTGCCTGCTCCAGAAGAAAGGGAAAACGGGGCTTTTATAGACAATATTTCCTTTATGGCTCATGCCGCTCCCCTGCCCCCGTGCCGCTGCACCACTTCAGAGGCCTGCTCGACCTTCTCAAGGTCACTCCACTCAGCAGGCCCCTTGTGCCTCTCCCAGGGACCAGCAGAGAAGCTGAAAGGGCCAGGTTTTGTTTTCTGTTTCTCCTCAGTCACAGTAGAGTCCTTGCCCGGGGGCAGAGACACCTGAAGTTCCCAGCAGGGTGGTCCCAGTTAACTACCGTGGGACTCCTGCACCTCTCTGTGGAAGGCAGCCAGAAGGCTGTGCCTAGGCTTCTCCAGGTTTCCTCCCTCCAACACCTCTTTGTTGCCCAGATGGGGGCTCTCAAGGGCAGCTTGAATGAGAACTCAAAGTGCAAAGGGGTAAGTGTCCATTCTCAACCTCCATTATGCACCCTCCTGCTTCCTTCTGCTTCTCAAACAAGTGCTTGATGCTAATACTTTGCAGTCTTAACTAGGTTTTGCATCACAGTTAGTATTTGGCTGTACACCTGCCTGTTAGTTGCTTGCTGACATCAATGATTTCTGTCACGGCCTGCATATCTCCAGTTAGTGGGGACAGTGTTCCTCCCCTGTAGGCCCTGACAGATTTGGAGGGTGCAGATAATGTCTTAGTAACCTCGTGCCTGCTGCAGTCCCTGACTGGCACAGTGCTTGGCACAAGATTGATACTTGCCACATGCTACTCGATTTCTGTTTCTCCAAAGGTAGTTTCTGATGCGTGATGGGTGAACTTGCTTTGGGATGATATGATGCTTCTGGAGTCAATTAAAGGAATTGCCTCACCCTCCACTGAACAATAAAGTCAGGTTTGTGGTATGACAGAACGGAAGCCCTGACAAAAATTTTGCAGATGATCTGAGTGCTGATGTGATGTCTGTGGGGCAGGAGTGATTTAGCTGAGAATACAAGAAAACAATGTCACTGGTGAACTTGGACTTGAGTGAGAATCTTTGTGTGGCAAATATCAGGGAGCTTCGGACAAGGTATCTAGCATCTCGGAGCCCCAGTTTTCTCATCTACAAAGTGAAAACAAACTGGTTGGTACCTCATAAGGTTCTGCAAAGAACTCATACCAGCCTTAAAGTGAATACTCAAAAGTGGCAATTCTTTTTGCCCAAAGGCTGGTCATTATCTGGTAGAGAGGCACAAGATTAAAATTCTACCTAGAATGCTCTTCACATTTTCAATCACGTAAATGTTATACAGTTTTCAAATGTTACCGCCTTCCAGATGCTTCACCCCTACTCCGCCTGTTCACTCCACAGAATGCATTTCTCTTCGTCTTCAGAAGTCAAGGAATTTCACAGCAGCCTCTGTCTTAGCACTTCCACTTTCTAACTTACGTAAGCTTCTTACAGGCAGGATAGGGGTTTGCACATCTCAGCAAATAGTTTGCATACACGAACAAAAGACAGGCGTTTTGTCTCCCTCTTTTGGCCAGGGAGGGTGTTGGCCATTCCTGGACCAGAGAAATTGCTTCTTGCAGTCCACAGAGCAACTGAGTGACCCAGTGATTAATAACTGGCTTCTAGTTTAGGAGGCCTGGAAATGCCCATTAAGGGGGGCACTGAGGCATTGCACATTAATCCTAAACATTTCCCCTTAAACTTAAATGAAATAACTAACTGTTGCATAATTCAATAAGAAGTCCTGGCTGGGGGCCACACTACATTCGGAGTAACCAGTGAATAAGTACCATCCACAAAACTATTAAGTTAATTTAAAATCCTGACAATTTAGCACCACTCTGGTGAGATAAGAACCATTTATTAAAAGGCACAGTTCATTAACCCAAATGCTACTGGCATATTTGCTCAGAGAAAGGGGTGGGTCCGAACTTCATCAGGAAGCATCTTCTCTCCCCGCCCAGCAGCCAGCCGTGGTTCCAGCTGCAAAGCCAGGAAACCTTGAGGGCAAGAATGTCTTAGGAACTGTTTCTGACCCATGACTCCTTCCCCTTTATACCAAGTTCATCAGGGATGACCCCGTAGTATGTGAGTTAAGGCAGAAAGTATGACAAAGCCCAAGTAGAGTGCAGGGGAGGTGCTGGAAGCCTTGTGTCCCCACTTTCAACCTTTCTGTGGCTCTTCCCTTTCTTCAGCCTCCTCCTCCCCTGGCTGACCTGTCCCACCCTTGGGTCTAAGGAATGTTTCCCACATATGTTCAGCATGTCCCACCTTTGTTCTTGGTCACTGGAATTGTGAATCTGCAGACTGGGTGCTGCTATAAAATATTATACAATTCCACAAAGTGCTGCTTTCCAGGGCATTGTATGTAGCCCTTGTATACAAACTGACAAGCAAAGGACAGTGCCAGTGCAGAGGGCTGTATTTTGTGACACTGTTTTTTCTGGCCACATAACAGATCTGCTTAGGATAAAAACTTACTGAATCTCACGGCAGGCACATTGAGTCACTAAGGTCCTCTCCTGGGAGCCTTGAGTTTTTTTCTTCCTTTTAAAAATCCAGTCCTGTAACTAGATTCTCTAGAGACTCTCAAGTCACTGATAGAAATGGTAAGTGGAGTTAGCTGGTCTGACTCTGGGACCAAGAAAATAGTAAGCCAGTGCCTGTGGCTAGAGACAGACATGGGTCTTCAATATTTAAAACACAAATGTTACTCTGTGGCCTTAACTGCAAAAAGTGAACATCTTAACTTTCTGAGTTGTTTTAATCACCTTGAAAAGAGACTTAATGTGAACCCATGTTTGTGTGGGGAAAGCGCCTTTACCTGTGGTCTTTGGAGCTGCTCAATGAAAAGTTAGTTATGCATGTACATTCATCTATTTCCCTAGAGCACACTTGTGCACTTTGGTTAGAGAGAAAGAGCTTTTATCCACTTCTCAGGGTGATATACAGTCATTCTCCCTTATTTACATTTCAGTTATCTGCAGTCAATTGAAGTCCAAAAATAGTTAAATATAGTACAGTATGATATGTTGTGAGAGAGATCGAGATCACATGTAGATAACTTTTATTACAGTATGTTGCTATAATTGTTTTATTTTATTGTTAGTTTTTGTTATTAATCTCTTAGTGTGCCTAATTTATAAATTAAACATTATCATATGTTACATATAAGATGTATAGGAGGAAAAATAGCATATGTAGGTTTTGGCGTTATCCAACAGTTTCAGACATCCACTGGGGGTTTTGGAACTTATCCCATGACGATAAGGTGGGGCTGCTGTAATAAGGTTGACTTGACTGTGTTTCAAGATATTTGTTTGTGTAAATTATTTCAATGTATTCTTAAAATCCCTCAGAGAGATAAGGATTTTTATATGGCCACTAAACAAATAAATGACCGGAAAGTAAATGAAGTTAAACAACTTGTCCCAATTTCTAGATAGAAAGGAGGTATATTTCATGTTTTGGAGGGATGATGCTCTTAATTCATGTATCACTTCCCAGCAATAATAAAGAAATGTTCTTTCCCTTTTTAACTCTGGCATTATTGAGCAATTATCTGCTATTTACCAAATACTACCCTAAGTCTTAAAGATCAGTGATGAACTAGGCGATACCTTCTCATTTTGAATTAACACCTTAGTTGGAGGAAATAAACAATACACAAGTAAACAAATTAACAAGACAGTTTCAGAAAGTTGCAGGAAGTTACACAGAATAGCTGATAGAGAAGGACGGAGTGCAAGTAAATAGGGTGAAAGTTGCAGGAAGTTACACAGAATAGCTGATAGAGAAGGACGGAGTGCAAGTAAATAGGGTGAAAGTTGCAGGAAGTTACACAGAATAGCTGATAGAGAAGGACGGAGTGCAAGTAAATAGGGTGAAAGTTGCAGGAAGTTACACAGAATGAGTAGAAAGGAGGAGTGCAAATGCAAATGAGATTGAGGTACGGGAAGTTACACAGAATAGCTGATAGAGAAGGACGGAGTGCAAGTAGATAGGGTAAAAGGGGGCTCTCTGGGAGCTGAACTATGGAATGCAGCCAGCAGCAGCGGATCTGGAAGGAAACCTTCACGGAAGAAGACACGGCAAGTGTGCTGTCCCTGAAGTAAGACCCAACTTGGCAAGTTTAAGAACCGGAAGGAGGGACAAGGTTAGTGGAGCAAACTCACTGAGGAAGATGGGGATACATGAGGGTCTCTAAGAGGCAGGCGGAGGCCAACAGACCTCAGAGGAGGGGTGTGGATTTCACTCCAAGTATAAAGCAGAGTGACAAAATTGGATGTATGCTTGGAAAGTACGTAGGTTACTGTTTGAAGAATGGATTGTAGGAGGCATGAGAAAACGGATGGGTTGAAAATGTGCAGGCAGCAAAACCCACCGGAGGCGAATGCAATAGTTCAGGCAAGGTGCCTGGCATGAAAGTGTTGGCGCAAACGCGAATAAATATGAACTGGAGATATATTTGTAGGTAGAACTAAGAAGAAATGCTAACGGATTTGATGTTAAGGGTGGAGGAAAGGGAGGGACAAGGAAAAATCTTAGGTTTTGGTTTGGGCAATAAGTTTAGAGGTGTGCCCTTAGCTAAGTTAGGGGAGACTCAGGGAAAAACAGCCTCCCAGTAGGACAGAAGATAGTTGGATTTCAATTTCTATTTGAAACACATATTGCATCAAATAATAGACATAATCCATTCTAAGATGCATAATTAACTTAAATGCTACCAAGAAAGAGTGGGGGACACTTTCAGTTGGTCATACCAGCCTCCCTTGATCAGAACTCTTCTGCTATTCCAAGGGATTTGCCCATTTCTCACTGCCTTAGGTTGAAGTGCAACAGACAACCTTTCATGTATCCCAACAACAAAATTGCCAGCTTGTGGGTATTCTTTCTATCTTTGGTCCCATAAAGCCCTTAATTGTTGTTTTGCAGGGGAATATGGAATTGTGGCCATTCTTCCACAGACAGATATGCACTTTCCTATTATCAAATTTACACCCTGCTGTTCTCTTTCTATGCATTTCTGTGTATGTGATAATTTTTATTTCAATGGCGAATCACTGTGTGATTCAAAGAATCATTTTTGAAGGAATTTTAAATGGCAATTAACCCTAACACATGTAGTACCAGCAATGCCTATCACTCAGTGAAGGGAAGGGAATGTGACTAAGTCTGTGCTTGTTCAGGCAATGGCAACTAAACCTTTTCACTGGGCAGGTGCAGATTATAAGATGCTATTGATTGAAGGATGTGTCCCAATTTCAGAGACATGAAGATATGGGTGAACCAATGAACAGAACCACATATTAAGTGTGGGATGTCTTTATTAATCTGGAGTTCATGGGGAAGGTCTGGGCAGTGATATAAAATTAGCAGTCACCAGTATATAGAGGTCACCGGAAACCACAGGACTGGATGAGATGTCCCAGAAAAGTGGATGGATAGAGGAAGTGCCTAAAGACCAAGCCCTTGCAGACCCAACATACAGAGAATAAGATGGAAGCAAAGGAAACAGAGGAGGGTTTAGTGAGGTAAGAAGAAAGCCAGGAGGGGGTGATGCCAGGGAAGCCAAGAGGAACAATTTCACAAAGAAAGAAAGGGTCAACTATGTCAAGCACCGCTGAGAGGTAGATTAAAGATTGGAAATTGAGCACTGCACTTGGCAATATAAATGTTTTCGATGACCTTGATGAGAGTAGCTTTAGTAGGGTGGTGTGGACCAATGCCAGGCTGGAGAGCGGAAGCACGAGTGCTGAAAAATGAAGACTGTACATAATGATCTTTATGTTCAGAAGCTTTACTGAGAAGAAGAGCAGAAACGTGTGTTTGTAGCTAAAGGAAGATGGGAGGTCAAGAGAGATTGTTGATGTTGTAGTTGCCATTTTAAATATGGGAGGTACCGGGGAGATGTATGTGCTGAAGAAAGTGACCCAGTGGAGAGGAAATATGCAATGATGTAGAAGAAAGAGGAAGATAATTGCAGGCCTGAAATCCTTGAGAGGAGAGAGGAGAGGCCCCAGAGCATAAACTGAGAAGTTGAACTCTAAAGTGAGGAGAAATATTTTTTTTCCATTAAAACAGGAGTGAAGTACAGGCCCTACAAATGAAAGGCAGGTATACCGAGATTTGGTATCCAGAAGATAAGTTAGTTCCTGATTGCTTCTATTTTCTCAATGAAATATGAGTCATTCACTCCAAGTGGGAATAAGGAGATTTTTGGAAGATTATAAAACTTTTGAGGAGGGGGAGGAGACACAAATTAGATGTCTCTGAAGAAAGAAAAGCAAACTTCGTAAGAGTGCGTAGTGGGATTCTCGGGCAGTAGTAAACACCCATTTGCAATTTGTTACTCTGAGATTTTAAAATGACACAGACCACATTGGGTTATTTTGTTGTTGATGTTGTTTGTTTGTTTGCTTGTTTGTTTCTTCCAGCAATGTCTAGCTCTGAGGGTTCAGGATCAGAGAAAGTGGATAGGTGGTGTCAAACAGACTTGAGATTTTGCCAGAAACATACAATAGAAGGAAAGGGAACCAGAGAGTTGAGAGTGTCTGCAAGAGTGATCATAGGACCAAAGCATCTATAGGAAGTAAGGAGTGAAGTGAAAATAGGAATGGAGTGAAAAACTGGAGGTCTATGTGTAGGTGATGTGCTTGGACTTGAACCACTGCTCACTTGGTTGAATGTCTCATTATTTTACATGGTAGCCACTAGGGACACCTCCAGCAAAGAGGAGAGTCTGTCTGTGACTGGATTGTAAGCAAACGGTGTCCCCTCTGAGAACAGTGACAATTCAGGAGGCCTAAAAATCTCAGAATCTGGAAGAAGTTGTAAGCAGATTGGTTATCTGTTCCTTTTATGCAGCCTAAGCGTTTTCTACTGCAATTAAATTGGATTTCGACTTCTTTAGTCCCCAAAGCCTAATGAAGAGCAGCTGCTTGTCATCCACATGGAGTATCCTTTATTTTAATTGTGAACTTTATTAAGTCACCCCTTAAATTTCTTTCTCCTTCTGGACAACGCCATTTCCCTATGACAGTCCTCATAGGCCCTATGATACTGCCCTTTGATCATTCCTACGGAGCGCCTCTAGGGTACTACAGCAGATGCTGTAAAAGTCTAATAAGAGTTCTGATAAAGATTCGATAGTACTCATATGGCCAGAGGATATGTCATTCTGCCTGGACTTTTCATTCTGGATTATATGCTTTAAGAATTACTTTTTAGACAGTAGCATTCTCTTGCAGGCTTATGTTGGTTCTTGGTTGTCTCTGTGTATCTTTCCATTCTGAGTGGGCACGCATGAGGGAGCTGATGGCTGGACTGGCTCTCCCCATTGGCTGGCTTATGCTGTTTTCCTACAGGCCCCAGTAATGTGGTCCATCTTCTGTGTGACTCCTTTTTTATCTCTTAGTTTCTTGTTTCTTGGACCCTTCCCAGGGAAACGAATCTGCTAACCCCCATTTGGCCACTGGGCAAGCAGGATTCTCCAATATTTGTTTGTTTGTTTTTTAAATGACTTAGTTTTCTTTTTCTTGGGGAAATAAGCAATTTCCTCCATTGACCATGCTCCTCTGAACACCTCAGTATAGACTGCTGAATCCTACACAAGTTCTTGTGTATGGAACTGAGTGTTATAGCAGAGATCACATGCTTAATATGGATCCAACATTTCATCATGGTGGTTATGACATGACATGTGATTTTCATGGTGTTGCATCCATAACATTATTTTTGGAATGTAATCTATGCTTAAGGCTCTGTGAAGCTGAATGCTCCCACCTGTATAAATCAGTGAAGACCCTTTGCCCAATTCCTGCCAGCAGTCTTTCCAAAATTGGCACTACATCTAGAAACTCTCTTAGAATAACTCCCTGCTCAGAGGGCACACTATTCCACAGGAGCAAGGTATCTTCTGCCAAGACTTTGATGGCGGAGCAAGACATGGCTAACAGTCTCTCCTACATCTGTAACTAAGAGGCCAAGCAGTGGCCATTAGTCACAGTTTAGTCTCTCTCTTGGTGAAGCTCCTAGTTTAAATTTTAAAAAAATATTTATTTCCAGTGGCCTGACTCACATAATGATGAGGATAATTATGGGGTAATGAAGAAGTTTTCAATGATAAATTTTATCTGGAGGAAATTCTTTACCATTTCTAATAGTTTACCATTCTAATAGTCTCAAGTATAACATCTTTTTCAAATGCCTAGTACCTTCAGAGAGTAGAGGGGAACAGGTGGGTATAAAGGATTTCCAATGGAAGACAGAGAAAGAAGTAATCACTACTAGGACATCTGAATTCCAGAAATTAAAATCATGTCTTTATTGAGTATCTACTATGTATCAAGTATGGCTACATATTACTGCACTTATCCTTAGAACAACATTAAGAGAAGGTATTACAGTTCCATTTAATCAGGTTAAACAACTTGCTCAGATCATACATCCAGCAGAGGGCCCATCAGGGATTCAAACTCTTGTCTACCTGTTTTCTAAATCTGTGTTTTCACCCACGGAAACAACTAAGAAGAGACTTCCCAATAGTGAAAAAAGACACTTTCTCAAATGCTACAGCTCTCTTGATGGGATGTGGCCCTCTGGTGGGAGCAGGTAAAGCTAGATGACCTGAGAGTTTATCCTTTTTGTGGTGTGGGTATGCTTTTTAAGGCCTCTCGGTGTTTTTTGTGTTTTTTTTTTTTGTTTGTTTGTTTTAAATTAAAGGCTAAATATTTTTAGCTTTTGTGATTCTGTTTTGATCTCTCTATGTGTTGCTCTCTCCTTTCCACTTCTCCTGTCTCTCTCTCTGTTTGTCTCAAATTTTCTGTCTGTCTATGCATGCCTCACTTTCCTTTTTTCATATTTCTCTCTGTGTGTGTGTGTGTGTGTGTGTGTGTGGCAGGTGGTGGGGGCGGCGGGGAAGGTATTGTTAAAGAAGTTCAGTATCAGACTCCAGAAACATAGAAGGCCCAATGTTAGACCCAAAGAGAGCAGGAAGAAAAGTGGTTTTATTCAAAGCTCAAGGAAGGGAGGGTGATTAAATGATAACACATGTCCTAGATTTTCTAAAACATTCCTCATTTCACATGCTTTGGTACATTGTCCACATAAGCATATCAATACTTACTGGAACTTAGATATCAGCTTATAGTTCAGTACATAGGGTTTCCTCCGTGAAAACAGAAACTTCAGATTTTCTTAGCTGGTATCTATTCTAGTCACCAGATTCAGAAAAGAAGGAAGTAACAATGTGTTCCATGTTGACAATGCATCAACACATTTACATCTGTTCTGGAATTTAATTATCAAAATAATCTAATGGTTGACAAAACCAAAGCTGGGAGAGAGAGTAAATAAATTGTTCAAGGTCACACGGTAAGTGGTAGACTCAGGACTCAAGCCAAGGTCCCTCTAGTTCTCAATCCCGTGCTTTTGACCAATACTCCAGGAATTTAAACTCGAGACACGGTCCAGGCATAAAGACTGTGCTTTTGGATGGAGCTCCCCTGGTGCTTTGTGTGTGAGAAAACGAGCATTGGCTTCAGCACAAGGGATAAAAGCCCCAGTAGAGCCCCCACAAAAGCTAGTGGGAACAGACACTGAGTTGCAATTGCTTCAGGACAGCTGGTAAACTGAGAGGACATAAAGAGAGATTAGAGAGAAGGGGCAGGTGATGTCCTGTCTATTCATTTACAGCCTTGTCATCCTCTAATGCTCTCAGCTTTACTGGGGCCCTTCTCGGCTTCCTTATGCTGACAGGGGGTAGGTTGGGTGGCTAGATATCCACCTCTCTTTCATTATTACAATGTGCTACCAGTCAGTGATGAGTTGTTAGGGCAATCAGGCCCCCTACATAGCATAAATTAGGATGAATCTCATGAAAACGGTATTTTTATACATCAAAACAGGTACGTATTAGCAATTTCATGTGTACCCAATCTATGCCATAGTCATGATCTGTGCATAGTTACTTTTCCAGTCATGACAGAGCACCAAGCCCGTGGGCAAAAGAGGTTGCTCTCTGGATAACCATCCATCAATTTCTATGCTGGAGGAAGAGCCATCTCAGTGATCTTGGAAAGCCATCCAGTCAGGAGCAGAGTCCCAAGAGTCCTACACTGTGCTTTCCCCATAACTGGCTTCCAAATGGGTGCTAAGGATTAGAACAAGAGCTGACCACAGCAGCACCATGGCCGACCTCATCACACCTCTTCTCAAATGTCTGGGGACACTGGGTGAGAGGCTCTGTGTGCAGAGGGTAAGAGTATGGGATTAGCAGTCACAGTTCCAGGGCTCAAAGCCCCATCCTATCACTCAGTTTCCATGTCAGTTCAACTATCCTCTTCAGTCTCCTCATCCGTGAAACTGTGACTAATATAGCAATCTTGTAAAAACGAATAGATGTAATCCATACATAGCAACTAGGGTTGTACCTAGCACCTAGTAGGCGGTCAGCAAACTGAAACACCTGTTATTACTGGAGACTCTTGTTTTGGGTTGTAGAGTCCTGCTGTCTGTACATCAGTCTCACTGCAGGACTGTTCCAGCTCTCAATATTCAGAATAGTGAGTCCATCTCTCTTCTACCATGCTTGCTATCCCTGTAAATTCAGGGCAGGAGAGGTTCAAAGGGAGATAATTATGGTCCCCATGGACTCCAGCTTGGAATGAACATCCTGGCAGCAAACGAAGGATGCTTTCTTTTTAAAGAACAACGGACCTGAGTTTGGGGTGTGGGGCAAAGAGGGGAGTTTTGAAAGGGATTTAGGGTCCATATGCACATGAAGCGTTGTCGGCAGCTTCAATGCATTTCTCTCCACGTGCTCTGTTCGCACTGCTTCCAAATACATATGAATGCTGCCGTGTTTAATTGCATACACATTGTTTACAGGTGCTACAAGATTTATTGCAGTTTTTATTGTAATTTTTTCTCAACCATTGGGTACTAAAAATGAAATTACTTTCACATAATGTTCAAGCCTTTTATTTAGAAATTCTAAGAACCACTATATAATGGAAGCAATATGAAACCAAGAGACAAAAGACCTGACTTGGGGTCTGTGTTGTTTTTCTAACTGAATGTGGGGTCTGGGATTACTTTGTTTTTCCATGCCTCAGTTTCCCCTGAGTAAAGTAAGAGTATTGGTGGTAATAGAATTTATAGTGATGGTGTGTAAGGAAATAATCATAAAAGTGGAATAAGGCCATAATCATGGAGATGTTCACTGAAACATTATTTATAATGGCAAAAAATTAGAACAACATAAATGTCCAAACATAGTGCTGTAGTATTGTACATCTACTTGATGCAATATAATGAAACCAATTAAAATGATGTTCACTAATACCATGTAACGACATGGAAAATTGTTTCTGATCTATTCTTAAAAGAAAAAAATGAGATATAAATGATATGATTATAACTATGTAATAAAAACCATGGCAGAGAATAAGAAAAAATTAGAAAAAAATACATTAAATGTAATTGTGCATGAGTGACTTTAAATCTTGTTAAAGCTACTTTTGTATGGTTTCCAAATTATATTTAATAAAGATACATTACTTAAGCTAAACAAAATACATCAATAATAATCAGCTGAGAATGTTGGGTGAAATGTTTTCCAAAGCCCTTTCAGTTCTAAACTCCAACTGCAGTCATGAAGATTTGATGATATAATAGATTCGTGAAAGCCCTTTCAAACATATGCAGTGCTACACTATTATAAGGTCTTATTGTTATTAACTTGGTACCAAGCAGAACTAACACAAATCCACTAATAGGGGAAAGTAGCCATGTGAGAAAGAGGCAGATTACACTGTGCTCACTTGCTATTAGAGCTCTTTTTGGCCACAATATTCTTGATACAACCTTTGAAAGAATAAATTTTACACAGCTTTGTGACATGCAGTCCTTTCTGCCCTTTGTACTGACACAATTGTCAAGCAGATTTTATTGCATCCTCAAGTGAAGGGCAGACAGATGGCCGAAGCCCAGCTTGGGGACTTGTGTCTACTTAGACTATCAGCGGTGCTCTGCAGGGAAGGCAGAGATGAGTATGACTGTCCCTGTAAGAACTGGGGACAGGTACAAAGACTGGAAAAGAGGAGGCATGGCTGGTGAGCTTTCTTATAGAAAACCCCCAGGAAGCCCATTTATACATCCTGATGCCAAAGGGAACTTGAACACAGTGAAGGATAAACTCAGGAAAGGAGGTTGCTAGTCCAAATCAGAGGTCATTAGTTGCTGTCTGGATAACCATCCATCAATTTCTATGCCGGAGGAAGAGCCATCTCAGCGATCTTGGAAAGCCATCCAGTCAGCAGCAGAGTCCCAAGACACACTGTGCTTTCCCCATAACTGGCTTCTGAAAGGGTGCTAAGGATTAAAACAAGAGCTGACCACATGAGCACCACGGCCGGCCTCATCACACCTCTTCTCAAATGTCTGAGGACACTGGGTGTCCAGACAGAAGAGGAGAACTGAGAGGACACATCTTTATGTCCTTCAAGGTGTATCGCCTCATGCCCGCCCAAAGAAAGCTATGGGAGTGGGCAAAACAAGATGAAGTCATACAAAACCAGAAGCTGGGCTTCAATTTGGGAGAGCTAGGTTTGACTCATGGTCTTGAAAACTACAAAATACATCAGCCTTGGACTAGCCACATTACCTCTTAAAGCCTCAGTTTACTCATGTATAAAATGAGGTTAAGCTACTTTGAAGGAGTACTTAAAAAGATAAAATGATAAAACTGATGAGGCATCTGGTATCTAGTTGGCCCTGAGGGGTCCTCTCCACTGAACATGTAGATTTCAGGCAGCCTTGAAAGTAAATTCAAGTTTATGGTTCCAAAGACCTGATATGAAGATGGATTTTGCCTAGAAAAATGAGACAGTGAGTCAAAAATGAATTTAAAATGTCTTTTCTATTTTCCTCATATATTTGTGTTTGCTTTTGTTAGAGCAGTCAACTCTGGGGCATGTCACCTGACAAGATAAGAAAAATTAAAAGCTCAGATGGTCAAAACAGGACCACTTTTTCCCAGTTATTCCTGACTCACTGTAATAGCCCCTTGGGAAGACTCACAGGAAAGCAATAAAATCACAGGATTTACTAAATCATGGCATCTTAAAAATATAGAGTTCAGAGTAAGGGAAATGAGGCCCAGGGAGGTGACGTGAGCTTCCCAGAGTTGTACAGCTAATCAATAACAGAACTGGTGTTCACATTTATGTTCCCCCTCCTTTTTTTTTTTTTTTTTTCTTGTGACAGAGTTTCACTCTGTCACCCAGGCTGGAGTGCAGTGACGCGATCTCAGCTCACTGCAACTTCCGTCCCCCGGGTTCAAGCGATTCTCCTGCCTCAGCCTCCTGAGTAGCTGGGATTACAGCTACAGCTACATAGTGCCTGACTAATTTTTGTGTTTTTAGTGGAGACAGGGTTTCACCATCTTGGCCCGGTTAGTCTCGAACTCCTGACCTCCGGTAACCCACCTGCCGCAGCCTCCCAAAGTGCTGGGATTACAGGTGTGAGCCACCACACCCAGCCATATGTTCCCGTAACTTCTTTCACCACATTTGTTTTAATGATTCAAAATATACTTTTATGGCTGGGGAAATATGATCTAAAAGCAACAGACCGAGAGGCGTGAAGATGTACACATCCACAGGGATGAAGGCTGCAGAGCTGGAGGTCAAGCTGTGCGCAGGAAAGTGGCAGAGAAGGGCAAGGAATGACACTAATACTATGCCTGGCACTGAGATCAGTTTTAAAAGTCCAGGATGATTTCAATGCCAGTTAATATTTTATAGATTTAACCCTTTTCTTTGGAAATGACAGATATGGATCCCGTTTCATAGGTGAGGAAGGAGGTTGAATGTTTTGCCCAGTCTCATTGCCCATCAGTAGCAAAAATGAAGCAAGTGGCCATCTCTCTTGATAGAAAGAAAGATAATTCTTTACCTGACTCCTTTTTACCTGCGTTTCTGGAGCCTGCCCTTGAGTGCCGGGAAATCACATGAACAGTTCTAGACGCCCCTCACCTCTAGGAGCTGCACTGCCACGTCAGGACCCTGGGTCCTAGTGAGTAAGCCAAGAACTTCTCACGGGTTGTGGCTTGAGCCTTGGGAGTCCAAAGGTATTCAAATACGTTTATTTGCCCAGAACTTTAAGCCACTGGGTGTTTTTTAGAAGATAAATCTAGGCAACCAAAGAAGAAACTGGGTTGACATCTGGTAGCAGGGACCGGGGTCAGAGGAGAAAAAGAACAGAGGAAGTCAAGCAGGCTTTATCAACCCCACCACGCTATTCCCAGGCGGGCGCGTGGAGACACCAGCCACTTCTCCCTTTACAGTTTTAACTAAAAGGAGCATTACAGAGGTGAATTAACATTTAAAAAGAATGTAAAAACTCAGAGCTGTTCTAATGATGATTAATGGAGAGCTATAAGGGGGCCATGACCTGCTAGTGTCATTAAATGGATTGGCAGGTTTCTGAGCATTAATTATAAATAGCCACAGGAGTTCTCCTCCTTAACGGAATGATGATAAATCCAAGTCTCAGAGAGAGAAGAAGAAAGGAAAGAAAAAAGAGAGAAAAAAGTTTGCACGTGAGTGTCTGCCTGGGTGTTGTGGGGAGCAAGATAGAGAGTGTGAGAGCAGAGGGGATGATATAAATGATAAATTAGACCCTGCCAGTCAATCACATTTTCTAAATGTTTTATGTCCCAAAAGCTATAAAAGCAATATTCCTCTCTGCCCTTATTGGAACCATTTCTGTTCAGCAATCATATCAGTTTCCTTGGGGATTTCAACTGAAATGTGCTTTGCCTTTTCTTTTTATATTTACTCTCCAGCCTGTGACCAAGGAAGGGTCAGAGTCCACACACAAATGGGCAGGACAGAGACCCACTGATTAGGAGAGGCCGAGAACAGGACTGAGAGGTCCTGGCAGGGGCCATGTGAAGGCAGCCTGGCTCCCACTGCCACCTTGGCCAAGTAAACAACAGCAGAGGAACTTTTAGTTCCCATCCCTAAGTAGCTGCAGAGAAAGGTCCAGTGCCTAACACCCCAGCTGTGAGGCTCACCAAAAGTGTTGCTGACTCGAGAGACTGCAAGCACCATGAGGGGAAGGATTGACTTCTGTTTTGCCTGCTTTGTTTACTGCTTCATTTCCAGAACCTAGAACAGTGCCTTAGTGCACCACTGGCTCCCTGCACACATTTGTTGAATGAAGGAGTGAAGTGACCAACTTATCCGTGGTTAAGCACGCACACAGGCCTGATTTCCAAAGCTGAGCTCAACACTGAGATGCCTGAGTTCTGCGGGGCCTCTCAGTAGATGGACACGCAGATAATGAGGGCACTCCTTTAGAGAGGGGCTCTTGTTCTTAGCCAGCCTTCGTTGGTCCTGAAGTGAAAGGATGCCAGCTTTTCTCCTAGCCTGCTCTTTGAAAATGCACTCGAGCTACTGCATTGTGGGGCTGGAAGGTTCACTCAGATGAGAATCCAGAGAGGTGAAGGCATCGCTCCCAAGTCACTCAACAACTAGTATTAGTAGAAGGGCCGACACTGAGTTCCTACTCAGTTTTCTCTCCATAGAGCACCCAGCCTCTCTCCTTCTCGCTCTGACTTTTCAAAAGGTGGACCAAGTAATCTCAGCCAGTGAGGGGGCCTAGACAGGCAAAAGGCTGGGGGGCAGGGGTGGGGAATCTCCCTGGGAGACCCTCCACAGGTGACCAGACTCTTCTGGGTCTTGGCGTTACCGATGGGGAAGAAGAGATGAAGAACGAGAGTGGAGTAGAGAGAAAAATGAGGGAAGTTAGGCGAAAAAGAAAGAAAGAAGCTTCAATCTGGGACTGGGAATCATGGACACTTCTGGACGATGTTGTATTTTTGTGTGTGTCATTCCTTTTCAAGGCTTTCCACTGAAAGTCATTATTTCAGCTGATTGGAAAATCGTGTTGAAAGACCTGCTTCTCCAGTACAATTTTCTTCATATCCTATTAGTTGCAATACAATTACAGAGAATACATCAATTCCTGGCCTGCCTGCTGTTGCTGCCAGAGCCGCCTATTAAAAAGCGGCCTTATTAATGGAATTGTACATCTAGGATTAATCGGCTTGCGTTGGCCATTTACATTTCTCATTCCACAAGCACTTTTGTTTGCTTAATAGGCTGAAGGAGGTAGGAAATGACACAACAAAAGCCTCTCCCAATTGCCACGCGTATCACTGGTGGATTTAATATCCCCTTCCTTCTTTCATCCTCAAGTGCTTCATAGGGATAAGATCTGGCACATGCCACTAGGGAAAAGTGAAGCCGCAGCTAGGCAGCGATTGGTGGGGAAAGAGAGAAGGAAGGAGGGGCAGAGAGAGAGGCATGGGCCAAAGGTAAGTCTTTGCTCTGTTGGGGAGAAGTACAGGCCCGGCCTCTCTGTTCACCCTGGGAGGTGGGGGTGGGGGCAGCAAGGGGAGGGCCCAGGCCCAGGAAAGAAGCACCCAGGGATGGGCACAGGGAAGGGTGGGAGGGAGCTGCCCTGCACTAATGGAATGGGTGTGATCTCCCTTTTGCCTTGTGTGACTTCTGCAACTCATCTTTATCCAGGCCTAGGTGGTAAACCTGGTGGGACCCTCCTCCCCTCACCTGTCATCTATCCATTCCTCCATCACTTCCCATTTATGGTTTAGGATAAGTAAACTCCAAGTCTTTCTACTACTATGTCAAGCAGAGCACAATTTGACATGAAGGAGACCACGTGTGGGGAGGTGGGTGAGATCACATAGGCCCGTGGGGCTTCTTTGGGCTGGCATCCCAGTTTGGGGATCCACTTCAGAATTTTGGGAAGGACAATCGCGAGAAGGGTCCTTGAGCTCCCTGGACTCAGGGAGATGGGCTAACAGGTGGCTGTGTCTGCAGCAGCAGTCTGCCTAGGAGAGGGTGCTCCAGACAGAGAGAGCCCATCTGAATAAGCCCAGCACGTGATTATGAATCCCTGACGGCAGAGGAGTGGTGTGGAAAGTAGGGTAGAAGGGAGATGAGGATGCCCTAGGCCTTCCCTCATCCACCGGGACTCTCTGGAGTGTGTGGGTACAACACACTTAACCCTTTACTTACCTCTACATTAAAGCAGGTGAAACCCAATCCGCCCCATACTGCCCTGCAGGGAGTTACCTGGGATATCAGAGATGCACAGGCACTCCAGCGAAAAGCCAATCAAAAATAATAGACCTTGGGCCTCTTTATCAAATTCTGATCTCAAGAGAAGGCAGCCTTCCAGACTTTCAGAGCAGGCTGAGGCTTGGGAGGAGGAGCGCGTGTAGATTCCGCCACTGGGTGGAGCTTCTTCATTAAAGGAAGAGGCAACAGGCGTCCAGACGGGGGAGCGCAGGGAAAGTGCCCATCAACTCCTCCTGCCCTCTCTTCAATCTGCTTCAGGAGGTGATGCTTATAAAACACGTCCTTCCCAAGGCGAGGCTTCATGGAATTTGTTCTTCTCTTTCCCCTACCGCCACCCATGAGCCAGGGAGGTCTGTGCAGGTCTGAAATGATGGACAGCTAAGGCCTATGAAGCCCCAACCCCTTTCCTGTCAGGGGCTCTGTGGTTGCGCAGAGGACTCCCATCCCTGGGGTGATATCACTGTGGCAGCAGAGTCCATGTATGTTGAAACACTGTAATATAGTATGACTTTTTGCTTTAATGGAATTTTCCTAGACCACTAGGAGAAAAGACTCCATTAACCACACTACAAAGGCCTCTACTTATTAGTATTTTAGAACAGTGGCAAAACATTTCTTGAATCTAATTATTGCTGACAAATATGAAAATTGAAATCAAAGTTAAATTTTCAGCTACAGTGCCTCATATGCCAGCCTTCTCTGACTTCCACTATTGCATCAACACATTTATTCTTCCAATAGTTTCAGCAGAAGATTGGTTATTTTCCCTCTCCCCTAATACAGCCTTCTTTCCTCCTCCACTCCCCCCTACTCCCTCCCTGGCTTGGACCCTATATATTTTGAAGCATTAAATCTGACATATTCATCTTGGTGGCTGGCACTAGGTAACTAACTTTATGTTTACCTGTCACGGATGCAGAAATGAGCCGCACAGGGTGCTGGGAGCCTGTTTCCTTCTCCCGACCCTCTCCTCCCGCACCCAATCCTAGCCATCTTTTTTTTTTTTTTTTTTTTTTTCAGATAAAAGTCATTTGACTGATTTCAAATTCCTGGTGATATCAGGACAGAAAAAAAAAAAAAAAAAAAAAAAAAAAAGACTTGTCAACACCTTTCTTTCTTTTCCCCTATTAAGCATACTGTAAAAATCAATCCCTTTTGTCACTTCACTCTGCTTGCGAGAATGTTTAATGGATGTCAAGGGAGCTAATGATCGCTGGTAGAAAATTCATTTTAGATTTGCTATTTATAAAGTACTCAGTACTCAGGTGGGAAATTAACATGAGGCAAGGAGTGGGGCGGGGAAGGCCAAGCCTGGCAGTGGAGAGCTGGGGCCCTGCCAGGCTGGTAGTTTCTTTGTGTAGGTGGCACCCAAAGCATCTGGGGACAGAAAAGTATGTGGCAGAGAGGCCGTGTGAGAATGAATAAGGGTACAGGCTCAGGAAACATAGACCTGGGCAAGTTGGACTTTCTGAACCCAAATATTCTCTGTAATAAAATGCTATCTACAACCCCTACCTCACAAGGTTGATGGAAAGATTAAATAAAATATCACACATAAAACATTTAGCAGTGCCTGGCACATGGTAGTCGTACACGTGTAATAAATGCGAAATGCCTTTCCCGCAGCCCCACGAGGTTAGGAAGATCAGGACAGAAGGGTCAGCACAGAATTGCTCCAGGATCTCCCCTGGGACTGGGTGGAATAGTCCACACAGAAGCCCACAAAGGAACCTCTGGCCAGGTAACCAGGTCTGCCGGTGGGTGTCAAACTGAAGCGTGCATCAGAATCATCCAGAGGGCTTCTTGATCCACAGATTGCTGGGCCTCCCCTCAGAGGTCCAGAGTCAGAGGGCTCTCTGGGGGGTGGGGCTTGAGAATTCCTATTGCTAACAAGTGCCAGGGGACCCTGATGCTGCCAGCCAGGGACCACACTTTGAGAACCACGGAGATACACATGCAAACCAAAGTGTCTCCCTGAAACGCTGATGGGTACCACTGTCTGCCAGGCCCACGCCACTTTCTTCTTTCTAGCCTGCCGAGATGGAGCAAGTCCTTCTCCACCCGACCCCAATCCGGTGTAGGACTCAGGATTTTGAAGTAAATCACTGAATGCTAATTAATTCCTCCCCAATTTTACATTGCTGGTCAAGTGTAAGGGCTAAGTGCTCAGGTTATTTTTCTGGTTTGTTTCAATGGGTACTAAACCTCAGTTTCCCCTTCCTCTGTACAGCTTGTTCCTCCCTTGCTGATAGTCTGATCCCTCCAGATCTCATGTTGAAATGGATTTCCAGTGTCGGAGGTGAGGCCTGGTGGGAGGTGTTTGGGTCATGGGCGCGGATCCCTCATGAATGGCTTGGTCCTCTCCTCAAAGTCATGGATTCTCGTCCACTGGAAAGTAGGTTGTTTAAAACACCATGACACCTCTCTCTCCTCTCCTGCTTACTCCCTTTCTCACTGTGTGACCTGAAAGTATCTCTTCTCTTTGGCCATGACTAAAAGCTTCCTGAGGCCTCACCCAAAGTTGAGCAGGTGCTTGTGCCACACTAATACAGCCTGCAGAACCATAAGTCAAATAAACCTCTTTGTACTTTACCCAGTCTCAGGTATTCCTTCATAGCAACGCAAATGGACCAACCCAAGCACTCAGAGAGAGTGCCCCTCTCCCAGTTCTCTCTGTTGCATCTGGAACTCCAAACCAGGAAGTTTCGGCCTCATCCACCCCTCACTCTTCTAGTCTCCTTTTCCTGGGCTTCCCTTGGATGCTTCTCTGTTATATTTGGATTAACTGCAAATCTCCTTTGATTACTCACTCTCTGTTGAAACAGACAACCTGTTGCCACGTGTTTGATTACTGAATCCCAGGGGAGTTCCTATTTGTAACGCAGCCAGTTACAGCACACCCAGCCTTACACACATAGTCGCTGGGTTGCTATTTCATTGTCTAAGACGGTGCTTTCAGTTTCTAATTTTTCAATAATAAGCTTCTCACGAAGCCCTTAAGCTGTGAAAATAAGCTGAAAACTGCTTTTCCAGTCATTTACATAAACACAAGCAGATCAGGAGGAGGAAAAAAATAGGAAATAGTTTTACACGTTCTTCCCAAGGCTCTGGAAGCCTGGGTGGATTGCCCATCCAGTCTGCAGGTCTGGAAAAGCACAACGGGAAGTAGGGCGGCTCGCAGCACACCTGCCACCAAGGCGAATGATAAATCCTGAAATTTCTCCTGACGCCCGCCAGGCTGCCGCTTTGCCGAGGCTGGGTGGATATTCTGGGCACTGGCAAATTGTTCTGTCAGCAAGCCGCTCCCCCAGCTGCATCTCGTTAGGAAGCTTGTCATTCACTGCCCAGCCACAGCATCAAGGTCCCACCCTCTGGGGTAGCATCCTGTCACCTGGGGCAGGTAAGGGTGGCTGCAGGAAACCTGCCCAGGAGCCAGGCCCGAGGCAGGGAGCTCAACCTCCTAGAGGGTTGCTGCTTATCTCACTCAGGGTCATGTAAATCAGGGCCTGGCCCATAATAGGTGCTCAGTTATTTGACTAGCGGGGAGGACTTGCTGGCATGTGGGCCACTTTCAACCACCATCTTTCTTCCTTCCTTCCTTCCTTCCTTCCTTCCTTCCTTCCTTCCTTCCTTCCTTCCTCCCTCCCTCCCTCCCTCCTTCCTTCCTTTCCTTTCCTTCCTTCCTTTCTTTCTCTCTTTCTTCTCTTTCTTTTCTTTCTCTCTTTCTCTCTCTCTTTCTTTTTTTTGTGATGAAGTCTCGCTCCTGTCGCCCAGGCTGGAGTGCAATGGCATGACCTTGTCTCACTGCGACCTCTGCCTGCCAGGTTCTGGCAATTCTCCTGCCTCAGCCTCCCAATTAGCTGGGATTACAGGCACGTGCCACCACCACACCCGGCTAATGTTCGTAGTTTTAGTAGAGACGAGGTTTCACCATGTTGGCCAGGCTGGTCTCAAACTCCTGACCTCAAGTGATTCACCAGGCTCGATCTCCCAAAGTGCTGGGATTACAGGTGGGAGCCACTGCACCAGGCCAACCACCATCTTTCTCCCTATATTCTCTTGCTTGCTTTCTCTTTCCCCAAATACAGATCTTAAAATAATCCAATGAGCCAGAAAGAGCAGCATTCTTTTTCTTCTGTGCTAACTCATACACATTCCTATTAAAATGGAAATAAATAGGCCATTAAAACCCACTTCTACCTTTAGACACTGATTCTGATCAGGCTATTTCCCTGATGTACCTAATACTTATGGGCAAAAGGTAGGATGCCTACTAAAAACGAGAAGAAGATGCCCGATTAAATTCGAATTGAAAAAAAAACAAACAAAAAAAATGTCCTTTAGTATTAGTATGTGCTCTGCATAATAAAAATCATTTGTTGATCAGGAATTTAAATATATCTGGTGTCCTGGATTTTTATTTGCTAAATCTGGCAGCCCTAGCCAAAGAGAATCTATATGTACTTACATAAATAAGTGAATGTACATATTTATACTGCTTACACACCACCAAGCCTCCTCTGTCCCGGTGGTTTAGTGGATTTTTTCTAAGGTGAGAGTATTTGAGAGACACTGAGGCCCCTCCCAAGAAGCAGGGTCCATGCTGCTGCTTCCTCTTCCCCATGTCCAGCCCTGGGAGTGGCCCTTCCAGAAAGAGCTCCCGACTTTCAGTCTTCACACTCTTTTAAATCAATGGTTCTCAAATTTTAGGATGAATATCCTGAAGGGCTTCTTGACACACAGATTGCTGGGTTCTGGCCCCATACTTTCTGATTTGGAGACCACGCTTGGAGAGTCCTGGTCTAATGATGCTAGGTGTCACAGATTCCTTTCTCTTTTCCCAGGGCAGATTAGAAACCAGGGTCCCCAGGAAGGCTAAGTATAAAAATGATGGGTTAGAGTCAGTCTTAACAAACTTTTGTTCTCCATTTTTTTTTAAGAGGGGAGCGGGTTTCAGATTTATTTTCTTTTTACAAATGTTTTTATTGATACATAATATTAGTACATATGTATGGGGTGCCTGTGATATTTTGCTGCATGCAAGAAACCAAGGTGCTAGGGGTGTCCATCCCCTCAAACATTGGTCCTATGTGGTAGAAACATTTCAAGCCTTCTAGCTATTTTGAAATATATAATACTTTGTTGTTAAATAAAGTCACCCTCTTCTGCTATTGTTGTTCTCCTTTTTCAGCCTCTTAAATTCTTTCCCTGGTCTTATTTACTCCATCATCACTCAACACTAAGATGAGAATGTACCGTGTTCCACTGTCCTGATCCTGCAGGAAGAACATTCCTATTAGAGAGCAGCTCCTGCAAATGTACAGAGCTGTGGAAGGGCACCAATGTTCAGTGTTTGCTGGGGCCAAGGAAGAACATTCCCGTTAGAAAGCAGCTCCTGCAAATGTACAGAGCTGTGGAAGGGCACCAGCGTTCAGTGTTTGCTAGGGCGATGGAGCAGAGTGAAGAGCGGAGTGCTGGGAACAGAGTGGGGGGGGGGGGGGGGGAGAGAGAGAGAGAGAGAGAGAGAGAGAGAGCCAAGAGAGGGAATCAGGCGACTTTGATAGGGAGGTCCAGTAACAAGTACCTGTGCTGTCAGCGAGCTTCAAAAACATTGGCTTTTAATTTTGCAATATGAGTTGAGTGCCGAAAGTTTTCACACAGTTAATTCAGTTAAATGTGAAAACTACCTTCCAAGGAAATTCATATATCCTATTTGAAAGATGAGGAAAATAAGGGCTTGGGGAAAAAACTCAGCTCCTAACATTAATGATAGACTGGGATGAGAAAGGATATTCTGATTGATGTGGAGATTAAGAAATGTATTTGATATGAATATGCTTTGTAATTTGTAAAGATAAAAACATATCTTTTTAATTCCTTAAAAAGGCAATGTATGAAAGGAGTAAATGATGAGCTCTGGATATGTTTGGAAGATGGCCCTAAATGGTAGGACCAGAATCAAAAAAAGAGATAAAGAAAGAAGACTGGGGTAGACTATATTTTTATTTAAAGTCCAGAGAAAAGACAGTGGCATGAGGGAAAAGTGATTAATACTGCCTAGGATTATCTTGTTCACTCGTCAGTGTCTCTCCCAGTACACAAGCAACTAGTTCGGTCCTTTAACCAGGCTGCAGGTATATGGACACAAATATGTGGACCTAGACACAGGTGTGTGCAAACACACACATTTTCCCTGCATTATACTCAGGGAAAACAAAAGCCAGCAAATGCAAGCTCCTTTAACTTCCTGCCACCAAGCTTACACATTTACCTGCCTCCTTCCTATGCCAGAGACAGCTGATTATCTCTTTTGTTAATTTTCATTTGTTTATTCTAGTAAAATATGCATGAAATAAAATTCACCCTTTTAACCATTTTTTTTAAGTGTACAATTAAGTGGCATTGAGTATGTTTACAATATTATATAACTATCACCGCCATTCATTTCCAGAACTTTCTCATCATCCCAGACAGAAACTCTGTGACCATTAAATCCCTCCCTGTTTCCCTCCTCCCGCAAGCCCCTGATAGCCTCTCCATGAATTTGCCTATCCTACGTACTTTGTGTAAGTGAAATCATACCTTATCGGTCCTTTGGTGTCTGGCTCATTTCACTTAGCATAATGGTTTCAAAGTTCATCCACGCTGCAGCATGTGTCAGAATTTCCTTCCCTTTTAAGACTGAATAATACCCATTTATGCACAGACCTCATTGTGTTGATCTATTTGTTGATGATGGACACTTGGGTTGTTTCTACCTTCACTATTGTGAATAATGCTGCTGTGAACATTGATGTATAAATGCCTCTTTGAGGCCCTGCTTTCCATTCTCTTGGATATATACCCAGGAGTAGAATTGCTGAGTCATATGATAATCCCATGTTGAGTTTATTTTTGTTTCCAATTCACTGACTGATTTAGTATGTTTAATGTTGTTTTGTTTAGACACTGAGTCTTGCTCTGCTGCTCAGGCTGGAGTGCAGTGGTGCAATCACAGCTCACTGCAGCCTTGAATTTTTGGGTTCAAGGCAATCTTCTCACTTCAGTTTCCTGAGTAGATGGGACTATAGGTGTGCACTTCTGCGCCTGGATAATTAAAAAATTTTTTTTCTTTTGTAGAGATGGGGTTTTTCTATATTGCTCAGGCTGGTCATGAACTCTTGGGCTTGAGCAATCCTCCAGCTTCAGCCTCCCAAAGTGCTAGGACTATAGGCATGAACCACTGAGCCCAGCCTGTTTAGCTTTTTGAAAAACCCCCAAACTCTTTCCACTGTGGTTGCATCACTTTACATTCCCACCAGCAATGCATAAGGGTTTCAATTTCTCCACATCCTCACCAATATTTATTTTCCTTTTTTATTTCATCAGCGATATCCTAATGGGTGTGAAGTTGTACCTCATTGTGGTTTTCATCTGTGGTTCCCTAATGACTGGTGATATTGAAACATCATGCCTTAACCATATGTGCACCCTATGGACTTGAGGGCCTCTTCCATCCTTATCAAGGGAATACTAATTTTTCTTCCTTTCATATGACACACTAATAGTTTCTTAATGTCCATCCCTCTTTCCATGGTGATAGGCCCCTGACTTTGTCTGGGCATATGATCATCCACAGGGGATTGTGAGTTTCCCACATGCTCTTGTACTCAGGTGTGGCAATGTGGCTGAGTTCTGGCCAAGAAGAGGTGAGCAAGGATGCCATGTGATGGCCTCCAGGAGCATCTGCAGGGGACAATGCCCAGGTACCTCCTGCCTCTTCTTCATCTCTCCCTCATTCCACTCTGGCACACAGATGCTGCCACCTCAGACCATGGAGGCAAGGCCATGTACAACAGGTCCAGATGGCAGAAAGGCCTGGGTGTCTGAGTTTAGGGAACACCTCACTAGCCATGAACAGACAAAGTAGAGTATTTCCATAACCAGAGGGATACAGATTACATTACTTAAGCCACTCTAATTGCATCATTTTTGTCATTTGCAGCTGAATCTAATCATAATGCATATTCTCGAACACTTCTCTCCTTCCTCACTTTAAAGAGTAATGGAAGCAGTCTTTTTCAAGACTTCTTTCTCTACCCATGCTCAGGATTCGCCACTCCTCCCACCTGTTTGTATTCCCTGAGGGCCTCACCTGGCCAGCCATCCCCACATCCTTCTTGCCTCTCCTTCCCTGGCCCCTGCCCATCTCTCTCTCTCTCTCTGTTACCTTTTGAAATAATTACACTCATTTTCTGACTCCACTTCTTCTTCCCCACCCCATTGCTCTGCCCCACAAAACTGTTATCCCCAAGGACATGGGAGAGATTATTGCAACTAAATATAATCTCCCTTGATTCTTTAGAAGCATGTGACACTGCTGACATTCCTGCCTTCCTCAAATTTGCATCATTTGGCCTTGATGGCCTCATGCTTTCAGATTTGTCTCCTATGTATTTGTCCACTTTTGTCAATCTGCTTTCTCAGATCCCTTCTCCTCCCAGCCTTTAAGGACTAGTGCTTGCCCTCAATTCTTTTTTATGTATTCCTTACTCTCTCCCTGGATAATTAATTGTATCTGTGTTGAAGACTGTCTTTGTTCATGCCCAGATACCTCTCCAGAGTTTCAGATCCATCTAGCCAACCTCATATTGGAAAGCTACTGTTAAACCCATCATGACCCAAATCGCATTCCTTGCTATCTCTCTAAAACCCACCTCTAAGCCATTCACTTAGAAAACAGAAGTCCTCTTACACTTTCTTTATTACTTATCCTCTTCTTCCCTGTCCATCTCCAAGTCTTAACCCTTCTACCTCCACAACTTTTGAATACCCCCATGTCTCTCCTTCTCTGCAGCTGTCACTCTGGTGACCTCGTGCCTAACTGGTTGCAATATCCCTTAGAAGGCTTCCTTTCCTCTAGTCTTGCCCAACTTCAATTCATTTCCCATATTGCAACTAGAATGACACATTACCATTTTCAGCTAACCCAAATCATGTTGTTTGACCACTACAACTGCAAGTGTGATCATGTTACTCCCAGGCATACAACCCTTCAATGCACCCTTTTCCCTCAGTATAAAATCTTCAATAAAAACAGTTCCAGCCCTGACCTCTACCTACCTCTCTATGTATACCTCTTGTCTTTCCACCTACCTTCCTCCTCCCATCACCCCATACAAACACACTCAATCTAGCCAAATTTGATATCACAGTCCTGAGACATTAGCATATACAGTTTCTTCCACTTATAAAACTCATCTCTCCTCTCACCTGGTTAAATCTATTCACCTTTATCTCTCAGCTTTAACATATCTTCCTTCCAGAGAACTTTTCTGTCCTGAAAAGTCTCCCAAATGCTACCATAGCAAACTGACCTGCTTTTATCCCAGCTCTTACGACATGATAGTCACTTGTCTATTTAACTGAGTGCAGGAACTATGCCTGCCTTGTTGTTGTGTATGCCTAATACCTAGTAGGGTCTGAACAAATAATTCTGAAATGGATGAAATATAAATGTAAGCAAGCACTTGGCCATGCTTTCGGATTGATTATGTTGCTCTTTTATCATTAAATTCAATGATGTGGAGATGCCACGTCTGTATCATTTGGAGATAACACAAAGCTGATGAAGACATTTCATCGGGATCCAAAAATAATTTCAATGGATTTAAACAATGGACACGGGGCAGTAAAGCTTTAAGCATTTAAAAAGATCATTTAGAGAAGATCACCTGTGAGCAAGGATAGGCAGGGTCTTGTGGAATCAGTTTTTTTGTGAGAGGAACAAATACAGCCTCAAAATGAGCCAATGATGTGGCATGTCTGAAACAAAGAATGAAACTAACACAATAATTAAATGAACCTATGTAACTATAAAGTCCAAAATCTGCTAAGTAACAGTTCACTTTCTACTTTGCCAATCAGATTACAGCTGGCAGAGTCTGCTCTGGCAACACCTTTTCAGTTGATCATTATCAAACTGGTCATGTTTCAAAGATAATCATCAGGATGATTAGTGCTCCAGAAACTGTGCCATGCAATGATCACAAGAAAGAACTAAGAATGCCACGATAAGATAAGTAGGGTCTGTGATAGTCATCTCTTAGAAAGTGGATCATACACTATTGCTTCTATCCTGATAGCTCTAAAGGCAAAACTTAGGGAGAGGCAAATTTTTGCTCCACGTAGATTCATTAGAATTGTATTCAGCTGCAAGGAAAAGAAAACTAATTAAATGGAGATTTGTTTCCACAAGTGATGATAACTTTAGAGCTATGCATTCTACAGCTGGTGCAGCTGCTAGGTCATCTTGAACCTGAGTTCCCCCTATGAAATTACCCATACTCAATTTTTTTTTTATTTGCCCAAACAGCAAGTCCATGTGGTTTGACCTACAAGCATCCTTCTCTGTCATTCTTGGTATGTGTCCTTTCTCCTCCTGTTTGTAAGTGGGACCCTGCACCTCCAGGAGGGATCACAGTCTCCAAGTCAAGAAGGGAAAATAATAAAGTCCAAAAAGCACAGGCCATCCATGTACAACCCTCCACACCGTACCTAGTCATGTTATGCTTGTATTCCATTGGCCTGAACCGCAGTATATGACCATATCCTGTTATAACAGAATCTGGAAGTTGAGTATTTTAAATGGGCATGTTCCTACTATGAAAAAATTTAGAGTATTATTTTGAAAGAGAAAGGATATAATTGATATTGAGGAGGCATCGAAAATGCCTGCCAGAATTGCAAAGTGCTTTCTCACATAGTTTATCAGCTATGAAAAAGAGTGTTAACATCAGTTATGCTTAGCTGTACCTCCCAATAGAATCATCTGTTGTTCTTTTGAAATAGAGATGAACTTGCCCTATTTCGACCTGTGCCAGGAGAATTTTTGAGAGTCAGACCTGGGCATCTGCTTCATAATAATCTCCAGAGGTGATTCTGATAGGCAACCAGAACTGAGAGCCACAACCCAGGTAGTGAGTGTCTGGCCACTAGAAATCTCTGGAATTCTTGAGCAGGAATTAATCAACACAGTTCAGACGGTATTGCTGCCTTGGGGAGGAGACAGGGCAAGTGAAAGGCCATGGTATCTGACAACTCTAGGAGTCCATGAAAAAGCTTCTGAATTTAATTATTAAATTATTTGACCTTGGACAAGGAGTTAGCAGTATGAGAAAATAATGGAAAAGATGACAATATGGCATTTAGATCCTTTTATCGGGAAGTTTTCATGGAAAAGGAAGAGGAAATGTAGAATGATTACTTAATTCTTATTTGTCCTCAGAAGTAGCAAAATGGTTTATCCAACTATAAATGTTCATATATCATCAATTGCATTGAGAAAAAAAGCTGTTGATTAATCTATTCCATGTCTGGGCTGAGTTCCCTCTTGACTGTTCAGGAAGAGAGTCAAGTACCCTAGTGGACAGCTTTGTGGAAGAAAGGGAGACTAGATTTGGAGAAACGGCTAAAAAACATTGGACCACTTCACCTTCTCCAACTGGATAAATTCATCCAGTCATTTTCCTCTTTTCTTAGGTTCAGTCTTCCCTATCCCCATTCTTCCCTCTGATGCCAGCACCTCACCTAGATGTAGAGCGTAGGTTCTTCCCCCTTCCCCTACTGATCTGAGCAGTTCACCATTAGAATGACTTTTCCACTCTTGGGTCAGTTAAGCCTGAAATACTGAGCTCCACAAGTACTACTACATAGGTACCCATAACATCCGGTTTATTATTGACTACAGCCAGGAGGGATTACTAATGTATGGGGAAAATAAGTTAGGATCTAAAAAAAAGGATCTGTCAGACAGAAGAGATGAGCTGAATCTAAGAAAATGGC
Source organism: Papio anubis (assembly GCF_008728515.1). Taxonomy (NCBI): domain Eukaryota; kingdom Metazoa; phylum Chordata; class Mammalia; order Primates; family Cercopithecidae; genus Papio; species Papio anubis. The sequence goes on from NC_044987.1 coordinate 3,428,472, forward strand.
TTTATAATAGAAAGGGTAAGTTCTGAGGTCAGGCTCTTGCATACCTAGTGAAACAACTCGGGCAAACGATAAGAAAGAGTTGAATGAACAATAGCTCACCTTAAGTCTGCAGAGTTATAGGGCAGCTGAAATACCTACTGACATCTCAGGTCTTCCTCCCTTCCTTTCATCCATAAACACTGAGTGTCACATTTATCCAAGGGGCTGTGCTATGTGTACTAGGTATATAAAGATAAATAAGACAGTCCTGGCCCTTCTGGAGCCCACAGCCTGGTAAGGGGAGATAGACATGTAAATAGGTCACCTACACTAACATGTTGTAGATATGAACAGAAAAGGTAAGAAAAAGAGCAAGGCAAGCATAAGAGAAGGAGTAAGAAGACTCGGCCGGGCGCGGTGGCTCACGCCTGTAATCCCAGCACTTTCAGAGGCTGAGGCAGGTGGATCACCTGAGGTCGGGAGTTCAAGACCAGCCTGACCAACATGGAGAAACCCCATCTCTACTAAAAATAGAAAACAATTAGCTGGGCATGGTGGCACATGCCTGTAATCCCAACTACTCTGGAGGCTGAGGCAGGAGAATCGCTTGAACCCGGGAGGCTGAGGTTGTGGTAAGATGAGATGGCACCATTGCATCTGAAGCCTGGGCACGAGACTCCACCTCAAAAAAAAAAAAAAAAAAAGACTCAAAGGAAAAAGTACCGAACTTTGAATTTAGTCTGAAATTATCAAAAGCATTTTCTAGGTAGAGAGGGGCAGGGTAGGGCCTGAGCATAAGCCGAAGGAACAGCATGCACGTGTGCTATACAGAGGGAGCAACAGGAAACCCCAAAGAGGCCATGGAGCAGGGAGTGCCTCGGTTTAGGGGAGAGGCAAACTGAGGACAGACCCTTAGGATTTACACGCCTTGCCAGAGAGCTGAGACTTCACTCTACTTGGATTTGGAATCGGGAGAAGCTATAATATGCTGTGCTCTAATAATCTGGGCTACCAGGACACACTGGGAGAAGACTGGAAGAAGGACGCAGAAGAAGCAGAACAACTCTGGAGAGAACCACCAGCACTCTGTTAATGGATGATTTTATAGAAAATAGGAGGCAAACCTTGGAATATTTAACCTTGTAAAGAGGAGAATCAGGGGAAAAAGGGAAGAAATCACAGTTTCATATATTCGAAAACAGTCATGTTGTAGAAAAATTAGACTAGTCCTGTGGGTAGTAGAATTAAGTAATATTTATTGAGAGCTTACTATGTACAAGGCAGTATTCAAACACTTTATTTGCATTAACTTATTTAATCTTTATAATAACCTTACAAGGTAAGTCCTATAATTATCTCTATCTTATTGAAGAGGAGCTGAGTTGCACAGAGATCGATTCAATTGCCACAGATCTCAAACTAGAAAGAGGCAGAGCCAGGTTTGGCTCAAGGCAATCTGGCCCTGGGGCCGCTATGTTATAATCACTCTCCAGATACAGGACCTTCGGCTGGATTCTATAAGAAGGCAGAATCTCCTTCTCCTACCTCTTCCCCTGCCTCTTCTTCCCATCCTCCTATCTCTCTGAAATCTGACAGTCAGATGCAATGGACTTCTGTAGAGATGCAAGTTCCTATCGTTGGCGATAGAGGCTGGAGGACCACTGCAGCTGCATTATTGAGGGGTCAGAGCCCAAAGAGAGGAACTGAAATGAAGTATCTTGAAAGTCCCTCTGAGCCTGAGCTGGTTGTGCTTCAAGGGTTGTCTGGCAGAGCAGTATGAACACTCTGGGGAGCCAGGTGGGTGTGTGGGTTGTCCAGAGACTAAACTTGGCACAAATCTGCCAGTAGCCCTGTTCTAATGTGCCTCTTAGATCTGCTGACTCCATCAGAAAACAAACAAGTTTTCACTCCTGCACACCACAGAAGCTGACCCGGCCATATGAGTGGAGCCAGCATCACTTCTACCTAACACACGAAGCTGCAAAATTGTCATTGAGGTTCTGAGCATGAGTCTTTATTGACCATGAGAAGGAGGGAGCAGTGGAAGCAATGCAGCTGGATAACTGATTCCTGGGGAGGGGCAGGGAGGCTAGGTGGAAGAGAAATATGTAATTCTCACACCTGAGGATGGAGCTTCTTCTAAGGCTCCTCATTGCTTAGCACTCTCCAATCCAGCTCAAACACATTCCTTTTTGACCCTCAATCAAATGCCTCCTGAATTTCTCTTGAAGGCAGGCTTAGGAATTGATCAATTGAGAGTCATTTTCAGTTCTATTCCCCCTACCCATGACAAGTTAATCCTTTCCTTCCATTTTAAGTATACTTTATAGGTAAATAAATGCATCCATATATGAACACACAGCATCATATGTATGAGACAGCATGTAGAGTTTGCACGCACACACACCACTTACATGTTCTGACTCTGTTCATTCGTCTGTGATGCTGTTTATATTCTTAGCTTCCTGCAGGCAGAGGCTGGTGCTGAGTATTTTCTTTTAGCACCACTACCTATCAATAACTATACTCAAAAAGACTATTTGCAGTATTGCCAAATGTTGAACTTGGAATGAGACTTGAAAATCTTTCAGTCCAAGTGTTTTATTTTAAAGTGAGAAAACTGAAGCCCATATAGGGGATGTGTCTTACCCAAGGTCTTTGAACATGTTCAGATGGCTTTAGAGGTACACTTTTCAACTGACTGCAAATCAGGCCTTCTTGGAGAGCTCTTAAAAATACCAGTGTACGGCCCCATCCAAAGGGATTCTGATTTAATTGGTCTGTGATAGGGTCCAGACATTGGTATTTTTATAAAGTTCCCCAGGTGATTCTATGGTATGGCAAGTTTGCAAACCACTGGCTTGGACAGAGTATTGCAGATAAATGCAGATTGCACCTACCCGCTGAGGGTCATTCTGACTTCTGAGATCAAGCTGGGAGATGTATAATTGTTCTAGACCACTGGACTCGGAAGAATCATGGGTTTATGAGAAAGGTAATTACCTGTTCTTGTTTATAAGAAAACCTAGGAATGATCACTGCCACCATGATGGAGATGCAGATAGCAGCAGCCCCCCTAAAGCATTCAGGGTGCAGCTAGAGTACACGGCCTGAGCACCAGAGCACCTTTGCTACTTCTGCACACATAGTTCTGCAAACACGATCCGTGGATTAAAAGAAGACGGGTGTGTAGGAGAACAACTATACAATGTGACGTCCAAACCATTGTATCCCACCAGAAGAAAACAAAGACATTCCTTTTGTTAGTGATGCATTTGTATTATTCCAGGAACTCTAAATTAAGATGTGATGAGTGGGTAGCAAATTAAAGGCGTTCTCATAGAGCAGGTGATCTTAGCTCTACCCTGAAATCTGAATCCCTCCCAGAGGTCAGATGAATAGTATTTGCCTCATCCAGAAAGCTGTCTGAGGCAAATTCTTCCCTGGCCTTGTCTGGTGTTCTCCCTTTATCTTCTTGGCCCTCCAGTTCTGTGCAGAAGTCAGGGCATAAAGGAGGTGGAGAGGCCAGAGAGGTGACAGTGATGTTCAGCGTCAGTCAGTAACTCAAACACACAAGACAATGACCACAAAGGCAGTGAACTCACAGCAGCCTTCCCCATCCTATATATACCAAAGACATCCATGAGCTCCTTTTCTACAAGAGGTTGTGTGGAGTAGCAAAGGCAGCATCTCTGTGTTATGAGAACCCAGAGTCAGGGTGTGCACCTCCTCTCCCCAAACCCGTCTCAAAACAAGGATTGAGGGCTAGTTACTTTCCTGCCATCTGTCATCATTTGCACAGGAGGCCAGAAGTTGTGTCATGGAGTCTCCACCATTGCTTCTGGCACTGCTGTTGTTGCTTTCCATTTACGACAAAGGATGCCAAGCCAAACCAAATCTGAGAGATGCAACTAGGTCTTTGGTCTTATCCATTAGTTGCTTTTTCATCACTGTTGTATCTCTGGCACCTAAAACAAGGCACCGAACATAGTAGGCACTCAATAAGCACTTGGATGTGATTGAACCAGTGGACAAATAAACAACCAGATGGATTTTGTGTTAGGGTGAGAGTTTGGTGACACTTCCAAGATGAGCAAAGGAAGCACCGCTAGAGAGTGAATTTGAATGAGTAAGTAAAGCCAAAACCAGCAGTCTTTTGATCAGTCTTTTATTATCGCAAAGGGCAATACTCTCACAGAAGCTAAAAAAAAGAATCAAATTTAGTAACCTAAGATGTCCTTAGTAACAGAGCTGAAGAATGTGTTTTCCAATATTTGATTTCTTAGCTTGACAGTCTCTCTTGAAATACTCTCTTCTCCGCAATGAAAATGTGAATCTTTGTTGGTTTGTTTTGCAGTTTGCAAATGACTTTCAGAGCTCTTCTGGCAGGGTTTCTGTGTCTCCGCTTGCAAATAAACAAAAGGCCATTTCTCTAATATGACTTAAGTAGGGGAGATTCTGTGATCTCCTGTCATGATTTTAGAAGCAGTAGAAAAGGAGAAGAGAAAGGAGGGGCAAGTAGAAAGAAGAAAAAGAAAAACCGAAACAGGCAGCTTATAAAAGCTGAGAAAAAAAGCAGGAAATAGGCAAAGATAAATTTGATATGGAAAATTAGAGTGTGAGAGATACCAAATAATGGAAGACTCTGTAATTAATAGGATCCCAGAGAACCTTTTGATGGGGGCTGAACTCGCCCATGGTCCACTGGCCTCCCTCCCCGCTTCCATCACATCAGCTGGGCTCCTTGTGAACTGTGAAGACAGGCTCTCCCCTCCTTCTCCTAGGCAAGCCTGCATGAAGCAGAGCAACCCCTGCCAGCTTGACCTAGATCTGTCAACTGATCAATTACTTTTCCCATAGAGGAGAAGGAAAAACGAAAGGGAGAAAGAAAAAGGGAAAGAGAAAAAGAAAAGGTGGAGAACAGAGAAGTAGGGGGAGTGGGCAGAAGGAGAGAAGGAGGGAAGGAGGGAGAGAGAATGGGAAGGAAAACGGATGCACTCCTGTATCTTTTCAGTGTAAGCAGTGGTAGCAAGAGCAGGCTTAATCCATAAGGTTGCATAAATAAAGATATACATATGTACATGCATACATGCATACATACATGAAAGAAAAAATAAAGCTCTCAGAGGTTACTGACCAAAATCACAGTCAAAGCAGAGGATAGAGCTCTTTTTTCCCACCCTTTGCCAATCCAGATTAGAGCTATTTTTCTGAAACTCCTACCTCTAGCTCCATCCTCCCTAGTGCTCCCCCTCTCCACCATTCACACTGCAGTCCCACACTGAAGCCTCCTTTTGCAAAGGGGTGGGAGGCATGCTCCCTGCAAGTGCCTTCGAAAGCCCCTCTGCCCTTCCCCAGTGCACTCTCTGATAAGATGAAGCTACCTCCCACAGAGGGGAGGAGATGCTTCCAGGAACACTAGGATGGTACCCTTCGACCCTTCCAACCTGTATGCCATGGACTCCTTTATTCCTGCATGCTTTCTGTTTTTATGTTTAATTGGTTTTATTGAATTTCAAATGACTACAGACATAAAGTAAACACGTAACAAGACAAGAGAGCAGAAAGGAAGTAAACTGCATGAATCTAATCTCAGCATGGAGTTCCACTTAGCACCACATGTTTGGAGTGTTACAAGCATTAATGAGTCCTTACAACACCCAAGGGAGTCGCTCCCCGGCCTGGCGGGCAGGTGGGGAGATGGGCCCACAGAGGGAAAGATTTTCCTCTACCGAAAACAGAGCAGTTTGAGCTTAGAAGTACGTGTTCCCCAAGGAGCTATGTTCAGACCACTAGAAGTGGCTTGAAACCTGGCGACCATACATATTGGGGGTTTGAAGCATTTGTAGGACCTCTGCTACAGCAGGAGAGCAATGTGGGTGCTTGTTTGTTTGTTTGTTTTTTAATCTTTAGCATTCTAGTTTGTGGGCAGAAGCAGACCATGAGCTTGAATTCAAAATACTTGGAAAAAAGCCAAATCATAGACCTGTTCATCTTACCCAAAGTGTGCATCTACCATGATTGAATGGCAAGAGCATTGCAAATCTCTCCAGCACGTGTCTCTTACACACGTCAGAATCACGTGCCCCATACTGATTCAGAAATTCTGCCATTTCTTGGGCTATTGAGAGAGCTCACTTCATCCCAAGGGGCAAGTTTTGGCTAAAATCAACACCAGGTTGTTTGTCCTGTCAAGAAAAGGAGCCAGTACCAGCATGGCAGACAGCACGCAGGCACAGGACAGAACCCGGGAAACTACCAGGAGGCAGTCTAGACGCTGTCACCTCAAGCAGGGAACCAGGAAGGGCGCCTGAAACACTATTCGGGACCCCTGAATTAAAACCAGCACTACAGAAGGAGGTTACTGAGAAAGAACAGAAGTCAGGGACTGTACATTGCAGCTGATAAGACGGGTTTTCGGGGCTTATATTAGGCTTTAAGGGAACCAAAAAAGGGAAGAATCAGGACCAGGACCAGGCTCTGTGCCTGGTAACTAAAGCTGCAGTTTCAAGAATGGTCTTCATGCTGTGAGACCTGCTGGCCACGGCAGACAGTCTCCAGGCACGCTTGAGCGAATGCTCAGAGGGCCGTCCCCGTTGGGGTGGCCTCCTAATACAAAGGGTGGAGGTGAGCTACCTTTGTGCCACTGTGCACGCCTTGCCGGGAACTTGCCCCAAGTTGGCAGCCCCAAGCCTGGCAGGCAGGTTCCACTCAGTGAGGCTCCCCGACCCCTCCCCTTGCTGCCAGGCTTCCAAGAGCCTACAATGCCTATATCAGGCCCAGGGGCCAAACATCCAGGCTAATGTTTCCACTTTGCCAGTAAATATTGTCATGGTCTCGTCTGCCACCCATGAATATCAGAAGCATTGCCCAGTTCAAACTGCTGCTGGCACCACATGTGTACTGTGCATGGCAGGAACCTGGACGGCCTGCCTAGCTGAACGGCGCCCACTGCCCACCTCCTGGGTGCTGCGCGAAGGGGAGTATGAACTTTGCCAAGGCACCTTTTCCTCCTCCTCTGCCCTGTCTGTGTCTCAAGCTAGCTGCTAAGTGGATGCGGGATGTGAGGAGAGGTGAGGAAATGAGAAAGGCAAGAGAGGAACCTACCCAAGCAAATCGGAAGGTGTTAAAAGAAACAATAATCCTTCGAAGGAGAAATGGTCGGTTTTCTAGAAAGAGGAAGTTGCAGCACAACCAGCCATTCCTTTCAGAGGCTCTCAGTGGCAGAAGGTGGGCGGTGGGTGTGCTGCAAAGGACAGCGTCTGATCCAGCTCCGTAGCGTCTGCGTCCAGGAAAGAGATGCCTCTGCTTAATCAACCCTGGTGTATCTTAGGGCCAGAGCGCCAGGGAGCTAATCGCCCCCTCCTGTCCGCGTCACTAATCGTGCTGATTCCCTCAGAAACCCCCCTCCCTACCTAAGCTGGATCATGGTTGCTGGTTGGGTTGGGGGGAGGAGCGGGTCAGCGAGGGGTTCCTAACCTGCCACTAGCACCAGGCACCTTTTCAAGAGGCAGGAGGCACAGGAAGTAGCAGCTCTAGGAAGAACCAGCTTAAAACAAAAACAGAGGAGAAGAAAAAATCGCCTTGGAATGTGTACTGCATTCTAACTAGTCCCACTGGGTCCATGCAATAGGGGGGGATTATTGCAGGCAAGACCTGGGCTGCCTCAGGAATTCTGCAAGTTTGATAAGAGATAGCTGGCAGACGTCAGCGTCCTTCCCCCGAAAGAGAAAACAGACGCCACCTTGGCCACATCTGACTGGCATGCAATACGGGGGTCTTTGGGGGTTGTTCTGTCTTAAAATTGGGCAGCCTTGTTCTCTTACGACACACTGAAGCCTATTCAGGGCTGATTGGGTGAGGGTAGTACAAATAAGGCCATCATTCTTTTTGAGAAATTCAGGATTTGGTAGAATGTGATAAAGTCTAAGATAGTCCTGTCGCCACCACCCCTACCCCAAGGTAGGAACAAGACCACAAAATCAGATGGCACCTTAGATAAATTTGCACCACCACTTTGCTACTCATCTATTCAGAGACGATTCAAAGTATGAGCAAATATTATGCTTCCCTGCATTTATTCTGATGGAAAAAAAAAAAATCACGTATGCTAATTTATATGTAAATTCACTATGGCCCTGGGGCTCCTGGCATGCAGCCAGCAGGGCTGTTGATGGTGGAAGTTTGGTCATTGTCTCCAGTTCGATGTTACAGACAGAAGAGACATGGATCTCAGGACGGATAGAAATTACTGAGGGCTTGGGACCTTCCCTCTCCCTACCTCTGACCCCTCACCCTACCCCTTCCTGCTTAGTGTTCATTTTTGCCATCAGCCCCCATAGAAACCGCTTTCCCGAAAGTGCCCGATCCTGAACTCAGCCTCCCCACTTCATTCTTGTGCACCCAGAACAAGCAGGGGCGCACACACATGCACGCACACACACGCTGATACTGCTCCATATTATATAAGAGGAGTCAGTCAAGGATGCCTCCAAGTTGACTCCCTTCACTCATACACCCACCAAAGCCCCTAGGGGAGACGAGGGAGATCCTGAGGCCCATGCCTCCTGGCGTTGGGTGCAGCAGGCGACATCATGGACATCCCTGCAATATTCACCACCTTAGACTTCCTTATCATGCGACACAGATCCTTTCTGTCCCCCTCCTTGCCTTCTTCGTGGAGCCCCAGTCAAGGGTGTACACATTTGGTCTTTCCAGCCTAGTCTCTCCGCCCACCTTACGTGGATCCACACTGCAGCCACTGCAACCTATGTAAAGAGGACAGCAGCAATCCCTAGGTCCTAACCTCGGAGAAGAGTCAGCAGGACTACAGCTCAGGACTCAGTCCAGATCAGGAGAACTCCATATTGCAGGGGGAGAAGAGGGTGAGGGGGTGGGACTCCCCAGCGTTTTTCACTGGGTCAGAGGGAACTTTCCTCTGGGAATACAACTGCATAGGACTGAGCCTCACCTCCCAAGAGAGGGCTCCTCCTCCCAGAGCCCTGCTGGGTCACCCTGGGAAAGTTTCTCAGCTTGCCTCGATCCTTACGAGTTTAGCTATGTTTAATACGAAAGAGGCAAACTAGGTACCCCAAAGGACAGGGCAGGTGGGAGCAAGCTGATTAATGGATAATTCTGTTGCTGGAACGAACGGAGGTGAGAGCTGGGATGGGGTGTCGGGGGTGGGGGCACGGTGCAGTAAATGGACTCAAGGTGGAGGCCAATTCCAAATGCACAGAACACAGCACTGGGAACATCAAAGCATGCACCAACTGCAGCCCCCAGGGCTCCGGGCTCAGCCGATAAATAAACAGAAAATTAGCATTCGACTCTTATTGCCTCTCTCCCTTCAACTTCGAAAAGCTTTTTAGAATTTCAGAGCCCCGACTCCCCTTCCTTTTATCTGATTGTTATCCACACCCCCCACCCCAGCCACAAACACACCCCCGAACACATTCAAAACTAAGACAGTTGTCCCCCACTGCTGCAAATTGACTCATCCCTTGAAGCCGGATCGCTGACCAGAACCTCACAAGAAGCACCTGAACCTGATTCTTTCTAGCCTGCATTTTCCCCTTTGCTCCTTTTAAAAGCTTTGCAAGTTCGCTGGTGGATATTTAAAGTTTCCTCTTGTAATTTCTTCCCAGTCGCATAAGCAACACCTTGGCAACCCTGTTGCCCTCCGAATCTGTCATTTCCCCCTGCTTACATGTGTGCTCCGTTGTATATGTGTGCAAGAATGTGCATGAAGCCAGGGAGCCTAGCACACAACCACAGACCTAACAGGAGCACCAAACACGTTTTACTTATGCACATACATTCCCCCATTCCGGTAGCAGCCAGAATCAAATCAATATTCTCACAGCCTAGTCGGGAGAATGAAGTCCCAGCCATGCTGTCTAAACGCTCTCTCCTCCACCTGCAAACAGCGCAGCACAGTCGACTCGGGGAGTCTGCGAATCTTATAAAGCACACTGTACAATTCCTGGGTCTACCGTAGGCAAATCAATAGCAAAAGCTCTTACCTTGGAAGAGACACAGAGCAGCCAGCCCCGTGAAGACTGCCCAAGAGATAGAATTGTGCATTTTTGGCTGGATGGTTTTCATGATTTTTTTTCTTCTTCTTTTTCTTCTTTTTTGTCAGGTTCGGTTTTTTTCTTTCTTTCCTGATAGACTGTGTTGCTCTCAAGCTTGTGCAAGGAGATTTAAATCCACTGTTTTGCTGAAGGACACAACAAGAAAACCGAGGGTGTGAGAGAGTATGACTTCTCCGTAATTATCTCCACTCATACTCTGGCACTGAGACACATTGTACAATCTGGCCCTGGACAGCCCTCCTACAAGCTGCAATCATTGGTTCTAATCCAAGGATTGACAGAGCTACAACACACGCGCGCGGGCACACACACACACACACACGCACACACACGCTCTCTCTCAGGAATCATTTACTGGGCAAATCAGGCTAGCTGATTAAAGAGACAGGAGCCTGGAGAGAGAGAATGATAAATGCCACTTTGCCCCTTCTATATTACTTTCATTTTTTAAACTGACAGTCTCTGAGTCTTCTGAATATCAGAAAATCCCTTTCCCCCTGGCATTCCCTGGCCTCCTGAACTCAGATTCCCTTTGCACTGGAAAAATCCCATAGCCAGCCATGGCTTATGGGAAATTTTAAAGGGACATTTTCATGCTCAGTGAAACTTGTAAAGATGAGTCAGATTTCATTTGTTGGTACCTATTTTCCCCTCCGATGGAAATATCATTCAGTGACAGCTTTTTTTTTTTTCTCTTTCATCAACCTTTCTACTTAGTTGCTTTGAAAATAGTAAATAACTTTCTATTTTCTCCTCCTGTCACTCCTGTTTCAGAACATCTATGTTACTCCTCTTTTTCATTCACTTTTTAAAAATCAATTTCCTAAAGTCATCCATGTGTATATGACACCATGAAAAGGTACCAAGTACCTAGTATTTGAGAAGAAGTTCTGCAGTCTGAAGATGGAGAACCTTCTTCAAAAGAAAACAAAGTAGGAGTTTATTGACTTAGCCAATCCACATCCACTAAAGCAATAATATAAGCATCTGTGATTCAAACTGCAGCAAGAAAGATTCAGGTTAGACATGTAGAGGGGCTTTCTGAGTGTAAACTTTGTGAAGTTCCTCAGAGCGTTGAAGACATTAATCTCCTTGGTGACAGGAAAGAATAAAAACCAAACAGAAATAACCTAATGGATATACATGATTTCTTAAGAGATCTAATTCTAGGGCCTGGAAGTTTATTCTAATTTTTGGCTTCCCCTTATGAGAGGCAATTTAGAGGATGTGAACAAAACATCTGGAAAATGTAGCTCCTGGCTGGGCACAGAGGCTCACGCCTGTGTATCCAGAACTTCAGACGGCCAAGGAAGGCCTGTAGCCTGAGCTCAGGAATTCGACGGCAGCCTGGACAACATGGTGAAACCCTATCTCTACTAAAAACATCCAAAAATATCTGCATATGGTGGTGCGCACCTGTGGTTCCAGCCACTTAGGTGGCTGAGGCAGGAGAATCGCTTGAGCCTAGGAGGCGGAGATTGCTGTGGGCAGAGATTGCACCACTATAATCCAGCCTGGGCGACAGAGCCAGACCCTGTCTCAAGAAAAAGAAAAAAAAGAAGAAAAAGAAAATGTAGCTTCTCACAGAACCTTCCTTAGCCAATTCTGACACATTCATACCCCCACTATGCCTTGACACACATTTTAAAAATATTCTTCTAGAACTCCACTGCCAATTATTATACTTCCTTGTAACCCCCATAAAAATGTTAATGTATTTTCAAACTGCATAGAAGAAAAGTACTCATTGTCTGTTTGTATTTTAGTGTACAGAGGTGAAATGAAAACATCACTGCCATTTTGTACATGTCTAAGACACACAATTTACCTTGTTTTATTTTTTTTTCTTTTTCTGTCTTTCTTTTTTTGTTTTTACAGATTTTTGCTCTGTCACCAAGGCTGGAGTGCGGTGGTGCAATCACAGCTCACGGCAACTTTGAACTCCTGGGCTCAGGTAACCCTCCTGCCTTACCCACCAGCTAATTGTTTTGTTTGTTTGTTTGTCTAATTTTCTGTGGAGATGAAGTCTCACTATGTTGCTCAGGCTGGTTTCAAACTCCTTGCCTCAAGCAAGTTGACCCTGTGTTGAGTATGAACAGGAACAACCCTCCCTGGAATGTGGGATCTTGTGACCATGAGAGGAAGGGGCCCTGGGATCTTGTGACCATGGGAGGAAGGGGCCCTGGGACCTCAAGATCTGGGGACCTCAAGATCCTACTCACAGCGCTGCACAACCAAGGGGCCTCAGGCAGATCATTTCACCTCTGTGAACCTTGACTTCTTGTCTGTAAAATTATAGAACTGGAATAATTTCTTATCCTCCTTCCCATTTTAAAGACTTTTTATGTTAACTGGTATTTTTTTTCTTCTTCTTGCCATTAAGTTCTAATTCACATGTCTATCAAAATGTCCTTGATACTGTGAGCTCCCAATGGACAAGAATTTTATCTGTAGATGAGACGTTTTGTGCGGTGCTCAGCATAGTGACATGTGTAATTAAATGCTTTGGAACAACTGTGACGGAAGGTGATAACAGTGCTGTGCAAAAGGAAGGTGGCTTCCTTTCACCACCGTTTCATTTCTCTCCAGAACGATGACAAAGATCATGGACCACTGGTAAGTCTTTAGTCCCAATCTGGAGAGGCAGACACTAACATTTGTAAATGTCCTCACTCTGAACTATAATAAATCTATACAGTTACCAATGTTTATTAAGCTCCCATGTGTGTACAAATAATAAGAAATTAATCATCAGAGTTGATATTCATTGATATTTATTTGCAATGTGCTAGGCATGATACTCAGTGTTCTGTATGCATTTTTTCTCATTAAATCCTCATAACCTGTGAAGTGGTGATATTATCCTCCCCATTTTATACATGAGGGCATTGAGGCTCAGAAAAAGATTGTCCACAGCCACACAACAGTTAAGGAGTGGAATCAGGATTTAAACCTAAGCATTTTCATCTTAGATCAACTTCAAAAATAATATCCTGTGCTAAACCCCGTGAGGGACTCAAATAGATATCAAGCATCCTAGCATATAATCTTTTAGCTGTTTTCAATAGCATATGAGATTATTGATAAACATTACAAAACAATACATATGTTGATACAAAACTACAGGAAGACTCATATACTGCTTTCAATCTTAACTGAGTTTCAAATGGTTGGTACATAGAATGAATTTCATCAGACCGCACATGATAGCTGGTCGTTTTCTATGACAGTTTTGTCAAGTTCTTTGGAGATGCTGGGAGTCATGAATACCTTGAGAGGGACTCTGATCCTAGATCTGAGGCAGAGGGAAGGATATTGCTGGACGAGAATACCATGAATTAAGAACTAGAGTTAGAAATATACCAAGTAGATTTGAGGTTCTAGTGACTTGTCTGAGATTCCCCATCCTACCCTTCTGTATAGCAATAAAAGCCTGAAAATATTTTTCTTACATAAATCTTAGCACAATATGATTCTTGGCAGTTACTTTCTGCACACAGGTAAGGTAACCATGTCTGGACCTGGGCATCACTGACATGACTTGTTGATTGAGAGCACAGACTTAGGGCTGCTTTGCTTGGGGTCCAAATCCCAGTTCTGTCCCGTAGGGGCTGTGGGATTAGGTTGAGTCATTTCAACTCCACATCTGAAACAGGATAGCAATTATACCCCCATCCTAACCATAGCCAGACATCCTAACCATCAACTAATTTTCATTAATTTTACTGTTTTAACAAATTGAGATGGATGTGGTCTACCATGTGGCATTGGTGGAAGCTATCTGTGCTTGGGAACTAAGACTCCTGGACAGAGCAGTCTCAGCATTATGCTTTGTGCATTCATTGAGGCAAAATATATCCTCAGGGATTGTCGAACCAGAAGTCTAATTTGGGCTCTGAACACAGCTAAATGCTAAACTATCTTGAGAGCTATAGCTCTTTCAATGCTTGAATTTGCCACATGAAGTAAAATTTCCCAGTGGCCTTCAGGTTTCACAAAAGCACACCATTAACCTCCTTCTAGAGAAGGCATCTTTTTTTCCTCCTTCGTTATTGGGTTTAACACAGCATCACCAATACAGGCCTGTTGGATCAGTCAGCTGCTCATTGCTATAATTACAAATCGAAAAGCTGATCCTAGGCTACACACAGAAGGGTTTCATTCAACCAAGTACATCTCTTGCCTAATGGAACAGGTCTCATCAATGCAGTCAACAAAATTCCTTTCCATTTTCCATTCTAGTCTCAGGATCTATCAGGCTTAGGACTGAGAATCTCCATTGTTGCAACCATGCGTTCTCCAAAGAACGCATAGCTTGGTCCTTCTGCTTTGGGGTGGCTTGTGACTATGGTTAGAGATTTCTGCCAGTAGAAGTGAGGCAATGACTAAAGAACCTCTGACTGGGGGAAGCTATGACTGGGGGGAGCTATGATTGGAAGGGGGGACACTTTGAAATCGCAGTTCCCTCTTCAGCAATCAGAGCTCCTTCCTCTGAGTTAGAAGGCTCAAGTACTTCTCATCAGGTGTCTGGAGGACTCACTTTGCCTTTTGCATTAGCCAGATTTATGTTATGCACTATTTGCTTCCCAGTTCATGGGTTCACTTTTTTTGCAGAGGAGGATGAATGTCTTAAGACGAAATTAATGTCCGGAAAGGGACCTTAAATTCTAGACAGAATGGTAATCTTTCACCACCCACACGCCTTGAAGTTAGAAGAACTTTACTACAGACATGATTTTTCTGTTTGCAGATAAGAAACAAGGAAGGGGCATAAAATTTTTTTTTTAAATAAGGAAGGGGAAACAGATGAGGTCTTTAACTCCTTTGGAGAGGGCAGCTAGGGTTGCATTTCATAAACCTTTTATCATCGGGCAGCTTAGGAATCTGCACTATGTGCAATGAGCTGGTACAAACAGGGATTGATTGTCTGTAAACTGCCCCCATGCACACCTGTCACCTCACCCAACGATAGACAATAAGTCCAGTAAGCTCACTGTGGGACCTGGCTGCCCTGCTGTCCAAATCCCAGCTGAACCTTGACAGCAGACATAGGAGAGGGGATGCATAATCACTCACACATGGTGGGCCAGGCTTGAAGGACTGGCAGACAGAATGCCACCATGAGGGGGAGGAGGAGGTGGGTGTGTGTGTGCCTGTGAGTGAGGGAGGAAGGGGTGTGGAGGCAGTGTTTTTTATTTCTCTCAGCTATTATGGAAAGAACTGCGGGAGCTTAAATCTAAAGAGCAGTGCTGAAATAATGTTCAGGACTTAACAAAAGCCGCTGCTCTGCTGCCATCCGCCTGCTGTGGCCTGCCTCTGCTGAGGCTCCGTGCGGTGGGTGATCTTACATGCCCAGAAGCTTGGAGGAGCCTGCCCTGGGGGAAGAGGAAGCCAGCCTGCCCTCGCACATCTGGGGTTGGGCAGGGTTCAGCTTTGACTTGCAATGCCACTTCAGGGAGGGTGAAAACCATGGTAGGAAGAAGGCAGCCTCCTACCTTAAACGGAGTCTCCCCAGAAAGGGAGAGCTGCAGCCATCTTGGATGGGGCTCTGAGCACGGTCTCTTCGGTTGGGAATGGAATGGGTCCAGGCACAGGTAATGTCTGAATTATGTGAGTCTATTTTAAGAATTTGACTTAGAGCAGCAGGTTTTCTGATTTATTGATAAGTTGCCCAAACTGATCTTAAAATGAAAGTGTAACTGTTAGCAGCCCAGAAATTAAGGACACAGGGATGTAAGCCCAAAGTCCTACAAAAGGAGAGTTTTCAGTGTTTTCTAATTGAATTACAGGCATAGTCATCTGGCCTTGATTTATATTTATCACATTCATCTCAAAAAGAAGAACTACCATAGAGCAGTATAACAGAAGTAATTTAAGATTTAAAATCAGAAGACCTGGATTCGAGTCTAAGTCCCTTGATCAAGTTCAATCCAGTAATGCTCAATGTTCTCATGTCGTCTCATCCCACCTCATCCTTAAGGTGGAAATAATAACACCTACTGCACAGAGTTGTTGTAAATTCATTAAAATGAAGGTTATAAATGTCCCAGTACAGTGATCAGCATGCAGACACATTGGCTCCTGGTTTTTAGGATCAGCTTGCTCGAAAAAACCAAGCAGTATGCTAGATAATATTCGACAAGAACTTCAGAGTGTGATTCGGTGCCTTCAGGATGCTAACTGCCACAGATTTTTTCCTGGATCTGTAGTAGACAGGGTGACTCTGGCATCTGCATCCCCAGAACACTGGGAATCAGTCGGATGTTGTTGGAGTGGGCACTGCTCTACTGTTGGCGTAAGAGTGGGCACAGGCCCCTGGCCTGGTCAGTTTCTTTCCTGAGAAATTTCCAAGTGCTTTGGGGAGAGAGGGGCTGTAGCTAGAGGACATCTTTCCTAACACATGGAGAACTCTGCAAGGAAATGGAGTCAACATAAAGGAAAGAAGGAGCAAGAGGAGAGGCCGTCACTGAAAGGAGGACATGTCATGCCTGGAACCAGACACCCACCTTTCAGAATTCCTGATCCCTTCTTTGCTTAAATTGGTTTGAGTTGAGCTTCTGTCTCTCACACCTGAGAGGATCTGGACTAAAAGCATCCATCTGGAGGGCCATGAGTAGAAATGTCCTAGCTTTCTTGCCCTTCCCACATGACTTTCCCTGTTACCATGAAAATGTCTAGATAGTAAGTGAAGCTTGTGGGAGAGAATGCCTTAGGCAGAGATGTAGACATCTGAAGCCGTTTACTTAAACAAACAAACAAACAAACAAAGTACCCAGTGTTGATATCAAATTGGAATTAAAATAAGATCATAGATGAAATCACAATGGACAAAATCCCTCTTCTTCTAAAGGTTGGGGCTCTGGAAGTGGGGAGCAAAACACCACTTAATGAACCTCTTCTGTGTGAAAATTCCACATGGCATTTTATTTAACCTTTACAGTGTTTCCAGAAGATAAATACTATTATCCTTAACTTTCAAGTAAAGAGGTTAACTAACTTATCCACAGTTGTACAAGTAGTGACTGGCCAGGTCTCTGAATACCCAAGAGCCTGCTCTTTCTCTTGTAGTATATTTGGTTATACTTTAAGTGAAACTGGGACTCAAAAGGAAAAGACCATGGTAGCTTGGCATGGTCGGTGAGAGCTCTCAGAACAACATTGGTCTTGATCAGTTTGGAATGAAAGAAAGTGGGAACTTATTTAAACTGAAGGGAATGGCATGGCAAAGGCTGGGTGTGAACATAAAGCTCTGTGGAAATCAGCGTGATCCAACGTGGATGAACCTGAGGCTGTGGTTCAAGAGTACTGAGAGTTCATAGAGTTTGGGTCTAAACTAGAGAGTCTTGAATATCTGTACAGTTTGAATGGAATTTGAGAAGATCACTGCTGTTGATTCTGAGTAAGAAAGTGAAAGCAATAAAATTGGATATTTCTGAAGGTTTAAACAGTGGAATAGATGGTGAATTAGGTCATTCCCCTAGAGAAGCCTCTCTTGGCCCTCTGGATGTGGACAACTTTCCATGTTGTGCTAATCTCTAGTCTAGTTTGGCAGACTGTGGGACAGTGGTTTAGCCCCATCCCCATCCCCACCCCCATACATCACATGTATGAGTAGCTGTGGTGCACGTGGGCCCTGGAAACCTCTTATTTGCAGTCTGCTGCCTACCAGCCAGTTGAACAGAACACAGTACAATGGTAGGAGTAGAGGTCAGGCTTCAAGGAAGGTGGGGAGATTTTGGGGGGTTCCTGGAGCAGATCCACTTTCCTACACTGGGGCTGATAACACAGCTTATTTGACAGGTAAGTGTCATTTTACTGCTTTTGGCCATTTCTATCCATGGACATATCTATTCTGAAGACTTTACAGGGAGGAACAGTATGGTCTAGGGAAATAATTATATTTTTTAATGATTTGGCTTCATGCTATCTTAATACTATCTAAAAACATGTTGAACTACACCAGCTGAATTTGGAGGACAACTCTGAAATACAGCTTAGGAACCCTTCTATGAGTATCTCACGCTGTCATTTTACACTCAGAAGTGGTGTCCAGAGAAGGGCAATCACATGCTTAGGTTCATACAACAGAACTGGGAATAGAATCAACTCATTTGGTCCTTGTCCAATGTTGTTTCTTTTATTCCAGAATGTGTCTGGATGCCTTCAAAGTTTGATTGGATGGCCCCTTGTGAAGAATTCTCTGACCAAGAAATTCACTCTGGCTTGTTTACCCAAAATTGTACTCTTTATAACTGCAAGTTCTAAGTCTTCAAAAATGCAACCATGCCTTTTATAAAGATGGAGAAATTCAGCTGTGGCCTATCACTGAAAGCTCAGGGTTTTCAGCTTCCTTAGAAAGCATAGGTTATAAAACAAAGAGTGAGATCATATATAGTGAGACCAGAAGATACCTGGAACCCTGGACAGGGTATGGGCATATGGAGTGTGGGGAAAGGGGAAGTGAGGATGAGAACAGAAACCTGAGAGACTGGGTGAAAGCAACAATGACCGACATGGTCTTCTTTGTGATTCTAACGGTTGCTTTTCCAGAGAGGAGATAGGAGAGCGGCAGCAGGAGGGCGTGGGATAATGCTCTTGTCATACACCCGACTTGTCCATGTGCTGCCCCCACCAAAACTACGCTGATGACTTTTACAGGGGTGGGAGGAGATAAGATTCCTCGAGGAGGGGATCAGTGGAGTCTCTGTGGGAGGTGACTAGCCCAGGCAGCAAGGACGGTTCATCATAGACATTTGACTGCTTCTAACCCACAGTAGAATATAGACAAGACACATAAAGGCTTAAAATCAAATCATGTGTCATGCTGAAGAATAATGGTTCTTTCTGCTAGGGATATGTATATATTTTTAATTTCTGAGTGAATTAAGTCCCTATAAAAGGTGTTGAATTGGCAGCCTAGAAAGCTGGAGCCCTTGATTTATGCCCAGAAGAGGGAAGAGGGAGACAGTTACCTGAATCATTCTGAAGTGCTCTGAGCCACCCACCCATACCCATACACTCTGCCCTTTGTCTCACTAAGAATTTTGATTCTTGCCCACTGTGCAAGTCCTTCCTGCCATTCTGCATGGGCTTTAGATTAGGCTGCGATCAAAGCTAAATGGCAGTGAAAGCAAATTAACGAATGTTGGGGCCCTTGGCAAAGTATTCTGTGACCATGATATATGAACACATGTATATCTCTAAGTTGCATTTATATTTTCAAAGGGCATTTACATATCCTATTTCATAATCTTATTAAATATGTGTTCATCAGTGCTTGTTATTGTCATTTTTGTTTTAGGGTGGGAGACTGAGGCATAGAAAATGATAGCATGCTCCATCTGGAAGTGATCTTAGAAAAGTAACAGGATGAAAAATAGAACCTGGATTTCCTGACTTTCCCTGAAAAGAGAAACTCCCAGCCAAAAACAAACAATGAGGCAGCAGTGAAGGGGTGGTGGGAACCAAAGTGTCCTAACACCCGACACTCTTCTCCATGTTCAGGAATCGGTCATCTTTATTTACTACAGAACATAAAAGAAAATATGCACAGATCACATAATGACAATGGTAAAAATATGAATAAAATCACCATATGAAAGAAGAAAGTCCCTGCAGTTAGTTTAGAGGCCTAGAGGCAGAATAGATGGCATGGCTATTGAGGGGAGGTAGACCTGGCTTCTTCTCCCAGTATATGTGTCTCCGTGTATACACAGCTGTTACTCATAGGACACTTAAGCTGTCTGAGTCTCAGATGCCCCATTAGTGAACATGGGGAAGAAAAACAACCTCACAAGATTAAACACAGCACACATGGAAAGCCATTGGCACTCAAGATGCTCAAAGCATATATTAGGTCTCCTATTAGAGGAACATTTTTTTTTTTAATTAAGTAGAGATATATGATTATTTTGGGGGAAAGTTTTTAAGGAAATAAAGACTGATTTTATGTTACAATTTTGATTTCTTTGGCTCTACCTTTGATTTCTTTTCTTTTTGTCTTTATTTTCTTTTGTTTGTAAATTAAGTGTAGGTGGTTGACTTAATAGATAAATTAAGCTTCAGTATATCTTCCTTGCATTTAGCCCAAAACAGCTTTCTGGGGGTGGTATATATTGACAAAATGTATTACAACTGGCCACTGAAATATGGGAGAGGAAGTACAGCCCAGGTGAAATGTTGTTCCCCACATCCATCTCATTCAAAAGAGAAGTCTATTCTTGGGAGAAGGTGAGATTAGGGGCCCTCAGTTCACCACTTCCTGTCAATGTCAAGAGAACTGTGCACACACAGACATGGTTTGTGCCTGCTGCAACAGTCCAGAAACATCCTTGTGCCATTGCAAAGGCTTTTAGGGGGAAACACGGCTTTAGTGAGGATGTTTGTGTTTGATGTTATTAGAAATGAAATGTCTATAGGAATGTCACTGCAAAAATAAGGCACCTACATGGGGCAAGGAAATGTAACTCCTAATAAAAGCTGAAGGCACAGTCATACACACACTCACAGCACACTCTCCCTCTTTGATATGCTTTAAATGTTTGTCCCCTCTAAATCTCATGCTGAAATGTGATCCTCAGTGTTGGAGGTGGAGCCTGGTGGGAGGTTATTGGATGGTGGGGGAGGACCCCTCACAAATGGTTGAGCACCATCTCCTTGATAATCAGTGAGTCCTCTCTCAGTTCACGTGAGATCTGGTGTGTTTCAGAGTCTGGCCTCCCCCTTCTCCCTCTCTTGCTCCCACTCTCACCATGTGATGGGCCTGCTCCCTCTTTGCCTTCTGCCATGAGTAAAAGCTCCCTGAGGCTTCACCAGAAGCAGAGCAGATGCTGGCGCCACACTTCCGGTACAGCCTGCAGAACTGTGGGCCCATTAAACCTTTTTTCTTTACAAGAATATACAGCCTCAGCTATTTTTCTATAGCAAGGAAAAAAAAAAAAAAAAAAACCAACGACCTAACACATTCTTTCTCTTCCAGTTTGTGTTCTGCATTTACAAAAGTAGTTCAATCAAAATCACATGTGAAAGTGAAAGTAGTGAAAATACAACCAGAATTTCCACATGTTTATTGGTTATTATACTATGCTTTACTTACCTTAGTTTTCTTCCTTATCTTATAGGAAGGAAAAGCAAGCAGCAAAATAATCAAGCAGACACAATATAATCAAATCAGAAAAAGAATGCATGAGGTCTGCCCCTCAGCCTTTACATTGCAATTACTGATTCCAGATGATGTCCCCACTTTAGAAAAGCATTGTTCATATTACAGAAGTGCTGAGTGCTTCATTTCCTTTATATATAGGATTTTATTATATTTCTCTGTCAAGTTAGACTTAAAGATGTGCATTCATAAAACAAACTATCAACAAGTGTTATCGAGCTCAAGCTACATTCAGGCACTGTGGTCGGCTCTGTCTGATCTAAATATTGTGACCATTCACCCCCGCCATCCAGGAGAACACCATGTATTTTCTCAGTTATGGTCCAGTACTTATTCAGCACCTACTGTGAGGCAGACACTTTCCAACTACTATAGATACAGCTATTAGTATTATTTTTCTGTAAAGTTGTTCACAGTTGAAGTGGGATACTGATCAGCAGTTATGCATATAATGGTTATTTAATTAATCAAGATGAATGACAATAACTGACACAAAAGAAAAAACTTTAGAATCTCAGTGGTTTAAGGAAAGTAATTTTGGTCGTGGTTGTTGTTATTGTTGTTGTTTTTAGCTCATGCTAAGTCCCAAATGGCAGCAGAAAGACCAATTAGGAGGTCAAAAAACGTTTAGGCGAAAAATGTGAAGGCCCCAAACTAAGGCCATGGCAGTGAGCTAACAAGCAGGAGTTGTGTTCCGGAGACACCTCCTGTAAGGCCTATGCTGGAAGACGCCGTTCACTGGATACGGACAAATCTCGGGACAGTTTTATTGAACATAATGATTATTATAAAAAATGCTAAAGGAGACAGAAAGCATATTCTAAATGTCAAAGTGATAGAGATAAAAGTAATAGTAGAGTAGAAATAAACCAGTATTATTTATATTCAATTTAAATCACTATTGATGTGATGGTTTTGTAAAAATAAATAATTCTTAACATCTTAAACTTAAATGTCAGATACTTTTGACATAGGAGAGACCAAGGGTTTTGCTAGGGGGATAGCAGTGGAACAAGAAAGCAGGAAGAAAAGACAAGCTAAAGAATAATGACTAGCTCTACATATTTTTAGAAAAATACATGAATTCCAGTCAAGCACAATGGCTCATGCCTGAATCTCAGCATTTTGGGAGGCTGAGGTGAGCAGATCACCTGAGGTCAGGAGTTCAAGACCAGCCTGGCCAACATGGAGAAACCCAGTCTCTACTAAAAATACAAAAATTAGCCAGGCATGGTGGCACATGTCTGTAATCCCAGCTACTCAGGAGGCTGAGGCAGGAGAATCGCTTGAACCCGGGAGGCAAAAGTTACAGTGAGATCAGATTGGGCCACTATACTCCAGCCTGGGTGACAGAGCAAGACTCCCTCTCAAAAAAAAAAAAAAAAAAGAAAAGAAAAAAGAAAGAAAAGAAAAAAAAAAAATTCCATGTGTTAAAGATGTATAAATAGTATGCAGAAAAATAGAAAGATCATAACTTCTAAACTATTGAGAAGGAAAAAAGACAAAAACAGAAATACAAAAACAGAAATACAGAGAACTTTAAAAATACAGCAAAAAATCTGAAAGAGGTA
Organism: Papio anubis; assembly: GCF_008728515.1. NCBI lineage: Eukaryota > Metazoa > Chordata > Mammalia > Primates > Cercopithecidae > Papio > Papio anubis. Next base: position 3,451,280 of record NC_044987.1, read on the forward strand.
AACAACTTCAAAGAATGGGACATAAAGGCAGGTGACTAGAAAAAGTCTTCCCATTTTACTACTCCCAACAAATATGAGTGAATGAATCTTCTCTATAAAAACACAGAGATTTGAAGATTGGAAAAAATATATAATTTATGCTATTTTTTAAGGTACGTCTAAAATAATGCTATCCAGAAGCTTTAATAATGTGCAAGGAAAATAATAACAAGAAAACAGATACAATGGTGTTAATATCAAAAGGAACAGAAATCAAGATGAAAAGACTAACCATGAGAAAAACAAAGATATTCTAGGATAAATAGTGTAATCCACTAAGAAGAAATAATAGTCATGAGCTTTGATGAAATAAACAAAAAGGTTACTAAATTAAAAACTTTTGTAAATGCAAGGAGAAATTGACAATTCCTCAATTAAAGTAAAAAATATTCATACAACTTTAAAAACTGAGAGCACAAATAAGAAAAACACATAGGACACAGTGATTTTAGTAATAAGTCAACATTCTGAAAATAATTAAATGAATAAGATGGATGGATGGGTGGATAGGCAGATATAAAAAACAGACAGAAATTTAAATTCATGAATAGAAAATGCTCAGCCTTTCCAAACACAATGAAATTTTCACAAGCAGATCATCTTTAGGTCATACAAAGTCTACATACACCTTAACAATCACAATGCTCTGGGCTCATTCTCAGATTGAAATGCAATAACAGAAATTAACAGAGAAATAAGGAAATTCTTTTTCTTTACTCCAAAAGAGAAAAATCCTAGTAAAACAGGGATTCAGACAGAAATTACAAATATTGATGAAAGAATGAGAACATTATATATTAAACCTTTTTTATTTTTATTTTTTATGTTTTTTAATTGTTTATTTATTTTTATTTATTTTTATTTTTATTTTATAAATATTATTATTATTATTTTATTATTATACTTTAAGTTCTAGGGTACATGTGCATAATGTGCAGGTTTGTTACATTGTGTATGCTTGTGCCATGTTGGTGTGCTGCACCCATCAACTCGTCAGCACCCATCAACTCGTCCTTTACATCAGGTATAACTCCCAGTGCAATCCCTCCCCCCTCCCCCCTCCCCATAATAGGCCCCGGTGTGTGATGTTCCCCTTCCCGAGTCCAAGTGATCTCATTGTTCAGTTCCCACCTATGAGTGAGAACATGAGGTGTTTGGTTTTCTGTTCTTGCAATAGTTTGCTGAGAATGATGGTTTCCAGCTGCATCTATGTCCCTACAAAGGACACAAACTCATCCTTTTTTATGGCTGCATAGTATTCCATGGTGTAATTGTTTTTTAAGGCAAGGTTTCACTCTGTTGCTCAGACTGGAGTGCAGTGGTGTGATTTCAGTTCACTGCAACCTCCGCCTCCCAGGCTCAAGCAATTCTCCTGACTTAGCCTCCAGAGTAGCTGGGATTACAGGCACCCACAACCACACCTGGCTAATCTTTGTATTTTTTAGTAGAGATGAGGTTTCATCATGTTAGCAATGCTGATCTCAAACTCCTGACCTCAAATGATCCACCCACCTCAGCCTCCTAAAGTGCTGAGATTACAGAGGTGAGCCACCATGCCCGGCCTTATACATTAAATCTCATGAAAGTGACAAAAGGAAATTTACAGACTTAAAGGAAGTTATTAGATGGTAGAAAAGATTATAAATAAATTCAGTAGGCATACATATCTGTTATTATTTTGTTATGTATATTTCACAAGTAGCAAAATATATGTATATAGTGACTTAAACAAAGAGAACCAGTTGTTATTGCTGTTTTTCGTCACTTGAAAAGAAGTCGGGAGTTGAGCAGACTGTCACTGGCTCAGTGGTTCAGTGGCTAAACGAGAACATGGCCAATGTTGCTGCAATTCCATTTGTCTTCGTCTTGTCTCTCAAAATGTCAATTGGTTCTCCAGAAATTATGTCCATAGTCCAAGCAGGAAGAAGCAGAATATGAAAGGATTTATCAGCTTTTCTCCATCCTCTTTTATCAGGAAAGCAAATGTTTCCCTCACACATAAAAACGGTACTTTTTCTTGGCCAGAACTTGCCAAATGGCTAACATTGGCTCTAAGGAAAACTTGAAAATGAATAATAAAGTCAATGAAAATAACGAATAGCTAGAAAATAAAGATCTAACAGAAACGAAAGAGAAAACTTAATCAATAAAAGTAAAATCTAGTTATTTGAAAAAAAGAGAAATACATAAAACTCAAGCAGTGAGATCAAAGGAAATGTGTTATCCAAGCAACATTCGAAGTAAGAAAGAAGATGTAAATTAAATTTTAAATATTAGGAGAATTGCTGGGTACAACTTTAAACCAAATCTTTTGAAAATCTGAATAAAATAGAGGCTTTTTTAGGAATATAGAATTGCCAATTTTGACTCAAGAGGAAGAAACTCTGAGTACAATAATTCTCAAATATATTTTAAAATGTATCTATCAATATATTAAAAGAATACAATGGAGTTTCATAATGTACAAAATTATGTACAGTTGAAATTATCTTTATAATTTCTTAGGAGTCCAGGATAGACAATTTGTTTTTCTGCAGAATTGGAAGAGTTCACTGGGGTTTATATTGAGTGAATTAAAAATGAAGTATCTTGTTGAATTTAGCAGCCATGTTGCATGAAAACATATTATTTTTAGACATTAGAATCACATTCATTTTCACAAAATGTACACAGGAATGGAAGCTGATTGAAAGAGCAATATATAACTATCTCGTCCTTACAATGATCTGGAAAATTCAGGAATATAGAGTCTAGAATAAAAGTTGTGTACCTATCAGAATTTAGTTGATAATGAAAATGGAATTTTAAATCAGGAAATAGTCTATAAAATAAATGGTGTTAAAAAATGGTAGCTGTCTATCTAAAAGGGGTGAGGGAGAGAGAGAAAGAGAGAGGCCCCTTAATTTCTTATCTGGTACCAAAAAAAATAATTCAAAATGCATTTAAGAGCATAAGGTAAAGAGCAAAATTCTAAAGTGTTTGAGAAAAATATCAGAGAATTTATTTTTAATTTATATATTGGAAGGCTTTCTTAAGAAAGATACAAAACCTAGAATTTATAAAGGAAAAGATTGACAGGTTTTGCTGTACAAAAATTATAAATGTCTGCATGACAAAAGACTCCATAAACAAAGTTAAAAGACAAGTGAAAGAAACACCAGTGCAGCGGAATAATATTTTGATATAATAACTGAGTTTTCTCTAACTTCTTGTTACACCCGCCCCATCCCCACCAACCGCCCCTCCCCACTTGGCAGCAGCCGGGGCATTCTATGTTCATCGCCTCAGAGAAGAGATGACACAGCGTAACGCAGAGAACAAAGAGGCCATTCACAGTTTTTGAATTTCAAAAGGTTAGGATGGAGTATAGATAAACTATTTGGAAAAACGTGTTTGTAGCCACCTCAATGTTAAGATTTGATTGTCTTGATTCTCATTCAAGATTCTATTGGCTTAGGAAGAAGCGCAGAAGAAAGGGAAGTAAAGAGAACTGATGAGAAAGAGATTCTGCCCCAGCCCTGGCCAGGGACTGTGCCTGGTTCTGCAGGGGCAGTGTGTTGGGGCGGCAGGGGGCAAGGGGTAGCGAGGTTTGCTAGTGACAGAAAACTCAAAAAACAAACAATCCGACACCCCTTTTCCAAAGTGGAACAGCCCAGGGAGGAACAAGCCCCTAGTGTTTCCACTCCTTCCCCTCAGCCCAGTGTTATGGGAGAGAAGAGGGGTGGTGTGTCTTACAGGATGGACTTGACACATTCTCACACATTTCCCCCATGCCTGACATGCATAAAAATAGCCAAGTTTTCCCACTATACGCAGTAATGGCACTGAAGTAGCAAGTAAAGTCACCTTGAACTGGGGCAAGGACTGAGTCAGCTTTAACTTGAGCACCAAGAACCAGAGGGAATAAGTGTTCCCCAGGGAATGCCAATGTGGACAAAAAGTGACTGAGGATCCACCACATGCTGCCACCAGGACCCCCCCAAACCTGGACCCAGACCAGGAAAGGGCTGATGATGGTCGTGTCTAAGATTCAGCTTCTGCCACCTAGTGGGAAGGGCTGACATCAGAGTTGGAGAAAAGGCAAGAGTTTCGCTTCCATAAATTTGGCACCCATTACGCTGCCAGCATTCACTTGGTATCCAGAGTGCAAAAGGTCCCGTTAGGCACGATGAGGATAGCGGCAGACAGTCCGCTGCAAGGCAGAGGCTCTGGCACCCGGCTCTGAGATGGAGCAATGGTGCAGGATGCTTGTTAGGGTACCAAAACCTGAAGAAAAGGGAAAAGAGGTAGGACTGGCCAGGGAAAGAGGTTGAGCTATGAAGTTGGCCCAAAAGCACCAAGCAGACCCCACGGGATCTCTGGAGTACAACTGTCCCAACAGAGTTGTCTTGTAGGTGCTGGGATGGCCAGGCCATGGCACCTACATCTCAATGAGTCATTGAATATAGTTAGATGTGGGAAGGGTGTGACCCTGGGCAAGGGGGCTTCCAACCCGGAAGGTGATCCCTGAGGGACTGACAGTGCTCCCCTTGCCAGCCAGTGCATTGTCACACATAGAAACACCTCAATATTAAAACAGACAAGCAACAGACAATACACAGAAAGGAAAGACAATCAAATACATAATTAAACATCAGATGTTCAAGATTATTAGCAAGCAAAGGTCTTCAAACAACAACAAGATTCGCTACTCTGCCACCTGCCATAGACTGGTAATATTTGTAGAAATATTGATAAGATCAAGACTTGTTGAGGATGAAAGAAATGAGCGTTTTTACCACTATTGGGCAGTGTCAATCAACATTTTAAATGTGCATTCCCATTGAGTCAACAATTCTACTCTTAGGTCCTCTATTGTAGAGAAATACACGAAGACACAAAGAACCATCTACAGCCGCTATGTAACTATAAAAACAAGGACTACCTAGATGTCCTCAAGAAGAGATTTTTTTTTCTTCTTCTTTTTTTTGTGTTTTTGAGACGGAGTCTCGCTCTGTTACCAGACCAGAGTACAGTGGCATGATCTCAGCTCACTGCAACCTCAGCCTCCCGGGTTCAAGCGATTCTCCTGCCACAGCCTCCCAAGTAACTGGGACAACAGGAGCATGCCACCACGTCCGGCTAATTTTTGTATTTTTAGTGGAGATTGGGTTTCATCATGTTGGCCAGGATGGTTTCAATCTCCTGACCTCGTGATCCTCCCACCTTGGCCTCCCAAAGTGCTGGGATTACAGGCGTGAGCCACTGCGCCCAGCCAAGAAGAGATATTTTAAAGTACATGTTTGTTCTTCCATTCTGTGGAATGTTACACAGTTGTTGAAAAGAATGAGATGTAGCTCTATGAATTTTGGTATAGGATATGTGTCCTCACATAGAAGTATCTCTGTCCTATTATTATATTTAAAAAATTAAATAGCAATGAAGATCACATCCCATTTATTGATAAAAGACAGGTATAAATGTACCTATATATTGAGAGGGGAGTCGATGGGGGAATCAATGGACAGACAGCAGTGAAGAGTGGCTTTCATATTTCACTTTGGATATTTCCATATTCATTTCTTTATTTGAAAATGCAATCATCAAATATTTGTATACAGTTGAGAAGTTTGCATGGAAAAAATAGGCAGAAAATATTTTGCTTTTATTTGATTTTCCTTTTTCTTTTGGTACTGAGTTTTGTATGATTTCATCCCCTCTGCACTTGCTCCCAGATCCTGGCTCATCAGGATGCCCATCCTGGTACTGAGCACAATGCATGGAGGATGAAATCCCCTTCCTTATTCATCCTCAGGGAGCCACCTCCTGACTGCTGGGGAAGGCAGGACAGGTGAAATGCAGGGATGCACTGTGGGGGCACGGGAAGCAAAGAGCTGAGGAGCTGTCTGATCATTCCCGGAAAGACCGTGGGCCTGAGAGAGAAGAGAAACAAACCAACAAAGGTGCCTGGTATAGCAGCCCAGAATCATACATGCCTTTCCACTTAGGATTCTGTCTTTTGTCACGAATTCTTTAGTAATATGCCTGTATCCCCCTTTCTAGCTCCAGTGTAACCTACCAAAGGACACAGTTTATGTTTTAATCTTCGGGATCCCCCAGAACATAAGAAATCCACTAATTGTGTGTGAGTGGATTGGTCTATCCCCGCATTGCTTCTGTTGGCTGAACTCCGCAGCATGCCAGGTACCTCTCAATTATGTAGTAGAAAGACAAGGGATTCCTCCATTGGAAACACCTGCTCCAAGGCCACATAGCAAAGCTAAAGCAGCTGCCGTTCCTAATGATCTTGTGTATCTGCTGCACTGAATTCATTTTAAGAAGTAGATTTATAAAGGGGATGTTTCTATAAGGTGAGATCGTGTCTCTCTGATCTTGAGTCAGGGAAAACTTCCTAAAGGAGCTCAGTTTGAGAGACAGCAGGTGTTTGAGGAAGTCGGCATGTGTTCTGTGTGTAACGGATGCCTTACAGGCACTCTTTGAGGCATGAATTGGGAATGACATGAGTGGGAGAAAAAGAGGAGATGGACAAAGAGACATTTTGCTGAGCTTTAGCAAAAAGCCGATAGGGGAACACAGAAGAGGACAAAGAAGGAAATCCAGGGCAAAAGAGCTGGCTCTGATAGAGACGGGCAAATGCTAGAGAGAAGCGGATGGCGGGTGCCAGTAAACCACGAGGGAGGTCGTTTAGCCCTGGCGTGGAATTTTGAAATAATAAGACACACATGATTGAGAGGCAACGATGAGACACCCAAAAGATGATTGGGCCCTTGGAGCGATGCCCAGGCAGCTCTGAACATAGAGCAGGTTGAATGAATCTTATCCAAGCCCACACTCTGGCCGTTTAAATATACCTTGGGTTTTATTCAGAGTTGCTGAATCAGGGCCTTCCCATGCCCCAGAAACTCCCTGACTATATTCTCGGCTGCTCTGAAAAAGCACCTCGCTCTTCCAGCCATTCTATACAATTCAGTAAATTGCTCTTTCTCTACTAAGTGAAACCTTGGTAGCTGGGGAAATAAACAATATTTTTACATGGGCCACTCCTTTACAACTATATGTACCAGGAAATTGTTTGACCCCCTGTAATGCTTTCAGCTATGGAGATGGGCATACTACTCCAATGATCCCTTCTGCAACCTCCTCCTCTAGACGGGAAGCTCCCTGAAGGCAGGGATGTTTAAAACATGTTGCTGTGCTCCAATTGCTAACACAGTATCTGGAATGCAGTCAGTGTTTTTTGAATTGATCTGAACTTACATTTTTTCTGTCCTTCCAACTAAAATTGGCTTCCTAAACAAAGGTTATGAAACTGGTGACAACGTGACAACCAGTTTACCTGTACAGAGTATTTCACATTGATCGCTTCTTCCATGCATCCTCTATTACCATTATTGCCTGTATCAAACATTTGGAATGAAGTTGTGATCCCAAATTCTATCATCCCTGGTTATTTCATGTGATGTCTTGTGCTCCATGATTGCCATGTGACCTAAATGGAGTGACTTAGCCTTTCTCAACCCGTTTCCTCACCTGGAACATAAAAAAGAACAATCCATATCTCACAGGATTTTTGCTGAGATTAAAAGAAAAAACACAAGAGAGTCTAGCCGGGTGCCTGGTGGAGGGGAGGAGCTTAGACATATCAGTTGATTTTTGCTTCCCTGAATTAGGCCCCCAGACTAGAAATACATGTTAAACCTGTTCATATCCCACAGTGCCTTGCACGAGGCTCAACACAAAGTAGAAGCATCATAGGATTATGACGGAATTTCAGGTGTAAGAGGGACTTAAAAGACATATACACTAATGGCTTTCAATTTGTTTTTATCACAGTTCACGTTTTATATAGAGATACATTGTGAGGTGTGTGTGTGTGTGTATCCATCCTGAAATTTTATATTCTTTTCTATCCTATTCTTTTTTTAAAAAAGAAATGTTGACTGTGGCTTAATAAGTTAATTTTGTGACCATTAATGTGGCAAGACTTGCAGTTAGAAAAGAGCAATCGAGATTCTAGACCAAGTCAGGAGACTGTGCATGTCTTCCCTGCATCACCCATCCCATAGTGACGGTCCAGCATCCATCTACTTAGATAAACAATACCCGCTACCAAATAGTGTGCCACATTTGAGGCATTAAACATGAAGCAACGCGATGGCCACAGAAGATGCTGTCAGAGAACATATCCTGCACAGCTGCATGCATGCACCAGACACTGCATGCATGCATCAGACACTGTATGCATGCACCACACCGCATGCACGCACCAGACAGTCTGCACGCAGGCCCCTCCACTCTCCTGCATGAGGCGCTTGTTTTGGCCATTCAATTATGCATGCCTCTTTTGTGAGAGATCCAGATAAATGAAGTGGCTGCAGCAAGAATACCCATGAATTCTTCATAAGTGCAGGCGAGGGAACGCCTCCAGTCTTCACTCCACAATGCCTTCCAGATGTGTTCTTCATCATTCCTCGCGCCCTCTCACTCTCCAACTCTGTTGGGATGTGTGTGAGAATTGGGGTGTATCCATCACTGCCAATGCGTCTTGCTGGCTGAGGAGCGGGAGTTGCCTTATGGAGGGAGACTGAACAGAAAAGATGGGTTTTTGTTTCTCTAGAGAGAAAAGGACCCCCAGCAGGTCTTGGAGACAGAGGTGTTCATTTGCTTCCAGATCAGGAAAGCAGAAATCCTTCCAGCAAAGACATTTTGCCTCTACAAAATGTAACCTGGTCTGATCTTCAAAATACACCTTAAGCCTTGCCTAAGGTGTAGAGGTTTAGTGATCTGCCATTGCAACCAATTTCAGTTTTCCTTCTGAAGAGTGTCTCCCAACACTCATCCCATTAAAGGCAGAGAGGAATCCAGCTAAAGATGCAGAAGTCAGGGCAGGTTCAGGTAAGATCCTTTCTCCTAGCAAAGGTGTTGCCCTCCTGACTGACTGTGCTTGAAAGACAAGCCCCACTCTTTTCTTCCTTATTCAGTGAAGAGTCTGAAGTTGTGGCAGCTGTTAAGGGAGACCTACCTGAAGAGAAAAGAGACACCTTCCAAAGGGTTTCTTTTTGACCAAGGCCAAGAATTGCATCCCCGAAGTACCTGTTGGTGTTGCTAATAATGCAGCCAGGGCCGGGTGCGGTGGCTCAAGCCTGTAATCCCAGCACTTTGGGAGGCCGAGACGGGCGGATCACGAGGTCAGGAGATCGAGACCATCCTGGCTAACACGGTGAAACCCCGTCTCTACTAAAAAATACAAAAAACTAGCCGGGTGAGGTGGCGGGCGCCTGTAGTCCCAGCTACTTGGGAGGCTGAGGCAGGAGAATGGCATGAACCCGGGAGGCGGAGGTTGCAGTGAGCTGAGATCCGGCCACTGTACTCCAGCCTGGGCGACAGAGCGAGACTCCGTCTCAAAAAAAAAAAAAAAAAAAAAAAAAAAAAATGCAGCCAGAGGCTGGGCGTGGTGGTTCACTCCTGTAATCCCATTCACTCCTGTAATCCCAGTACTTTGGGAGGCCGAGGCAGGTGGATCCCGAGGTTGGGAGTTTGAGACCAGCCTGGCTAACATGGTGAAACTCTGTCTCTACTAAAAATACAAAAATTAGCCAGGTGTGGTGGCGTACGCCTGTAATACCAGCTACTCAGGAGGCTGAGGCAGGAGAATTGCTTGAACCGGGAAGGCAGAAGTTGCAGTGAGCCAAGATCATGCCATTGCACTCCAGCCTGAGCAACAGAGCAAGACTCTGTCTCAAAAAAAAAAAAAAAAAAAAAAAAATGCAGCAAGGATAAAAGAGATGAATAAGATGAGGCCTGGACTAGGACAGGACCTGGTTCCAGGAGGAGATGCTCACTGAATTTGAGTTCTGTCAAATGTTAATATAAATATCGATTAAGATTTTGATTGGATCTGATCACAGCAATGTGTAATTTTATTAACAAATTGTTTTATTCAATACTTTGTGTTATTCATGGAAAACATGCGAAGATCCTCTAACTTCATAACTTTCCTGGACCCTAAACCAGCTCAACACAGCTCCACTAGAGAAAAATATCCAGCTGGCATTAGACACTTCTGGGGAGAAGGGTGAGTTCCTATGTGCTTCACCTGCATTTTGAGAGCTCACATTTTCTGGTATGCATTTGCATCATCCCTGGCTGGACATGCTGAGGACATGGATGCAGGAGTCCTGGACAATTTCTAGACTCTGATTGATTTCATTCACCTGCTTTCCAGAATATAGAGCACTGGTTAAAGACGAAGTCTTCAAAAGGAGCATCTCACTTCTCAGCGACTTACTAGGATCCCCATGCAGTTCTTACAGCAAGAGCACCCTGGTCAAAAAGAGAGTTGGCAGGGTAGGGAGATTTTTGGAGTGGGGTTGTCATTCAACCAATATGGCTCCTTCTTAAGTGTCAGCTCTGAAGTCTGTTCTTGCCTAATCTATGTTTCAGGCATGCAGGCTCCCTTTGCTTCCTTCTCTCTTCTTCTGACACAACTTCCTCTCCCCTACACACCATCTTCCTTCCAATAGCTACTTTGCCTGAGTAATTAATAACCCTCCTTCGGTAAGAATTTAAGGTGACTATGTCCAGGAAACCTGCCCTGCTTTCCTTAGGCTGAGCCAGGCATACTGCCCTTGTATTTTTACAGATCCTGGGCTTCTTCCCATCATAGCACTTACCACTTACATATTTTATTGCAAACATCAGTTTCCTGATCTCTCTTCCAAAATTGACTGTGAACATTTTGAAATCAGGGTTCACGTCTCATTTGTCCTTGTGCATTGTGTGCCTATTATAGTACTTGCTATATGATTAGTACATAAGAATGCCAAAAAAAATGAACAAATTATATTTTTCCTTGAGCCCTATCTTTCCAAAGAGATTGATCATAGCATTTTTACCCAATAGGGGAGTTTGGGGTTGGAGTGTAAGTGTGTGTGTTTTGCTGTTGTGGTGATAGGACAAAGAAAGACTTTCCTACTTGGCAGTAACTGAAGGATCACTAGAAATAAATTTCACAAATGAATCCTTGAGATAAGCTGGCTGACAGTGATACATTTCACTGATACAACTGAAGCAGTAATAGGCAAACTGGGATGATGGTCCTACCTGAAGACTACCTGATTCTCCACCTATAAGGCTTCTATGATAAACCCCTTCTTGGATCTTTGGCTCTGAGGCTCTCTGTAATTCAGCTACACGGACCAGGCTACCTCTGATTCAGCTCTGGAGGATGAAAAGGTAACCTCACCTTGCAAAGAACTTTCCAAGTCTTCCAGGTGCCTCAAACTAATGTGCCTTTGCCATGTTTTTTACCCAACTTCCCTTTCCCAGGGTCACCTTGTTCTCTTTTCTTTCCTACCCATTACCCATTTTCCTCTTGCAGCAATGGAACTCCCTGTGAGTTTTAGGGGTGAATAAACTGGAGCAGCTGCCTTGGACTCAGAAGCAGGAGCCACGTGACCATGGCGGAGCTGCTCCACTGGTTTTGTGCCACTACCTGTGGGACTGTTAGATGAGAGAAGGATAAACTTCTATTTTGTTGACAGCACTGTAATTTAGTATCTCTTTGTTGTGGAGATTAGCACCTGTCCTAAATAATATATTAACCACATATTATTTTCTCCACATATTATTTTCTAACTACAGAGGTCACGACTATTTACCTGTTGAGAAAAACTCAGAGATTTCCCCACCTCAGAAACCTCATGGACACCAATAATGGCAAAATCAACAATAAACACTACTATCATTTAATAAGCACTTACTTAGTGCCAGATGGGACCTCTGTCAGATGCCCCTAGGATACATAATCTCATTTTATCCTCACAATAGCTTTCTGAGGTGAGCTTTAGTTTCTCAGTTTGCATATGAGAAAAAAATGAAACTGAAAGATGATGTAATTGATCCAGGTCTTATGCCCAATAAATGGGAGAGTCAGGATTTGAATCTGACCAGTCTTTCGAACATAAACTATAAGGAATCCAATTCATCTTTCCTTATACCCAACTCCTTAGACACAGAAAAGTTAATGAGAGGTCAGATGAACCTCTCACTTCTTCCAGTTTCCTGCCAAGACAACCACCTTGGCTGTGACATTCCCAGCCTCTCTGCACCTGCAACTCAGTCTCTCCCACCTATATGTTTTCCACATGACCATCAGAGCTATGTGTGTAAATCAAGACCTATCAAAACAATAAACAAATGGGCAAACCAACAACACAATAGAATACCAATATTTATCGAACACTTATTCCATACAGGCAATATGCAGTGTCTATGCCATCTAAAGTATTTCTTTAAATATAGTAGTTGAATTTGCATATCTTATCTCCTTCAATCCTCATAAATGTTCCATGAGAAAAATGTTATTATTATCCTTAGTTTTAAAATAAGAAAATGGAGACCTAGAGAGAAGAATTCATCAAAGATCACACACCAGTAAGTTCCGGAGTCTAAATTCAACCTGGGTCTTGATTCTAAATGTAGATCCCCTTCCATAGAGCCATCCCTAAGCACGGTATGTAAGACCCTTGCCCGGCTGAGACTCATCGCACCTCCTGTCAAGTCTGCTCATTCAGCTCCATCTCACACAGGGCATGCCTTGCCTGCCTCCATTCATTAGGATGTGCAACGCACTGTGCCTGGAATTCTCAATTTCGTTACCATGAAGGCTGCTCCTTCCTCCTTCCCAATCTGTCAGTTCCCTTCTGTTCTTCTTTCTTTCTCTCTCTAGGCAAAACTCCATGGTCTAACATTTCAACCCTACTCCTGTCAAGTTCCCAGAATGCTCTTGCCCTCTTTTTTTCCATTATATTGACCCAGAAAAAGCTTCAACCCTGGATCTATCCAACTGTCATCTCCCTTTCTACATGGGAGTTGCTAAGAAACTTTGGAGAAAATCACAACTCATAAACAACGTTATGGCCTCCACCTTCCCCTGGAGCCTTAATGCTGCATGGCAATACGTCTGTCCTTCCTTAGATATGTCTTTTCCCCATTGTCACATTCTCTTCTCCTCCCTTATCCATGACTTTGCCTCCTATTTCACTGGAGGAAAAATAGAAGTCATCATTCATTCATTCATTCATTCAGTGGGTATTTATTGTGTTCCTTCTATGAGTCCTGGATGCTTCTGGCTGGGAGGGGCTGCTAAGAATGCAGTGATAAACACAACAGACAAAAATCCCTGCCCCCGTGAAGCTTCTGTTCCACTGGGAATGGACAGACAGTAAACAAATAATCAAGTTCATTACCATAGAGTATGTCTGATAGTGAAGCTGTCAGGGAGAAGGATGAAGAAGGGGCGGGGAAGGCGCAGATCGATATTTTAAATAGGTAGTAAAGAGAGGCTTCACTGATAAGGTGCTGAGTGGGGACTCCAAAAGAACATAACATGAACATTTGTCAGGCTCTTCTCCCTCTTCTAAGAAGAACTCTGTGCCCACAGCCACCTGCACTGTGTCCCCTCCTGTTCCCATCACTGTGGGATCCAGGGTCTCTCTCCACTGTCATTCCTGAACGCCCCAGATGGCATTTCTTCCTCCTCAGAGACTTCTTCCCATTCATTATATCACCTCTTTCCTCTTCTCCAACTTCACTTTTCTTTGCCAGGCCTTTTCTAATACCATTTAAACATATCGTGTTTTAAAAATCGCAAAACAAAATCCCATTCTCACATCTCTATACTAACAACTCCCAAGTCTCTGTTTCTCGCCAGATCTCTCCCTGCGCCCCAGACTCAGATCCAGCATTTAAAGGATATCTCCATTTATTAGATGCCTCAGGGACACCTAGCACTGTGTGCCCCAAACTGAACTCACTCTCTTCTCCCATCACCCACTCCTAATCCTAATCCCTGCACAATTTCCCTAGTTGAGATGACGGCATCATCATCCACTTACTGCTCCGCCAGAAATCTAGAAGTCCTCTTGTCTTCCCATCTCTCTCTTGCCTCTCATCATCTGCCAAGTTTTCTGGATCCTGGTCTCTGACTATCTCCAGACTGCACCTTTTTCTCTCTATTTGCACCGTCTCTCTCATCTGTATGGCAACACCTTCTTACCTGCCTCCCTTGTCTCAGGTTTTCTATCTCTTCTTATCCAATCCTCCAAATGCAGCCAGAATGATCACTTTCAAATGCCAAGTTACTTCCCCTACCCACTCTTCGAAATCCCTTCAGTGAATATAGTTGAAAACATAAAGTCCAAACTGCTGGCACAGCACCAAAAGTCTTTCATAAGATGGTTTTTCTTACCTCTCCAGTCTTATCTCCCACTGATCTGTTCCCCAGCCTGTCCTGTCCATACGTATGAGCTTACGTATGTACACTCTCCCTTGTACATACGTAAGCTCATAACCAATCTTCATTTTCCAGATGGTCTTGAATATATCATGCTAGCTATTATATTTGAGCCTCTGTATGAGTGTCCCACTTCTTTGATCATCTTTCCTCTCCTTCCAACTTCTCTTTACTCGGGACTTAATTTACATGCATCTCTTCTTCGAGGCAGTTTTTGCTGACCATTGCTCAAGGCTTGCTTTTGAACTTATTGAATGTTTCCTCTTCATATTCTCTGCTTACTTCTATTATACCACAGTACTAGCGCAGATTTAACTAGGATATAATACATAACAAACAACCCCGAAGTCTCAGCAGTTTATGCAAAAACAAGAATATGTATATCATTTGTTATCCATGTTGCATGTTTGCAGATTAGGCTGGCTGATGAATCTGCTTCAGGCTGTGGGTCAAGTTCAGGTCTTCTCCATGTATCCCCTCTCCTAGGACTAAAGCCTAAAGGGAAGCCCCCTTCTGAGACATGCCTTTCTCATGGCAGATGACACAGGAACATAAGAGGCTGAGTTGAACAATGCCATAGAATTTAAAGCTTCTGATGGGACATGCGCAGGTTGCATATATTCACATTCAACTGGCCACAGGAAGCTACATGGCCCAGCCCAACATCAATGAGGCAGAAAAACATACTCCTCTTTCAGGGAGGCAAGGCAAGAATGGGCATGTGCACTCCTACAGAGGATGAAACCAATGATTGTAAACACTATTACAATCCGCCACAAGTGCTTAGACTTGAATGCCTTATCATTTGTCTGTCTCTCCCACTAAAATGTAAGTTCCTTTAGAACCAAAATGATTCTGCATCTTTTTTTTTTCTAATGCTTTACAGGACACCTGGCACATCATAGATGCTCAATAGATGTGGCTTGGGTAAATACACGCTCAAGGATCGCTTCTTATATGCTCTCCTGATGTTGTAAGCTAAGAGAGTTACTTCTTTCTGTGTACTTTTCTAGAACAACAGTCTAAGTCTATTCTAGCTCTTATAACATTGTACTTTTAAAAAATTGTTTATGGGCAAATTTTTCTCTCCAGACTAGAACTAGAGAGGAAAATCATCTCATTTCTAGTACCTAGTATGATATCTGGAATAGAGAAATTCAATAAATATCTGAATAATGGAATTAAATTATTCTCCAGTTGCAATCAGCATGTGTTTATTGATTGCCTGCTACAGGTGCTAGGCATTAACAGTCTGGCTAAAAGCTAGGAGGTCCCAAAGGCCCATCAGGTCAAGGAGGAAGAAGAAGCAAGGGACGAGAGAATTCTTGTGGTCCAGCGTTGAAGAGCAATGCTTGCTTCCCAGCGGGTAGACTCTGTCACTCCACCCACTGGTCCTGCTCCTTCCACACCCCCTCTGCCTGTCTGCACCTCTTACCCCAATGGCATGGCTGTGATCTAATCTTCCCATCCAGTTTATTGCTTTACACTGTGCAGCTCACCAAGGACATTTGTGTTTATTGTGCAATTAGTGCTGAGTACACTGAACAAGGTAATGACATGCAGCAAAGGCCAAGGGATGATGCCTTGGCTCTGTGCATTGCTTAATATCTCAGGAGAATGAGGTGCTTCTCTCCCACTTTCTGAGGCCCTGCTGCACTGTGTATTCAAGCCTGAACCATAGGCTCCCTTGAGAAAGAGCCCACTGGAATGCAGCCCAAGGAGCTCAAGGAGCTCTTCGGATGCAAACCTGTCAATGAGCACCACCAGTTATTTGGAGCAAAGAACATTGTTTCTTATTGAAATGTAACTGGCAAGGAATTTAGTGAGTGTGAACAATATGCTATGACCTTCTAGGTACTGAGTATGAGGGAGAGAGAGGCTCGACCTTGAATTCAGAGAAAAGTGAGCACTTAGAACTATATAATGGGAGCAAGGGCCTGGAAAAACAATGGGAAATTCTGGGTTGTGCCTTCCTGTCCTGGGTCAGGGGAAGGCAAATTCTTCTAAGTAGATGAAAAGACTTTCCTGTGATAGACCATTGGGCAGAGTGCTCAAAAACCTGGGCCACTATCGTCCTCCAAACAATCAATGCCATCTCTCCCTTAAAGGTAGGGTCTCCCACCCTGCCGTCCTTTTTATATCTGTATAAAAAAGATAAACTGAAACACCTCTCTCCCTAAACCACCCTAGCCAGTCCACCTATTTACAAAATGCCTAAGTAGCTTCTGGTGGTCAAAGGAACACCAATAAGCACTCATTCATTCATTCATTCATTCATTCATCTGTTAAAACTCATTTGACTGATAACTGAGACACAGATTCCCTATAAGGCGCTGGGTGTTCATCTTTGAACAACATAAACTGTCCCTGCTATTGCGAAACTTGCAATCTAGTAGGGGAGAGAAATATTAAATAAGTAAATGAATGAATATATAAATACAGATTATGATATGTGTTATGAACACTTGTATTTTCTTTTATAGCAGGAGTCTTTTCAACCTAAAGGCATCAAGGTTACATTATTATCTATATATTTTTATTATATATCGATATATTATTATCTATATATATTATTATTTATATATTATCTATATATTATATTCTATCTCTATATTATTATCTCTATATTATTATTATCTCTATATTATTATCTATATATTCAAGGGAACTGTAGATGGGCTTTTGGGAGTCCATATGTTTCTTAAGATTGTATGTAAAATATTCTGTGAATATAGGTTGATGCTTTTGTCCTCTGAAAAGTATCCATGTCTTTCAGCAAAATCTCAAAGAGATCTATAATCTCCTAAAAGTCAAGAACTGATGCCTTAGAACCACACCAGACAATATTTTCTTCTTTTCCCATTGCCATCCCTCAGAACTTATCAAATTTGCTAGTGTTTATGGTTGGCGCTGAAGCAGCCAGCTCAGCAAAGCAGAGCTAGAGAGGCCGGTGCTGTCTCCTGCAGGGCATGTGGGCAGGTTGAGGGAGGGCTGTGCCCAGAGAGTGCCCACCAAGACCTCAATGCTGACTGCCTTTCAGGAGTGGGAAATAAGGTGATGTTTGCATTCTCTCAATATGTGTCTCTGTTGTCTGAATTGTTTACAATAAACATGTTGTGTTTATAATCAGGAAAACTAACACATTAAAGCTATTTTTACTTGGGGAAAAATTATGAATTTTACTACTTGTACACATCTCTTGTTGACTAAGGCATAGAGATTTACTACACAAAAAATAGATTGTATCAGCAATGTGATGATATAAAATTTTCCCCTAACTAAAGTTAGCCCAGGTGAGGAGATAGATTGAGGAAATGTTGTCTGTTCAGCTATGGACTACAGGGATGCCAATGGGCTCCTCACTGGAAAGCGGGCATCTTGGGCATGTACAGCTCCTTTGAACTTGATTCCACCACATGTGGTTTCCAAGTCACCAATCAGGGATCTCATTCAGGAACAAGGCTAAGAGAGCAGGGCCAGACTTCTCTAGGTCACAAGTCATGATTGAGAAGACAGTCCAGGACTTAGAGTCAAATGATAAAGTTTCACATCCAACCTCTTCAAATTAAATTTATTTCTCTCTTTCTCTCTTTCTCTCTTTCTCTCTCCCTCCCTCCCTCCCTCCCTCCCTCCCTCCCTTCCTTCCTTCCTTCCTTCCTTCCTTCCTTCCTTCCTTCCTTTCTTCCTTCCTTCTCTCTCTCTCTCGACGGAGTCTTACTCTGTCGCCCAGGCTGGAGTGCAGTGGCACAATTCTTGGCTCACTGCATCCTCCGCCTCCCTAGTTCAAGTGATTCTCCCGCCTCAGCCTCCTGAGTAGCTGGGATTACAGGCATACACCACAATATCTGGCTAATTTTTGTATTTTTAGTAGAGACTGGGTTTTGCCACGTTGGCCAGGCTGGTCTCGAGCTCCTGACCTCAAGTGATCCACCCACCTTGGCCTCCCAAAGTGCTGGGATTATGGGTGTGAGCCACCATGCCTGACCTTTTCAAATTTCTATTAGCTGATCTGTGCCTCGATTCACTTGCCTACAAAAAGGGCATGTCATATCATCCTTGCCCATCTCGTAGGGTAACTGTGAGGCATAAACAAGCTTATGAGAGCCAGGATCACATAAAGAGTAGAGAAGAAAGGCTATGTTACAACATGTCAGCCAAAGATATCATTGTGCATCTAATATGACAATACCTGAGAATAAATACATTATTGAAATGCATACTTTTCATGGATGTAAATAACAATGCTGATCTAGATATCACTCCAGAGATAGCTCTTGTACATTGTTCTTTAACTGTAGGTACATTGGGGAAGGAAGTATTATATGCCTAGGCCAGGAGCTATGTTTTCCAATAGTGTATGTCCAACTCGTGGCTCCAGCTCATCCATCTTATCTGAAAACTTTTATCCCCAGAAAAGTCCACCTGTCATATCACATTACACAGAATACGAGCTAATGATAAAAAAGACATGAGCATGTAGTAGGTGGCTCAGGTTCAGGGGGCTTTGAGGGCAGGAAGGGGGTCTAGAGAATGGCAGATCATTTGTCTGCAGCCCTCAGTTTGTGAGTTCTCCTGCCCGGGAAAGCCATGGGGTGATTATTGCTGTTATTTATAGAGCAATTTTCCCCCTCATTTAGACATAGAGTCTAGCGAGATACCTAGGCACAGATAAATAATAACTAACAGTTCTGCCCAGACATTTGTTCTCAAATTTTTATTTTTTTCTGTGCCCTGAGATCCAAACTGAACAAAGAAGCTCAGTGGTAAAAGGAAGACTATCCCTTTCTGCAAGAACAATGTGGGGGATGTGGCATGAAAACAGGCAGGGGAAGAAAGCCCCGAGTCCTGAACCAGGGTGGGAAGTGGGAGAGTCTGACAGTGTCAGTAAATGGAAAAAGAGTATATGTTTTCATGTTTAATGACTTTCTCTATTACGAAGTGAGTAAGAAATGAGGAACTTGATGCTGAATTATGTCAAAGTTGGGTTCCCATATGACATGGTTTGACTGGGTCCTCACCCAAATCTCACCTTGAATTGTAGTTCCCATAATCCCCACATGTTGTGGGAGGGATCTGGTGGGAGGTAATTGGATCATGGGGACAGTTGTCCCCATACTGCTGTTCTTGTGATAGTAAGTGAATTATCATGAAAATATGATGGTTTTATAAGCGACTTCTCCCCCACTTTGCTCTGCACTTCTTGCTGCTGCCATGTGAAGAAGGTTGTGGTTACTTCCCCTTCTGCCACAACTGCAAGTTTCCTGAGGTCTCCCTAGCCTTGTGGAACTGAGTCAATCACACCTATTTCCTTTATAAATTATCCAGTCTTGGGTATGTTTTTATTAGCAGGGTGGGAATGGATTAATACACAATCCCATACCACTTCTGGGTCACAATGGACTGGACACTTAATCTCTCTGGCCTATGAATTAGTCTTCGATTAAATGTGAGGTTTAGACTAGCTCAGGATTTCTCAACTTGTGTTCAACAGAACATTAGTTCTACAGTATATTAATGCGCAGTAATGTGAAGGAAAAAGAAGAGGGCGCTGTGGTCAATTAAGTTTGGGGGACGCTGGGTTGAACAGAGTTGAAAGATTTCTTTACTCCAAGAATTCTTGGAGTTTTTAATATGTTAATGTGACTTCTGAGTGTCCAACAGCTGACTATAAATAGGAGAAACATTTTTCTCAACTTATCTGGCCATAGGATTAGGGGGTTTTGTATTAGTTTTGTTTTATTTTTGCTTTGCTTTGTTTTGTTTTGGTTAGCATCAGCAAAGATACAGAGACCCTTTGGGAAGACTAAACTAGATGGTCTTAAATATCTCTTCCAATTCTCCAAAACTGTGGGATTCTACGAAAGACCATTAAGTGGCCATTATGCTATTTTATGCTTGGGGATGGGCAAGAGAGACCAGCCTCATGTTGAGTGACAGCTAGAAGTATAACACCATGTGTGTGTCTTTTTCATTCCATCTTAATAATAGTCTAGCAAGGTGAGCCCTATCATTCTTATCTTATATGAGAGGATATTGAAGTTTTAAGGGATTAAGCTAATTTCTCAATAAATTCATTTTGGATGTTGTGGATTCTCTAGTCAAACATAGGGATGTGTGGATACAATTTTAAATAAGATGACATTTACGCAAAACCTTGAAGGATGTGAAGGAGATAGCTATGTGTATACTTGGGGAAGAGCGTTCTAAGCAGAGGGAATAGCCAGTGAAAAGTTAAAAGACAGGAGTCTGCCTGACTTGTTTGAGAAATAGGAAGGAGGTCAGCAGCACTGGGATTGGAAGGGGTGGAAAGTGGGGCACATCGGGCCAGAAAGGCAATGGGGCAGCAGATCAGGCAGCACCCTGTACTAATCTTGGGAGCTCTGGCTTCGACTCTGTGTGAATGCAGATCAGAAGAGTGACAGCATCTGGCTTACGATTTTAAAAAGATCACTTACTTGGTCTATTGGATTTAATCCAGATTCTAGGGAGGTGTGATAGTCATTTGTACTGTCCGCAAATTATTTCTGGTTCTCCTGGAACATGAATGAGTTGTACTTTCCTTCTCCCTTAAAGTTAGGCATGGTCACAGGACTAAGTTGGCCAAAGAACTGCAAACAGAAGTGATAGGTTTCTCTTCCTGGTAGAAGGTTTAAGGGCTTGTGGGCAATTTGGCCTCTATCGTGTGACTGGTGATGAGGGCTGCTTTGTCAGTCTGGGTCCAGCAGAGGCAATGGTGAACAGAGCTCCTCTTCCAACCAACGTCGAATGTGAGAGTGAGTGAGAACTAACCCTGGTAGTTAAGTCACAGAGAAGTTGGTGTGACTTATTTCTGGAGCATAATATAGCCTATTCTTACCAATATAGGGGCAAGAGAAGAAACAGAAGATACTACAAGAATTTATGTGAGAGAAGATGTTGGGTGAGTGTGGGTATGAGTATTAGAAATGATAGAAGTGTTTGGGTTGTGGATATATTTTAAAGGTAGAGTCAACAGTTTCCTGCTGGATTTGATATGGGGTGAAAGAGAGGGAGAGGATTCAGCATCATCTCTTGGTTTTTTGGCCTGACCAATTAGTCAGAGAGAATTGCCATCAGTTAGCATGAGGAAGACTAGGTAAATGAGACTTGGGAGTAAAAAGGTTTGTTGTGCTTTTTACATTTAATTTTCTATTTTATTCTTTTGAAAATGTTTTATACTTTCTGGTTATCTGCTGACATTTTTGAGTTTAGCTTTTATCTTCTTGGATACAGTATGGGAAATCATAAAAGGTTCTAAGCAGTAGAATGACAGGATCCAATACATGAGTCCTTCAGAAAACTAAGTGCAAGAAGATAGCATCTTGTTTTGTTTTTCTCTGATTTCTTTTTTCTTTGTTTTGGAGTGAACAGACTAAAGTGCCTAGCAAAGACATTAGCAGCATTTTATGTGACTCCCTTTTGGAGCCAGGGTTCAAAACAAACCATTTGGAACTCATTGATTTCAGTTTTCTCTTTATTGTTTCCCACCTTGATTGAGTCCTTTGACTATAAAGAGCAGATTGATTCTGACTCTTCTAATTTTCTGCCTGCTTGATGATTCTCACCTATCACATCTGCTTCCTGTCTACAAGCAATCATTATTCCCCTTCTTCTGGACACACTAAAATTAGAGCATCTTGGGAGGACACCCAGTCTGATTCTAAATGCCTTTGCTTTTGGTGGTTTGCTCTGTGAGGATCTACTCAGCTCTCATGACACTGCCAACATCCCTGAAGCCCTTAACTAGGCAGAGGTTGCAAACTGTCAGGCTCATGGCCAAATCCTTCTGCTTGATTCCCAAAGTTTTGTTTGACCCACATAGTGATTTTAAACATTATCAATATTTAAAAATAGGAAGACTTCTTTTGGGATGTCAGAAATGCTACCAACACCGAGAATCTTCTTTCTGAGTCTCAGGCAAAGGTGTGCTAGAACTGAGCAGCTTCGCGTTCTTTAAAAGGATCAGGTACTCGTCGGCACTCCCTGTCCTCACCTGGATAGCTGAATTCATTCATGTTACTTGTGCTGCTCTCTGCTTTCAAGATTGCAGAGGCCTTCCATATACATTGTCATATTTAATCCTCACAACCTTTTAAGGTCAGTATTTTATAGAGCGGGAACCCATCCTTCTCAGAGCTGTATTAATTGCGCATTTTATTTCAGTACACATAAGGTTACTTAAGTGTTTCTATTCGGATTATCTAAGGGCCAGAATTAAATATTTGGCTTTCTTTTTTGTTTTCTAAGCAGAATGCATCCTAGACTTTGCTCAGGAGTATTCATCCTTGGAGGTGTCGGATCGTGCCATGCTGAGGAGGAGCATGAACTTTGGGCTCACGCTGCCTCTCGCATGTGTTTGCTGTGTCTCCTTGAGCATGTTATTTAATTATACCACGTCTTGGTTGTCTCATCTATAAAACAAATATAGAAAAATAATACTTAATCTTTTCTCAGTGGTTTTTTTCCCCCCTATGCAATATAAACTGGAAGACAGTAAGTAACAAGGAATGAGACTGGAAAGAAGTCGAGGCCAGGTCTTGGAGGAGCTTGCCACGGTCACAGCAAGGTAGTCTTATTCTCTAAGCCAGGGACTTTCAAACTTTATATCTGGGAGCCCTCAGGCTATGCAGACTTATTTCTCCTGCAGGGCCCATCCTAGGAGAAAGCAATTAGTGGCCTGAGCCCCATACTCCCAACCTCACTCTGTTGAAGGATGTGGCGAGCCACTCCACAGTTTTCAGTGGAAACTGAGCTGTCCGGATGCTGAAATGCACTATATTGAGGGTAGGTGTGAGGGGACAAATCTGGTGACAGGCAGGAATGCAAATTGGAGACACATGCTTAGTAAGACGGAGAAGAGAAAAAGGCTTATGAATGAAAAGTGAACCTAAACATGATGAATAATGATTGGGTGGCCATGAGCATCATGAAGAAAAAGGATCCAGGCTGAATTCTGTGGTTTTTATTTCGTTAATGGTTATAAGAAATTAAGGAGTGGGGAATATTTGGGAGCAAGAAATAATTTTAGAGAAATGGGAATGAATGTTAGAATTATGATGTACCCATGGAACATCTAAATTAAGGTATTGATCATGATATTGGAGGAAATGTTAGACAATCAAAACAAAGAGATTCCCTCACATCCCCGCCACTTAGCTACCCAAGAGCTTGGGAGTGAGCTGGGGAATGTTGGATTCTGTCTCTGACCCCATTTCATCATTCACTAAGTAATGCACTTGTGCATTGAGAAGATCAGAGAAGCAATAGACATTCAAGTATTTGAACATCATTAGGTTGTATGTGAATGTTATGTTTTACTTACTAGCTCAGTCAGTAAAAATGAGAGACTAAAGCAAAAACTTACGGCATTTGGAAGTTGGAAGTTCCCCAGAGGTGGGTCCACTCTACCTTGGAGCTCAGGCAGGACCCACACTACGGGCTGTGGGGGAATCTCTCTACAGCTGCTCAGCACTCTGGCCTGCTCGAAAGGACCATGGAACAAAATGATGCCCAACTGTTGACTCTGGGGCTTTCTGTACTGTCCAAACAGAACTTACCTCTTCTTAGATGTCTTCCTTTGTCAGTTAATCATTTCTTGGGCAGCTTCTTTATTCTCTAGAAAAAAATTATTTAATTTGTGCCTATCTGAGATTTCCTTTTCAGTATCCTTAAGAACACTAAATGGGGAGATATAATATGTGCACATGAAAGCCGAGCCTTTCCAGTTACAGAAAATGAGAGGCTATGATGTAACTTCTCCCACTGCTTCCACGCCCCCATTTCTTGATTGCTGCCACACAGGTAGCTATTAAACAGTGTGAGATATGGTAACATGTCATGTTTTATGTTTTATTTTCATCACATGCAAGTGATTTATTAAGAAAGAGCTCCCAAAGGATCCACTGGAGGGAGAGGGACAGGACAGGGAAGAGGAGAAACCAGACAAGCAGGAGACCTCAGAGGCTCGCTTTAGCCTTGTCTCAGGTAAGGCATTCCTCAGAGCTGTGCCCACAGAGGGGCTGGGCTTCCCTACTCCCACACCTGGTAGTCACTTTCACATAGGTGAATATAGGCAAAAGGGCATTGTAAAATGACAAGCTCTCTCAGCAGTGCTCGCTATGCATGACGAGGTTTTAATGAAGATGCGTGGACTCAGGAGCAGTGAATATACTCACAGCAGAAACCCAAATGCTGGTGGTGAGTTCACATGCTGTTATCATTTCTTCCTCTTGTTCTGGGAAAATCTCCTGCTCTTAAGGTTTGTGCCACGGGTTGGTCAAATAAAGATGCTAGATGAGATCCTCTCAGCCTTGCTGTTCCCTGGGTAGGGCACATGGTGCACCACTCAGTACATGCCAGTGCTGAGCCCCTCTTAGCCCTGTGCTGCTGAAGGTGTGGCTGTGATGTGGCCCTCAGGGTAGAGTGTGTGAAGAAGAATGGATGGGATATTGCTCTTCTTTTCAGAGGGACATTGGAGCCCCTGTCAGGATCAGCCAAGCCTAGCAATCCAGCTCCTTGGGTGGCTAGGAGTGGTCCCTCTCTCTGGTCACCCCGGCTGGAGTGCAATGGCGCTATCTTGGCTCACTGCAACCTCTGCTCCCTGGGTTCAGGTGATTCTCCTGCCTCAGCCTCCCAAGTAGCTGGGACTACAGGGGTGCATCACCACACCCAGCTAAGTTTTGTATTTTTAGTAGAGATGGGGTTTCACCATGTTTGCCAGACTGGTCTAGAACTCCTGACCTTAAGTGATCTGCCCGCCTTGGCCTCCCAAAGTGCTGGGATTACAGGTGTGCACCACCATGCCTGACCCCATCTTCTTCATTCTAAATGATATCAACAAGAATCAGGGGTTGGCTCTGGAGGACATTGATTTAAAAACACCCCAGGAAGATGACAGGATTCCTTCCAACTGCCTTCCTCGCCAGCCCTGCTCCCTGTGTCTGCCATATCTCTGTTGGCTGCTCAGTCCTTCAGAATCCAAAGGAAGATCTGGAGGATTAGCTCTATAACCCTGCCCACAGGAACCTGAAGAAAATTGAATGTGGGAAGAAAGGAGCCCAGATGTAAAAGGAGAGAGTTTGGGGGTGGGATTTCTTTCTTTTTTGTTCTTCTTTGGTTGTTTCTGCTTGTACAAGATGTGTTTCCTCCCTCAACCTCATCCAGCTGTCTTCCCAGCACATTGAAGAAAGGAAGGAAAAAGCTATTTAAATTTATACTACTGAATTTCTGTAGGACACTGAAATATTTCTGAAGTTAATAGGGGAGTGCTGAATAGTTTGTTCCAAATAATTACAGAAAAAAAATACATTGAAATAATTAGTAGTTGCTACTAGAACATTCAGCAAAACGAAATGACATCTTTGCATGCCTATTAAGCAGCACTTTATTTTCAGTTTAGGGTGTTTTGGATGAAATTAGATGGCAAACATACTGCGTCGTTG
This sequence comes from Papio anubis, assembly GCF_008728515.1. NCBI lineage: Eukaryota > Metazoa > Chordata > Mammalia > Primates > Cercopithecidae > Papio > Papio anubis. The sequence continues at coordinate 3,477,074 of NC_044987.1, forward strand.
AGTGATTAGATGAACTAGTATCATTTCGAGTTAGACTAGTATCATCAGCAGCTTTTTTTCTTTTCCTCTTTAATAAAAAACAAGTTACTGTGCTCTCCTGTTAGGCAAGACTTTAATAGAAACGGGACCCACTGCAACCTCCTGAGACTTCAGCTTAAGGGGCTTAGGTGTGATCTCCCTGGATGCAAGGAAAGGCGTTAAACAGAATCGGATTATTCCACATTTTCTAATTCTGGGATTCTCTTCCTACTCTGCTTAGAGAATACATAAAAGCTCCCACACCACTGTTAACTTTAAAAAAATCCAAATTTATAAATTTGGAAAAGGAAAGGGAGAGACTTTACTTCTTATAGGGGGTTACAGCCTGTAAGATGGCCATCCGCGGGCTGAGACCTGCCTCCGCCAAAACCCTACGGGCACTTCACAGGAGGAGGGGCCGGACTGGAAGCTTTATGCTGAATGGGTTGGCTCAACAAACCTGCTTAACAGGTGACAGGAGGAGCTATGAATATTCATGAAGGTGATCCGGACACACACGTATTGAACAAACACGCGTGTAACATATGACCCATGTTCACTCTGGGGTGGAGACGGAGCATTTAAATGTATTACAATTAGGTCTCATTTGTCAAAAGGTCTCAGGACATGAAGGCACACAAGCGCACAGTCTCTGTAAACCGGCCAGAACCACTGCGTGGTCAGTGTTCTCACCTGGAGAAAGTTACTGAAATCAGTCCCTGTCTAATCAAAGGTGTTGTCGTGGCTAGTGAAACAGGGGTCTGTTACTCAGTCTCTGTGAGCTGATGAGTTGTGATTGTTTTAATTTTGCTTATCTCAAGGCCAGTGCTTGTTCAGCTGCTAGAGAAAAAGACAGACCCTTGTGGCAATTGGAACCTAGTTTATGCTTTAAGCGTGGTGTGCGTGACTTAACCGCTGCCTGGCACGGCCTTAGGTCCTGTTTATCATTTGAAATCTTGTTGCCACAAAGCGTCCGTTCCATCTGTCTTATGGTCTCTGTTAACGCTGGCTGGTTGTTGTGTCTAAACTGCAAAAGGGAGGGGACGCCGTACAACGTGTTTGATCTCCCACCTTGCTGTGGCTGGGAAGTAAGTTTTTAAGGTTTTTCTGGGGTCCCGTTGGCCAAGAAGGGGTCCACTCAGCCTATGGCAGGGGCTTAGGATTTTATTTTTAGCTTACACCACCCGCCTCTTTACTTTCAAAGCAGAATCTGATTTGCCAAAAACAGTAAATGGTCTTAGTCTAATGAGAAAAACCAAATTTGCCTTCAGCTCCACTCTTAGCCACTTTTACATTTCTCCTCTCTATTTAAAAAACAAAAAACAAAAAAACAAAAAAAAACAAAAAAAAAACTATTGACCAGGAATGTGATTTCAGCATTTTAATTTACGGCAGGTGTTTGAGCACTAACGCCCTTGCCCCTTTCCCCTCTGTGTTCTGTCTTCCTCTTCCCCCTTTCACTCCATTCTGGTCCCTCTGCCCCTCTGTGCCCCTTCTTCTAAGTGCTCCCCATTTCCCCTCTTCTTCCCTCACTCCAATGAGAGAAGAGGAAACAGAAGGAAAAACAAAGGGAGAGAAAAGGAGTCCAGGTGTCACAACAGTGCCACGCACACTCGAGTATCTGTACTGCATAATCAAGCATTGTGATTTTTTTACTGTTTAATACACTATTTCGGATGAATATTTAGGAGGCAAAATGGACTTAGAAAAATCTACATGAGACTGTTCTACTTTTCTCTGATATTTTATTATTGTGCTCCAAGAAATTTGTTCAGCTCGCTGCTTCCTCATTAAAAAAAAAAAATTAAAATGTTTGGGAGTTCTGAGATTCCATCTTGTGCAGAAAGGAAAGAGGAAATGGGGGAGAAATGACCTGTGAGAAACGACCCCTGATTCAGGGTGGGAAACAGCAAAGGAACGAGACAGCTGGAGACCACTGAGCTCTGTCGTTGACCTGGGGCTGCCACGTTTCTTTCCTGGGGCCCAGCTGTTTGTTCTCACGCTGCTGGGCCCCTTTGCCAGCTCTGCCTGGCACTTCCTTAGCCCAGCACACTCACCTCTCCCTCCCCAGGCTCGTTTGTCCAGGGTCACCCATTAGGATGCTCTGCCTGCTCCCACCCCCTTAGATCCCCGGGTTGTGCCTACTGTACCCCAGGAGAAGGGGACACCATCGGCCTTTCCTGTCCTGGAAGCTGAGCTTTCCACGTGTCCTCCAATGGGGCAGCTGAGCAAGGTTCTGATGCCCTCATAAGAGGATGCATTTACACTCGCCACTTTTGCTTTGTAATATTTGCTATTCAAGTGGATCCTTTCCAAAGACCAGCTTGTTGTTTACCCCAGAAGAGTGACACCAAATTTGACATTTAAGACAAAAATAAAAGGAAGAAAGGGCAAATAAGCTATGGAATTTATGTGGGGGTGGGAAGGGCCTTCCAGGATGCCTAGAGCTGGCTGTGCCATCTGCCTCCCCTTAGCTTCGGTGCCCCCTTGGCTCCTTGGCCTGCTATCAACCTCACCTCTGATACAGCGGTGGCGATGAAAAGAGTTAAGGCCGCTTCTGCAGTCAACACTTGGGCCTCCCAGCAAGGGAAGCTTTCTTTGCAACATTGCTCAGCTCTGTGAGTTAGTGGGGCCACTTCCCACTTCCCTCTAATGCTCCATCTTCTCTTGCAGGTCATGCTCCCTTCAACTCTGCCTTCCTCTCGTCCTGCACCAGTGGTTTTGGTGGACTGTGCTCCCCTGCTTGTTCTTCCCACGGATAGAGCCCATCAGCCTACGGGTTTGTCTGTTTCTTGCAGCGCTGCATGGATGCAGTCATTCCTCTGTATCTCCTCTTCCCCGATCCTCTCTATGGCAACCTCTCCAGTTGTCCCACTTAGACAGTGCCTATCTTGTTGAGTTTGATGTAGGGGCTGTTCAAATCTTCATCACTAGCCTGCCTCCACACAAAAGGCTCTCCTGCAACTCATTCACAGATTTCCTCCTGGGATAAGCTCTGGACCCAGTAGCTACAAATTCAGGACACTGTTTCCTAAATGGCAGCAAGGCCTCTTGGCCATGCTGGCCTGCCCTTACTGGGGCAAGAGGGGATTTCAGGCCATGATGCAAAAAGAAACTGAAACCTAGTCATGGGTGCTGCTTGGAAATATCCCTAGAGGCAGTGCTGCCTCTCAACACTGATTGCCTCACTCACTGCTGACTGCCTGCCTACCCACCCTTAGCTCTGAAAACTCATCTCGACCCTGAGACAGTGGGAAGGTGTGAGTGCTTGCCTCTGCCTGTTCCATGATCCCAGTCATGGCTCTGTGGTGGTTCTTTCCCAGCCCCATCAGCCTTGGTTGTAAGGGAAGACAGTGTGGCTCTGCCAGGTAGCAGGTGCTGCAGTAAGGAACGGGATAAAATTTGGTTTTATAGGGCAGCAAATACACAGCAAGCCCTCGGGGAAAAGTCACAGCCTCAGTTCCCAAACCAGGTCGGTTCAGAAGCTTTGTGCTCTGGATTTATACTGTCTGTACTGAGCCAATTTAAACAATTTCTATCAACAGGACCCATATGATAAATTGCATATAACTCATCCTGTAAGAGAGAGAATAGGCTTGGATTGAATTTGACCTTTTAGGGGTGGAGGGTCATCCAAGGAGCCTCAGAGTGTTCTCTCATAGCCATTAAAACCAACAACTAGGCAAAAAAGGACCAGCCTGTATGTAAGCAACAGCACTTGTGCCTTGGAAACAGGATGGAGGCAGGCAGGTAGTCCCATAACAAAGGTCTGGCTGTGGGGTGCTTGAGGGTGGCTCTGTGGATCTGAGCCTTACCAGCAGGCTGGATTTGAGGGAGTGAAGTAACCTCACCAAATGTCACAATAATAATAACAATAACAATAATAACAGTATCTATTAATAATAGTATCTGTGTGGTTTTGAGTATTAAAAGAGATAAAATAATACTTAATATTTATTATGTACTTAATATGTGCCACATACTATTCTAACTGTTCATGATGTGGTTCCCAGAATATAGTAAGTATTCAATAATTGCTGAATGTCTTTTTTAAATAATGACAGTCATAAAAACACTTTTAAAGCACACCTCACGTATCAAAGCTCTGTTCTAAATACTTTAGATATCGACACACTTAATCTTTGTAACAGCTCTGTGAAGCAGGTACTACACCATCATCCCCATTTTACAGATGAAGAGACCAAGGTGCAGAGAGGCTAAGTAAAGGATTGCCCAAGGTGAAGAGCTAGTAAGAGGTGGACCTGGAATCTGAGCCTCCGAGGTTCCCGTAAAGGCCGGTTCTTAACTACTGGATGTCCTCCAATCAATATTGACTGAGTTCCTTCTAAATGCCAGGCACTATTCCGAGGGCTTGGAATACATTAGAGCTCCACACAGACAAAAATCTCTTCTTCGCCTCCTCGAGAGGGAGACAGACAATAAACAAGTCAAATCAGTAAAATATCTACCGAGTTAGAAAGTGGTCAGCGCTAAGGAATACGAACAGAGCAGGAGAGGGCAATGAGATGTTGTTTCAACCTGGGGAAACTTTGGAAAGTCGGATCAGGAAAAGCCTCGCTGAGGAAGTGGTGTGTATCAGGACCTAAGGAAGTGAGAGAGCTAGCCCTGCAGCCGAGGGTAACAGCATCCCAGGCAGAGGCAGCCCATGCAAAGACCCCGGGACCTAGGTTGTCGGAATTAATTACATTGATTGGATCCACACACCCTCCTCATCTCAAATATCTGAGCTTAGTAAACATCTCAGCACCAGAGTGGAAGGCACAAAGGTTTGGAAGTAGACTTTGAAATGTCCCTTCTTGCTTACAAATCCAGCTGGTAACCTCTGCAAGTTAATACAACCCATTCCTTCCATGAGCACCCGTGCAGGTTTCAGGACCAAGTTTGCATCTTCCGCTTGCAGATGGAGAGTGTGAGAGAGGGTCTAAAGCTGAAGACAACCTTACTTAAAACCACTTTGATCCAAGGATTGTAGTCATTTAGTGCGTATTGATTTTTCTTTCCTATTTTTAGGAAGGTGGGAGCATGTTAATTAAACATTTTTGAGTAGAACTGGTTTCCAGGGAGGATGGCCCCAGAGAGCAGAATCTTTTATTTACCTTCCACTAGAGGCCCTAACGAATGCAAGAGCCAGTGGACCTGCATGTTCCACACCTCCTGGCCACCCAGGCTCTGCATCAGGGTGGAGGCTCTCTGAGCCCCATGTGGTCTGTGCCTCGTCTTCTATCCTTGCCTCCTGTGAGGAGAGGCATCAAGAGGATGGACAAAGAGAAAATGTTTTTAAACAAGAGATGAGGACAGCCCTGCCTTGTCTATTGGAACACGGCTCCAGGAAATGTGAGTCTGTCAAGACCAGACCCCCCTAGAACCTCAGCTAACCCCACATGCTCAACTGAGGGTACCTGGCAGATGGTCACAGTTGGCCCTGCCACCAGCTTCTGGAAACACACAAGGGCTGAATGCCAGGGCACTGCTGGCTGGACCATCCCATCCCAAATGTTCTCCGCAGCACAGCCCAAGAAGTTGCCTTCGCAGGGGGACTCCCCAGGGCTCCCGGGCTGGATGAGGCCCTTGAGTGCTTTATCACAGAAACAAACACACAACACACCACCTTACATTTCTCTCTCCATAGATTTCTTTCCTTTCCAATCTTATATGTATTTCTTATTCTGTTAAGGGTCCAACAGTATTTTATTGTACTTTTAACGATAACAGTAACATTCAGCCCAACACTATCTTCCTTTGCCTAATGGATTATTTTCAAACTCTGAAAGGCGTATATTATCATCCCCATTTTCCAGATAAGAAGGCAGGCTTATACATGTTACATACCCCACTTAAAATCAAAAGTTAGTAACTGGCAGAGCTGAAGTTTGACCCAGATCTGAAGACTCTGCAGCACACACTTTCAGTGTGGTATTAACTTTCCTGTGTCAGCTATTGAAGATCTGAAAATGTGTATAAATGCACATCTATACACATTAATACAAATAATATGCATGCATACTGTAGGAAAAACAAATACTTTTTCATGTTACCACGTTACAAAACAGATTGACAAGAGGAAAGCACACGTATGTATTTAACACAAATTTTGTAAAACGTGAGAGCCTTCAGAAATAAACACCTCCCAACACAAGGGAATGCATGCATTTCTCTACTGAGGTCTGACGAAGAGTGGACAGCCGTGGGGAAGTGTGACTGGACATAAGGGTTGGCTCTAATGGCAATGAACTGGGGATGGAGTTAACAAGGCCCTGTTTGTTCAGATTCTGCTCGGTGTTCAGGTGTCTTCAGAGATAACGGTGCTCCTTCCCTCCAGGTAGGGTAAGGGCATCTGGAACGAGGGTCTCATGACCTGCTTCAGGGGAAAATGATGTGGGGGAAGTGAGAGCAATCTTCCTGCTTCTGCTGTTTTCTCAAATGCCAAGGTGCTATGTTTTGGAATAGCATGTCCTTAATCATATTAATGCTTACACACACGTGTTTGCATGTGTGCACATGCACGCACGCACACACACAGAGTATGTTCGGCTATAGGAATGGTTGGAAAGAATTAAGAGTGCTATACACTGGGCAATGTTGCATGGAGCAGGGTATAGAAGGTGAATATGAGGCATGAAATGTAGTTATTGTGGGTGGGGAACGTTAATACCTCGAGCTCCAAGTGTCTCCCAAGGACCCTAGCAAGAGGGGGCAGGGCTGAGCATCTGTTTGCTGTGGGACTTTCTGTACATGTGGGCTGACAATAAAGCTGTTTGCACAGTGTAAGCTCACATTAGAAGATGCAGACCACTGGCTGTCTCTCCGAGTGTCTGTGTGGTGTTTGCACACAGATAAGTACCAGGAGCCTAAGCGTGTCTGTCCTGGAGGTGAGCAGAAGGACAGAGGCTGTGGGAACAGAAACATCCCACTCTGTGCCTGCCAGGCAGCGGACCTGGGCTTTGAGCATGTTCATCTGAGCTGGACTAGATGTCTTTGCCTCGTCCATGACAGGAAAACAAGCTGGCTGTTGGATAGAGCACCCACGGGTGGAGGTTTTGTTTTAAAAGGTAAACAAATGGTTCACTGCTCTTGTCCTTTCTCCCTGGTGTTTCTCATGCCTGGACAGACCACCCCATCAATGTAAACTCTTCCATTCCCTCAGAATGTTGCTGAAAACCTCTTCGCTCATCCACCTGGGATGCACTGCCTGCTGATATGGCATGGGGTGGGGGTGTCTCTACATTTGTTTCTCTGTTCATCATAATATTCAGTGGACTCCTGCTTTCATAGGCATGTGGTCCTGTGGAATCCTCCATGAACACTCCTGTGACTATTGTCTTAAATGATAACATCTACAGAGCACATCACACTGCAGAGCTCATCGACACCCCTCACATCCCCTCCGATCTCTGTGCCCTTTCTCAGACTAGGTCACACCACCCTCCACACAGACACTCACACTTTCCCCTTCTCTTCCCTCTCTATCAAATCAATTTCTTTTGTTTACTTATTCATTCAACAACAGAAGTTTACTGAATACCCAGTATACGAAAGGCACCGTTCTAGCACTACGGATGCAGCTGAGGACAGAGAAGACAACACTTGTGAGGAGGCAGACAGTAAGGAAGATAACCGAAATGTGTCAGCTTGTGAGAGGGTCAAGGAGAGGCATGAAGTGGAAGGGGATAGAATGTATTGGAGGCATGGCAGTGCTACATGGGTGTCTGGAAAGGCCTTGCCGAGCTGGCAGGTGAAGACAGACCTGCAAGAAATGAGCGAATGAGCCACGCGTTCAGCAAAGGAAGAGCCTCTGGTACCAGCAGATGGCAAGGACCCAGGAGCACACCTGGCCAATAGGAGGACAGAGGAGGTGCAGGTGTCCAGAGTGGAAGGAATGGTGGGAGACAAGACAAGGCAGGAGGGGTACGGAGGAGGGGAGCTGTCGGTCATGCAGACTTGAAGGGAATTTTGAGGACTTCGGTTTCTACTGAGTGAGATGGGGAGCTATGAGGGATTTTGACCGGGTATGTGTTAATAGGATCTCTGGTCAGAGAATAACCTGAAGGAGGGGGAGAGGAGAAGTCACAAGACCCACCAGGAGGCCACTGCAGCACTCTCACTGAGAAACACTAGCAGTGAGGTCCACAGTCCTGGCAGTGGAGGGGCCGAATTCTAAAGGACAGGCCTCTGTATTGGAGAGAAACGGAGCCAAAGGTGACTCCAAGGGCCTTTGAACTGATCAAGTGGAAGAACAGAGTTGGCATTTGCTAAGATGATTTGTGATTAAAAATCACTTTCCAAGCCCTGCTGATTTTATCTCTTAGGGATTTCTAGACTCTTTTTCTTTCATCCCTAAGACAATTTCCCTAATTTATCCACCCATTGTTTCTCACCAGGATTAGTGCAGCAGATCTCTGACTGACTTCCCGTCTGCTAATTGTTCCCTAATGCGGCCTCGTCACAGAGTGAGCTACGCCAAATAAAAATCTGGTGAAATTACTCCCAGACTAAAATCACCATCCACCCCCATCATCCGCTCTGCCTACAGGGAAAATTCAAGATCCTTCACATGGCTCATAAGACTTCCCTTATCTGGCGTCTACCTATCTGCTCACTCTTGACTATCAGTACACCCTTCTTCGGAATTTGCGCTTCAACAACTTGAGGTCGACCACCCCACCCCAACACAAACACACACATAACTGCCTGTGCCGTGTCTCATCTCTGTTGTTGCTTCTCTGTGGCTTCCGCTGCAAGGCTCTTCCTACCTGTTGTTTGCCTGGCTAACTCCTACAGGCCCTTGACAAGACATCTGAGGCTTCACTTCCTTCAAGAATCCTCTGTAATTGCCCCCTTACCCAATGTGTGTGTCCATACTCCATGCTGCCATAATCACCATGCAGCCTCCATGGTTAGGCTGGCCACATGCTTGCAGAGATGCTATTTCCACAGTGGTTGCTTCCATGGAAGCTGGGCTTGAGGGTAAGGGTCATGGCTTAGTCATCTCTTTATCCTGAGTTCCCAGCCCAGTACAAAGTCAGGGATTGATACATAATTGAGAAATGAGTGAATCAAAATGATTGGCTGGACTACTATTTTGAGAGGAAAGTTACATATTTGATTTTAATAATTTTGCATTCTGTAATGATACAATAAATAAATAATTTAAGTTTCAAAAACAAATATTTATGAAGTGCAGCTCTTGAAAATATAACTTCACTTAGCTTCTCATCCAGGAAGTCTCAACAAGTCTCCTAATATATTTTAAAATGTATACTAAGTTTGAACTCTATTTCACAGCTGCTTACATGTAGATTGGTATTTCTGTATTGTATGAATGTGTATATGTGTGCATGAGAGAAAGAGAAGGAAAGAGATCTCTCCTCAATTCCAAGCTTCTTGAGGGCAGGGGATTTTGTCAGCTACAATTATCCTACACTGGAAAACTTGTGAATCTACAGAGAGGAAACTTCCAACAAACATTATGAATTACTAGAGAAATGTCTTTCTCACTGGCAGGAGGTTTTAGTGAAATATTTGCCAAGTGACTTGAAACAACTTAGATGAAAGCCAGTCCACCTCTACCTCTAGAGCTCAGAAGTACCAAAATCTATCTTGCTGGGAGATCAAGCTGGGAATTTCTTTAAGAATTGTATGCACATTGTGTCAAAATGTGCAAATATGCTTCCAACACAGGAGAGTAGTCTCTCAAAACCAAATTGCAGCCTGTAAGTGTCTCCCTGGGCCAAAGTCCTATGGCAACTCAATTGCTGACTTTATATATACATATATATATATATATATACACACACACACACACACACATACAGGTAAACTTATAAAAAAGAAAAAGTATTCAATAAAGTATTGGGACACACACACACACACGGATACCCATGTTTTCTAATAATCCTTCTTGCTGGGTCAATATTCTCTGCTATAGTTTGTAACACAAATCTTAGCAATGGAAAAAGCAAAAAAAAAAAAAAAAAAAAAAAAGGTCAAAGGGTCAAGCTGAAGACTTAACAAAAACCAGTGTAGGCTGGGCACAGTGGCTCACACCTGTAATCTCAATGCTTTGGGAGGCCAAGGCAGGAGAATACCTTGAAATCAGGAGTTCGAGGCTGCAGTGATCTATGAGAGCACCACTAACAGAGTGAGATCCCATCTGTACAAAAATGTTAAAAATTTAGCCCAGTGTGGTGGCAAGAGTCCTGCTCTGTTGCCCAGTCCAGGCAACAGAGCAAGACTCTGACTCCAAAAATAAAGAAGAAGAAGGCAATGAGACAGAGAGAGAAGTCATGGAGGATCATAAAGAAGCACTATCCCCTTTGAGAGATGAATATAGACTTTAGAAACTTCAATTACTTTTTAGATGTTGGACTTAGTCTTGAAAAGCAGTAGAGCTCTGAGGCTGACCCACATGGACCCTGGGAATATATTCCGTTTCTGCTCTAGAGGTGAGAGGGCATAGGAAGTACAGATACAAGGTTCACAATTTGTATTCTTAAAGATTTGCGGCAGTTTTTTTTTTTTTAATTTGTTTGCTCGTTTCTGATTTCTCTCCTTCATTCTCAGAAGACAGCCCCTGTCTTTGTTCTACAACAAGATTGTGGGAATAAAACAGATTCTATAGGATCATTTAAAAAGTCCCCAGTAGTGATGGTTAAGTAAAGGGACCTCTACTGATGTCAAAGCAGAGATACAAATCCAGAAACTTCTCAATGAGCAAGGGGCAATTGTTCCCTGGGTGGAGGCAGCAAAGCCACCCATGGTGAATTCTGGGGCCTTCTTTTTTAGAGGCCCTGGTGGTTTTGTCATTGGGGTTAAATTTACAACAGACTGGGCACTTTCCTGGAGGCTCCAGCCCACTTGGCAGAAAGAGCTAGAAGATGGTTTCCGACAATAGAAGATGCACTAGTTGCCAACCAGAAAAGCAAAAGCCAGGAAGCACAGGAGATGTGACCAGAGGGAGAGGACAGAGGCGGGAAGAGAAGGTCCTGATTAAGAAAGAGAAGAAAGGATGAAATGGACAAAATTCAGAAGCAGCACTTAATAAAGACTGTCAGAAGCCTAGAAAAGGAGAAAAAAAGAGAATTAGTTGAGGCTAAAAGTTTCTCAGAGAAAGTGACTCGGGCAGGGCCTAGGAAGAATGATTTGAAGTGGGCATGACCACAGAATCCAGAGATGAGGATTGGTAACCCAGGGTTAAGGGGAAGCTCCATTTTCAAAGCAGGTTTGTGTCTGAACTACAGATACGTGGCTTAGTCATAGACTCTGCTAGGCATAGGTCACCCGGGCATCCTTGTTTTTCTAATTCCAAAACTGTGAGGATCTGAGGCATGGAAGAAAATGGAGGTCAAGGCTGTGATCTCCAAGTTTGGATAAAAATATGAATACCTGACCAGGCACGGTGGCTCGCACCTATAATTCCAGCACTTTGGGAGGCAGAAGTGGGTGGATCACTTGAGGTCAGGAGTTCGAGACCAGCCTGGTCAACATGGTGACACCTCATCTCTACTAAAAATACAAAAATTAGCCAGTCATGGTGGCGTGCACCTGTAATCTCAGCTACTCTATAGGCTGAGGCAGGAGAATCGTTTGAACCCAGGAGGCAGTTTGCAGTGAGCCGAGATTGTGCCACTGCACTCCAGCTGGTCAACAGAGCAAGACTCCGACAAAAAAAAGAAAAAAGAAAAAAGAAAAAAAAAAACACCCGCTTATTCCCCAGGAGGGTGATGACAGATGATTAGCCTCAAGATCATGCACTGCTCTTTTGAGGGAACTCTGATCTTTCAGCCACAGGTGTGATCTCCACAGAGAAGGCTCTGCAAATCGCCTTGGTGCCAACCAGGAGGCAGCATTTGTGCACTGGGTACAAAGAACCCATTATCCCACTGGCCTCCATGAAGGAACTCAAATGGCAGTCCCATTATTCTGACAACAGCAAAAAACACCCCACTTCCTTGAGACTGGCCTCTTCCTGAGCCTCCTTCATGCCAGCTTAACTCTTTCTTCTGCCTCCTGCGGTTTTTCCTGGAATAATTTTCTCTCTGCCACTCTGAATTCTGCTCTTTCTTCAATAAGCACAGTGAGCAGTGTCTCTTCCTGGATGATTATTAAATAGTTCAACTCCTGACAACATGCCAGTATGGCTTAGAATCCAGGCCACACCATATATTCCACCTTATTCAGATCTCTTATGAACAATAGATGATGCTTTGAGCAAATTTCTTAACTCCTCTCATTCCCAACTTATCATCTGCAATAAAGGTTATCAATAAACCTATACTTTATAGCCACATACTAGGCTGGTTATTCAGTTCTTAATGATTCTCTCTGTGGGCACCCCTACTTACCCACTTTTTAGGGGAAAATACTCACTTCCCATATCCTTCAGTCTAATGTGGGGCCTGAATGGGAATGGCAATCTTCTTATGACCTTCCTTTGCTATTCATTGTGTTTAGTCTTAGACTAGGTACTTGATAGAAGGACAGCCAATCTATGTCTTTACTGAGAATTTTCTTAGAGCTGAGGGAGAAACCTCTTACCCTGATGGTAAAGACATAAATGTATCAGCCATGGGCTCCTTTATTTGTCTCTTACATGTGAAACAGAAGTTTGTATGTAGTAGATAAGAGTGAGGTGGTGAAGGTGCAATGGAAAGTGGAGAAAAATGACATGGAGATAATGATGAAGAAAGAAGAAGAAGAAGGAGGAGGAGGAGGAGGATGGGAGGAGGACGAGGGGAGGAGGACGAGGGGAGGAGGAGGGGCAAGAGGAGGAAGGGAGGAGGAGGGGTAGGGGGAGGAAGGGGGAAGGGGGAGGAGGGGAGGGGGAGGAGGGGAGGGGGAGGGGGAGGGGGAGGAAGGGAGGAAGAGAGGAGAAAGAAGAGAAAGAGGTTAGAATGGATAAAAGATGAGAGAGAGAGAGAAGCAGAAAGAGAAAATAGAGAGAGAGAATGGAGAATAAGAGAGAGAACAAGAATGAGAAAAAAGGAGATTCCCAACAGTGTTCATATCTCTAGTTCCAGTCACTATGGCTGGAGGATCTGCCCTACATTCTTTCATCTTATGATCTACTTGTGCTAATTCTTCTTTTTACTTAAGCTATTTCTTACAATCAAGATTCATGAGTACCTCACTGGGTAGTTCTAAGCACTAAATTCTATGATGACATGTTAAATGGTTAGCGTGTTGGCAGCCTATAGTTCAAGCATTCAAAAAGGGTGGTTATTTTATCCTTGTCACTCATCTTTGTGGGAAGCTGTACAGCATGGTGTTTAAATGCCTGTATTCTGGATACCAACTTCTTAGGTTCCAATCCCAAATCTACTCATTAGTATCTGTGTGATCTTGGGCAAGTTATTTCTCTGTGCTTTATGGCCTTGTCTATAAAATGTCTACAGATTGAATAGCTCAATATTTTCCAGGTACTTAAAATATTATTGTTATCATTCCTATCTAAACTATGAAATTAGATTAGTTTACAATCTAATCTAAACATAATTTAGATCCTAGTATCCCCTAGATACTAAAGGATACTAGAATCAGAACTTTCTTTTTTTTATTATTATTGTACTTTAAGTTCTAGGGTACACGTGCACAATGTGCAGGCTTGTTACATATGTATACATGTGCCATGTTGGTGAGCTGCACCCATTAACTCATCATTTGCATTAGGTATTTCTCCCAATGCCATCCCTCCCCCATCCCCCAACCCCATAAGAGGTGATGTGATGTTCCCTGCCCTGTGTCCAAGTCTCAGGGTTCAATTCCCACCTATGAGTGAGAATACGCCGTGTCTGGTTTTCTGTCCTTGAGATAGTTTGCTCAGAACGATGGTTTCCAGTTTCATCCATGCCCCTGCAAAGAATATGAACTCATCCTTTTGTATGGCTGCATAGTATTCCATGGTGTATATGTGCCACATTTTCTTAATCCAGTCTATCATTGATGGACATTTGGGTTGGTTCCAAGTATTTTCTATTGTGAACAGTGCCACAATAAACATACTTGTGCATGTGTCTTTATAGTAGCATGATTTATAATCCTTTGGGTATATACCCAGTAATGGGATTACTGGGTCAAATGGTATTTCTAGTTCTAGATCCTTGAGGAATCACCACACTGTCTTCCACAGTGGTTGAACTAGTTTACACTCCCACCAACATTGTAAAAGCATTCCTATTTCTCCACATTCTTTCCAGCACCTGTTGTTCCCTGACTTTTTTTTTTTTTTTTTTTTTTGAGATGGAGTCCCGCTCCACCACCTGGGCTGGAGTGCAGTGGCGTGATCTCGGCCCACTGCAAGCTCCACCTCCCAGGTTCACGCCATTCTCCTGCCTCAGCCTCCCGAGTAGCTGGGACTACAGGCGCACAACACCACGCTCGGCTAATTTTTTGTATTTTTAGTAGAGATGGGGTTTCACTGTGTTAGCCAGGATGGTCTTGATCTCCTGACCTTGTGACCCACCTGCCTTGGACTCCCAAAGTGCTGGGATTACAGGCGTGGGCCACTGTGCCTGGCCAGTTCCCTGACTTTTTAATGATCACCATTCTAACTGTTGTGAGATGGTATCTCATTGTGATTTTGATTTGCATTTCTCTGATGACACTAGTGATGATGAACATTTTTTCATGTCTGTTGGCTGCATAAATGTCTTCTTTGGAGAAGTATCTGTTCATATCCTTTGCCAACTTTTTGATGGGGTTGTTTGATTGTTTTCTTGTAAATTTATTTGAGTTCTTTGTAGATTCTGGATATTAGCCTATGTCAGATGGGTAGATTGCAAAAATTTTCTCCCATTCTGTAGGTTGCCTTTTCACTCTGATGGCAGTTTCTTTTGCTGTACAGAAGTTCTTTAGTTTAATTAGATCCCATTTGTCTATTTTGGTTTTTGCTGCCATTGCTTTTGGTATTTTAGTCATGAAATCCTTGCCCATGCCTATGACCTGAATGGTATTTGCCTAGGTTTTCTTCTAGGGTTTTTATGGTTTTAGGTCTAACATTTAAGTCTTTAATACATCTTGGATTAATTTTTGTATAAGGTGTAAGGAAGGGATCCAGTTTCAGCTTTCTACATATGGCTAGTCAGTTTTCCCAGCACCATTTATTAAATAGGGAATCCTTTCTCCATTTCTTGTTTTTGTCAGGTTTGTCAAAGATCAGATGGTTGTAGATGTGCGGTGTTATTTCCGAGGCCTCTGTTCTGTTCCATTCACCTATACATCTGTTTTGGTACCCGTACCATACTGTTTTGGTTACTGCAGCCTTATAGTACAGTTTGAAGTCAGGTAGCGTGATGGCTCCAGCTTTGTTCTTTTTGCTTAGGATTGTCTTGGCAATGCAGTCTCTTTTTTAGTTCTGTATGACTTTAAAGTAGTTTTTCCAATTCTGTGAAGAAAGTCATTGGTAGCTTGATGGGGATACCATTGAATCTATACATTACCTTTGGCAGTATGGCTATTTTCACAATATTGATTCTTCCTATCCATGAGCATGGAATGTTCTTCCATTTGTCTGTGTCCTCTTTTACTTCATTGAGCAGTGGTTTGTCGTTCTCCTTGAAGAGGTCCTTCACATCCCTCATAAGTTGGATTCCTAGGTATTTTATTCTCTTTGTAGCAATTGTGAATGGGAGTTCACTCATGATTTGTCTCTCTGTTTGTTATTGGTGTATAGGAATGCTTGTGACGTTTGCACATTGATTTTGTATCCTGAGATTGTGCTGAAGTTGCTTATCAGCTTAAGGAGATTTTGGGCTGAGACGATGGGGTTTTCTAAATATACAATCATATCATCTGCAAAGAGGGACAATTTGCCTTCCTCTTTTCCTAATTGAATACGCTTTATTTCTTTCTCTTGCCTGATTGCCCTGGCCAGAACTTCCAACACTATGTTGAATAGGAGTGGTGAGAGAGGGCATCCCTGTCTTGTGCCAGTTTTCAGAGGGAATGCTTCCAGTTTTTGCCCATTCAGTTTGATATTAGCTGTGGGTTTGTCACAAATAGCTCTTATTATTTTGAGATACATTCCATCATTATCTAGTTTATTGAGACTTTTTAGCATGAAGGGCTGTTGAATTTTGTCAAAGGCCTTTTCTGCATCTATTGAGATAATCATGTGGTTTTTGTCTTTGGTTCTCTTTATGTGATGGATCATGTTTATTGATTTGCATATGTTGAACCAGCCTTGCATCCCAGGGATGAAGCCAACTTGGTTGTGGTGGATAAACTTTTTGATGTGCTGCTGGATTCGGTTTGCCACTATTTTATTGAGGAATTTCTCATCGATGTTTATTAAGGATATTGGTCTAAAATTCCCTTTTTTGTGTGTGTGTTTCTACCAGGCTTTGGTATCAGGATGATGGTGGCTTATAAAATGAATTAGGGAGGATTCCCTTTTTTTTCCATTGATTGGAATAGTTTCAGAAGGAATGGTACCAGCTCCTGTTTGTACCTCTGGTAGAATTCGACTGTGAATCCATCTGGTCCTGGACTTTTTTTGGTTGGTAGGCTACTAATTATTGCCTCAATTTCAGAGCCTGTTATTGGTCTATTCAGGGATTCAACGTCTTCCTGGTTAGTTTTGGGAGGGCGTATGTGTCCAGGAATTTATCTATTTCTTCTAGATTTTCTAGTTTATTTGTGTAGAGGTGTTTATAGTATTCTCTGATGGTAGCTTGTATTTCTGTGGGATCAGTGGTGATATCTCCTGTATCATTTTTTATTGCATCTATTTGATTCTTCTCTCTTTTCTTCTTTATTAGTCTTGCTAGCGGACTATCTATTTGGTTCATCTTTCCAAAAAAGAAAAGAAAAAAGAAAAGAAACAGCTCCTGGATTCATTGATTTTTTGAAGGTTTTTTTGCATCTCTATCTCCTTCAGTTCTCCTCTGATCTTAGTTATTTCTTGCCTTTGGCTAGCTTTTGAATTTGTTTGCTCTTGCTTCTCTAGTTCTGTTAATTGTGATGCTAGGATGTCGATTTTAGATTTTTCTTGCTTTCTCTTGTGGGCATTTAGTGCTATAAATTTCCCTCTGCATACAGCTTTAAATGTGTCCCAGAGATTCTTGTACATTGTATCCCTGTTCTCAGTGTTTTAAAAATGACATCTTTATTTCTGCCTTCATTTCATTATTTACCCAGTAGTCATTCAGGAGCAGGTTGAATGACTTTCCATGTAGGTGCGGTTTTTAGTGAGTTTCTTAATCCCGAGTTCTAATTTGATTGCACTGTGGTCTGAGAGAAAATTTGTTGTGATTTCTGTTCTTTTACATTTGCTGAGGAGTGCTTTGCTTCCAACTATGTGGTCAATTTTGGAATAAGTGCGATGTGGTGCTGAGAAGAAAGTATATTCTATTGATTTGGGATGGGGAGTTCTGTAGATGTCTATTAGGTCTGCTTGGTGCAGAGCTGAGTTCAAGTCCTGGATATACTTGTTAACCTTCTGTCTCATTGATCTGTCTAATATTAACAATAGGGTGTTAAAGTCTCCCATTATTATTGTGTGGGAGTCTAAGTCTCTTTGTAGGTCTCTAAGGATTTGCTTTATGAATCTGGGTGCTCCTGTATTGGGTGCATATATATTTAGGATAGTTAGCTCTTCTTGTTGAATTGATCCCTTTACCATTATTGTAATGCCCTTCTTTGTCTCTTTTGATCTTTGTTGGTTTAAAGTCTGTTTTATCAGAGACTAGGATTTGCAATCCCTGCTTTTTTTTGCTTTCCATTTCCTTGGTAGATCTTCTTCCATCCCTTTATTTTGAGCCTGTATGTGTCTCTGCACATGAGATGGGTCTCCTGAATATAGCACACTGATGGGTCTTGACTCTATCCAATTTGCCAGTCTGTGTCTTTTAATTGGGGCATTTAACCCATTTACGTGTAAGGTTAATGTTGTTATGTGTGAATTTTATCCTCTCATTATGATGCTAGCTGGTTATTTTGCCCATTAGTTGATGCAGTTTCTTCCTAGCATCGAAGATCTTTACAGTTTGGCATGTTTTTGCAGTGGCATGTACTGCTTCTTCCTTTCCATGTGTAGTGCTTCCTTCAGGAGCTCTTGTAAGGGATGCTTGGTGATGACAAAATCTCTCAGCATTTTCCTGTCTGTAAAGGATTTTATTTCTCCTTCATTTATAAAGCTTAGTTTGGCTGGATATGAAATTCTGGGTTGAAAATTCTTTTCTTTAAGAATGTTGAATATTGGCCGCCACTCTCTTCTTTTTTTTTTTTTGAGACGGAGTCTCGCTCTGTCATCCGGGCTGGAGTGCAGTGGCCGGATCTCAGCTCACTGCAAGCTCCGCCTCCCAGGTTCACGCCATTCTCCTGCCTCAGCCTCCTGAGTAGCTGGGACTACAGGCGCCCGCCACCTCGCCCATCTAGTTTTTTGTATTTTTAGTAGAGACGGGGTTTCACCGTGTTAGCCAGGATGGTCTCGATCTCCTGACCTCGTGATCCACCCGTCTCGGCCTCCCAAAGTGCTGGGATTACAGGCTTGAGCCACCACGCCCGGCCCACTCTCTTCTGACTTGTAAAGTTTCTGCTGTTAGTCTGATAGGCTTCCCTTCATAGGTAACCTGACCTTTCTCTCTGGCTGCCCTTAAAATTTTTTCCTTCATTTCAACCTCGGTGAATCTGAAAATTATGTGTCTGGGGTTGCTCTTCTCAAGGAGTATCTTTGTGGTGGTCTCTGGATTTCCTGAATTTGAATGTTGGCCTGCATTGCTAGGTTGGGGAAGTTCTCCAGGATAATGTCCTGAAGAGTGTTTTCCAGCTTGGTTCCATTCTCCCCATCACTTTTAGGTATACCGATCAAACGTAGATTTGATCTTTTCACATAGTCCTGCATTTCTTGGAGGATTTGTTCATGTCTTTTTACTCCTTTTTCTCACAACTTCTCTGCTTGCTTCATTTCATTCATTTGATCTTCAATCACTGATACCTTTTCTTCCACTTGATTGGCTTCACTATTGAAGTTTATGTATGTGTCACATAGTTCTCGTGCCATGGTTTTCAGCTCCATCAGGTCATTTAAGGTCTTCTCTACACTGTTTATTCTAGTTAGCCATTTGTCTAACCTGTTTTCAAGGTTTTTAGCTTCCTTGCAATGGGTTCAAACATTGTCCTTTAGCTGGGAGAAGTTTGTTATTACCGACCTTCTGAAGCCTACTTCTGACAGCTCATCAATGTCATTCTCTGCCCAGCTTTGTTCCATTGCTGGCGAGGAGTGGCAATCCTTTGGAGGAAAAGAGGTGCTCTGGTTTTTAGGATTTTCAGCTTTTCTGCTCTGGTTTCTCCCCATCTTTGTGGTTTTATCTATCTTTGGTCTTTGATGATGGAGACCTACAGACGGGGTTTTGGTGCGGATGTCCTTTTTGTTGATGTTGATGCTATTCCTTTCGGTTTGTTAGTTTTCCTTCTCACAGTCAGGTCCCTCAGCTGCAGGTCTGTTGGTGTTTGGTGGAGTTCCACTCCAGACACTGTTTGCCTGGGTATCACCAGCAGAGGCTGCAGAACAGCAAATATTGTTGCCTGATCCTTCCTTTGGAAGCTTCATCTCAGAGGAGCACCCGGCTGTATGAGGTGTCAGTCAGCCCCTACTGGGAGGTGTCTCCCAGTTAGGCTACACAGGGGTCAGGGGCCCACTTGAGGAGGCAGTCTGTCCTTTCTCAGGACTTAAACACCGTGCTGGGAGAACCACTGCTCTCTTCAGAGCTTTCAGACAGGGTCGTTTAAGTCTGCAGAAGTTTCTGCTGCCTTTTGTTCAGCTATGCCCTGCCCCCAGACATGGAGTCTACAAAGGCAGGCAGGCCTCATGGAGCTGCAGTAGGCTCTACCCAGTTTGAGCTTCACAGCTGCTTTGTTTACTTACTCAACCCTTTCTACTCAGAACTTTCTTAAATACAGGAATTTTGTCTTACTTCAACTTGGTATATCAAGTCTCACATGTAAAATGCATAGTAGGCCTTCAGTAAATGTTGAATAAATAACTAGACGAATTTTCTTTTATGAGATGCTGCTTAATAAGGGTTAGCTTTCTCTTCCCAATTAGATCCTTTGTAAGAACGGGTGACAGGTCTGATGCTAGGGACATTGTAGGAACTGTATAAATAGTATTTGCCTGATTTCTGGGCCCTATCTGAAGAACAAAAAGGATGCACTGAAGGCATTTTTGAGTCATTGCCCATGTTGCCTATGTGCTTTCTTGACAATTCTCTAGCAGTTCCTCAGAAGCAAATGGGAACTGCTACATGGTGGTGACATAGCTACTTAGTCCCATTCCCCAAAGCCCTGGTCTTTGGATGTTAAGTGAGGTTGTTCTTAGATTTTTCTCCAAGCAAGTGCTTTGTACAATACTAGGGATCCTTTGAGATGACAGTCATGGGGCACCCTAGGGCGATCTTACCCTGAAGGGTATTTATGAGATGGTCCTCCGTGTCCACTGGGACTGTCAAAGACAGCAGTGCAGAGCAGCTGCAGTATCCAAAGGAGGATGAAAAACAGCCTCCCCTGGGCATGGTGCCTCCATGCCGTCAGTGAATGCAGCCTCTATCTCCAGCTGATTTCATCTAATGTGATAACACTCATGATAATAAATATTGTTAAAAATAAAAGTCACTCTGGGGATTGAAAATCACTGGGACAGGTGTTCAGAATGAGAAGAGTGCAGTAATTGGGTGACATATTCATTATTGGAAATGCCTTTTAAAATCTATTGCATTTAAAAAAACAATACTTCAGCTGCTCTCTGGCCTTCCAAAGTCATTAGCTGGTGTTCTTTATCTGTTTGTTTTCCTCACTGAAGTGAGGTTTTTAATGTCACATAAGAACTAACTTGACTCGGTGCCAGCATTTCAGAGTGAATGATGAAGCCTTCTGAGGCTCACATATCACTCCCCATGATGTTTCTCCTCCTTAGAGCTCGCAGTCCCTGCAGTCAGGTTAGGGCAAGCAGGGAGGGAGAGAGAGTGATTATAATTCCTGCTGGACGACAAAGTCACAGAGGCAGGGGAGGGGCCACGTTTTCCTCCAGTTCCCACAATCAGGCTGTTAAAGGGCTTTGAGGGAGGCCAAGGTGTCCCAACCCTCGGTCCACTCTCCCTAACAAGGGATGCAAATAAGGAATAAACTGTTTCAGACAGTACCCTTCTCTGGTGTTTCTGAAGTCCTTCATCTGTGTTACAATTGGGAACAGGGTATCTTGATGGCAGTAGTCCCATACTGGAAACTTCAAGGAGTAAGGCCCCAATAGAAACGAGCTCCCAATAGCATGCAGCAAGTTAGGAACTCAATTTATACTTGAAGTTGGCTTTGAAACATGCATTTAACATTTTTAAAAACGTTAGTTTCCCATTCTGCATGAATTATCCATGATTTGAATTTTTAAAGCTGTGTTTGCTTCTAGCCATGGGAGAAATCCTCACCATATTATAATGTGTGTGAGAAATTGGATTTGAGACCTTGCTTTAGTCTAGAAAATCTGCTCACCTTCTGCGGGGATCACCTACTATGTTCGTGCTGAGTTTCATCTTTTGAAGTGGCCTCATCAGGATATTTTCTGAGTTATCAGGGGAAATGTATGTATGAGTAGGGAACTGTATAGGTACTTTATCCCTATTTTGACCTTGCATAAAGTTATCTGAGGAAGTCTTGGGCTAAAGCTTCATTTCTCAATTTCTAAAGGTAAATCCTTGGGTGTTACTTCCTTCCAAAAATACTCCTAGTGGGGTTGGAAGAAGAGAGTGAAGAGTAGCTACAATATTCTCCTATCCTTTTGAGAGAGTAGACCAAGCAATTTATAGTCATATACCAAGGGTAGACACCCAGGAAATGTTGAAAATAAATAGGAAAATGTCTCTCTTCCCACGAACTCTTAAGACAATGCAATGCACTTAAGACTGGAAACCATAAGATCAAAGAGGGCCTCCCAGGATAGCTTCCCTGTGGCAATTCATGGGTGCTAGCCCTAATGTGCCTAGATTTTAAAGATGCAGCAAAAGGACCAACCCCAGCCTGACGAGACACCTGTCATGGAGAAAGCTGAGGGCTGAAAGCAATGACACCTGTATCCTACTCTCCCCTTAACCATGAAATGCTCCTTATCTCTTGGCTCTTAATCATCCGTGAAAATATAATTTAAAACATATTTCCTCAAAGAGAATTTCCCTGGAATCCTCCAGTCTAGATTAGGTCACCTGTGTGTTTCTCTCGTGACATTTATCAAAACTGTAATGAGGTAGATTTTGTGTGGTTGTTTGTGTACCATCCAACAGGCTAGGGCATGCAGGACAGGAACTGCGCGTCTCTTGTCCCTACTCTATCTTCAGACCTAGCGCTGTGCCTGGCTTAAGGGAGGTACTCATTAAACATTTGGGAATAAAGAAACAAGGACAGGAAGTGTTGTCTCTCTTGGAAATAATGCCAAAGTCAATAGCTAATATCAAAAAGTTAAAAACTACTTGATTCATAGGAAAACTACTTAGCCCCCTTGATTTGCCCCATAGATAGGGACCTTTTACTTAGATAGTAGTGACTTCTTTACTGATGAGAACACTGTGGGAGAAGACAGTCCATAATGCCCAGAAAGATGGTAAATGCAGGTCTTTTGTGCTCATCTGTCCCTGTCATTCGGCTCTTTCCAATTTTCTTCACTAATGGCCACCTGTGGAGGAGGGGAAGGGAGCCTGGAAAGGCAGGGCCGCCCTTCTCCTCCCTGGGCTGAACTGAAGTCCTCTGCAGCATGTGCGGTAGAGACAGCCAGAGTGTATCTCATCATGGAGCAGCTTACAGGGCAAGGAACTCCCAATTGGCTGCTGAATAGTGTCTCGAAGATACCAAAGAGGTAAATTAAATGCATTAATCTCTGTGAGAGGCACAATTGAGGCATTCAGGGCTGCACAGAAATTTCCAACAATTGGCCTCATTTGCTTCAATAACAAATAAAAAGAGGAAGACGGGGGCCAGGATGGGTGTGGGCGGCTGTTTCTTGCTCTCCTTTTCCAGACGGGTAATCAAAATGAAGTTCCTCCCTGAGAATATGCATTTCATTTTATTCTGTACTTGAAAGCAAACACATTTGGCCCTTTCTCCTGCAATAAAGCAAATCCTTTCTCTGTTTTCATTTAAGAACATAAAGATGATGCCAATGACACCAAGACCCTGAAAGCTTCATTTCAGCTTCCTCTCAGCATAAAAAGGCAAATTTATTCTGCTTGAGATAGTTTTGTCCTGGGTACATGGCATTTGTTCTACTAAACTCATGGAGGCTGCAGCTATATGGCTTTATGAATGTTTTTATTTCTATTTTTCAACCATTGAAGACTTCCTGCTCCCAAGTCATGCACTCTGATTGAATAATATTTTATAGGAATTGAGAGAAAGTTTAACACAAATCTAACACCAAAATGCATGATTTGGGTCAACTGCAGAATTTAACCAAAAATATGAAATGATGGAAAGAACATAAGACTTAACAGTCACAAGATCTGGCTTCAAGCTCTGTCTATTTCGGGCAATTTTGACTGAGTCACTTAATAGTAACACCAGGGTCTATCAGCACTTGCTATGAGCCAGCGAGTAGTCTTTCCTTCCATTATTCCATTTAAGCTTCGAGACACTCCAGTGGAGTGGGACTATTACAAATTTGACTTCATATTTGAGAAAACAATCTTAGGAAAGTGCAGAAAATTATCTCAGGTACACAGTGAGTGAACAAAGGAGCCAAGAATTGGACTCAGGTCAACTGATTGAGAAGCCTCAGTTCTTAATAGCTAGTTTCACTCCTTAGGGACAGAATTACCCTCTTAGGTATTTGATCTTCTTCTTGGTAATATCTAATAATGTCTCTCTCCCAGGAGGTTGGTAGAATTGGCTCAGAAAATACAAGTGCATTGGAAATTATAAAAACAATGGAAAGGTAAGGCATTATTATTATTATTAATATACAAGATAATATACAGGACTTACCAATCCATATACTGGAAAACATTCCACTGAGAGATCACCTTCTAACTGTTCATCAGCATATAGGGACAGAATACACTCCTGGAGGCATGGCTGTGCTTCCCCTAAAAGGAATTTGTGTGGCACACTGAGAGTCTGTTAGGGAAGAGACTTTATCCTAAGGCAGAAAATTAGGACACTGGGAGTTAGAGAAGGGTGTGAAACAAGGAATGGAGAGGGAGTATTTTCTCTCTAGAACCAGAGGTCATTTTTTTTCTGGACCCACAGTGAAGACAGAATGGAAACAATGAAATTGGGTTGGAATGAGCTTTATCAGGTTTTAAGGGGGCCAGAGTCAAAGAAGAAAGCTGATCATCTGGTGAAAGCCATTGGGTTGCTACTCTAGGCTCTTGGTGCCCATGTGGTATCCCCTTGGCCCTCGATGTTCCCATGCACATCCACAGCACCCCAGGGTAAGCACCTGAGATTCTCCACCCTACAGTCTTTCTCCTGCCATTGGACAGTGCCTTAGCACAGAAGACACGGAGCGAGTGCTGCAGGAGAAGCCCTCAGTCAGTGACATCTGAGAACTGGAGGACAAACCCAACTCTTCTTCACCCCTGCAGTGAGACCACCAAGGATGCTCTAAGTGGTCTCCAAGAGGTCCTCAAACAGATAGCGCCCAGTTGCCCCAGGGATAATCTCATTAATAACATGCCCCTCATTAGGCTTTTCTTGTTCCTCTCTTCCCCATTCCTACTCCAGTGCTTCCTGAAGTCCCTGTCCATATAAAACATTTACATCCAAATTCTTATCTCAGGTCTCCTTCTGGAGAAGCCCAACATAAGATGTAGAATGAGAGTTACTCTATGTCTTTCTGCTGCTTCACAAGAAGCATGATGATGTGCTTTCCAGAACCAGCAGAAAGGAGGACTTTGGTGATGAAAGGGGAAGGCCTGTGGCAGGCTGTTTGCAAGGTGCAACACTGGGCCTTTGCTTCTTGCTGCTGGTAGCTGACAAGAGGTAACCTCCTTCCAAGGAAACCAGTATCCAAGGCGAGGGCTCTGGAGATGCCGGGAGGTAAGGGCACATCTCTTCTAGGAAACGGAGAGCTCATGTGACCCCAACCATTTAGCAAGCACAGTCATCCCATGAGGAGTCACCCGGAGGGACACAGGAAAATCTGGACCACCTTCTAAACTCAAAATATGTGTTCTCAAAACTATTGTTTTGGGGGGCACCAATGTAATCTGCTAATGTTTGTATCCTAATGTTATGCAGCTGGATATAAAGGATTAACATTTTTAGGGCCCGGCATGGTGGCTCACACCTGTAATCCCAGCACTTTGGGAGGCCAAGGTGGGCAAATCACTTGAGGTCAGGAGTTTCAGACCAGCCTGGCCAACATGGTGAAAACTCATTTCTACTAAAAATACCAAAATTAGCGGGGCATGGTGGCACGTGCCTGTAATCCCAGCTACTGGGGAAGCAGAGGAAGGAGAATCACTTGAATCTGGGAGGCGGAGGTTGCAGTGAGCCGAGGTTGTGCCACTGCACACCAGCCTGGGCAACAGAGTGAGACTGTCTCAAAGAAAAAAAAAATGGCAGTTTTAGTAATGTAGCTATGTTTTATTTTTTATCTCATCCTTAATTGTTTCTTGGAATAGTTCTTTTCCCAAATGAAAAAGAGAGAGAGAATATATTTTGGAGAGGGGAGGATCATGGATCTGAACAATGAAATTCTCCCAAGGCTTTGCTTCTCACTAATCCTGACGCTCTGAAGATGAGCTGCAACACTTGGATTTTAATTCAGTCCATTAATAAATGAATTATGCAATTAGTTGATATACAATTAACTGGATTCACAACGCATGTAGAGCTAACTGGGTCAGTCTGCATCTGTATGACTGTAATGTGCCTAAATGAATTTGCCATCAAAGGACAGGCAGTGGAATGGGGAGTCAAATTTGTCTCCGGCAGAGAATCATGCCTGCCAGCTGCCGAAAGTTCTGCAGATAAAGCCTTGGTCTGAGTTGGCAGGAGAAACAAAAGCAGCACAATGCAGGACCCCAAGTGGCGCTCTCTCCATTATAGAAGCATTGTTCTCCCCAGATGAGCTTGGACAGAGATCAATACATCCCGAATCCTTCTGGGCAGAAAGCATGAGCAATTAGATTTGGATTGGGATCTATCAATCAATCACTCGCCAAAAGTGGTTCTGGCGGCACAAAATGAAAATCTCTTAGTGCAACATAGCCCTTCCCTAGGACCCGCAATTTTCACTGACCCAGATGCAAAGTCAATCAAAATACTCAATCCTGTGGTATCTAATTTCAGCTGGAAAATGTAAGCCAATAAAACATTCAGTTGTGGTTTGTGGGTGTGACCAATCAATCCATGTCTAGGAATTTTCTTATAGTCAAGACTTTGGTGATCAAGTTAAGGCTGATATCAGAAGCTCACTGATATCTGGGGTCAAGGCTGGTGTGTGTGTGTGTGTGTGTGTGTGTGTGTGTGTGTGTGTGTCCCACAGGAAGAGAGGGAATCTTATGGGAATTTTTTTATACAATGTACTTAATTTTGGTTTTGAATTCCTCAAAATGTTTTTGAGATTCCCAAGACTTTCTGCATCAGAATCTGTACTTTAACAAGATGTCCACCTGATTCACATGTATCTTCTGTGAGGGAAGTATGGCTGTAAAGCACTCCATATTCATAGGAATAATCACCGTAATCACATAAGGCACTGAGGGCTCTTCATGTTTGAGCAAGTTCTCTGATATGATAACTCATAACTGATCTAATGATACGGACACTGCCATTCTTAGCACCATCACTAGACAGAGAAACCCTGAATATGAGATCTGGTCTGGGCTTCACCACCAATTTGCTACATAAATTTCCCCACCTCTAACAGTTTGTTTTCTTTTTTATACAACGAGAAGGTTAAGCCAGAGTGCTAGTCCCCAACCTGCACTACCTCCATCTATGAATACAGTCATGAGGGAAGGCAGGGTAACATGGTAGTGATGAGGATGGCATTGAAATTCAATGGTCCTTGGGTCAGGTTTGGGGTCTGTCACTTAATAAATGTGTGGCATTAAGGCATTTACTTAATCTTTCTCCATTTCAACTGTAAATTGCACACATTTTAAGTGCTCAGTTGCATGAATTTTGGTGCATGTAAATTCCATGTAACCCAAACCTAATCAAAACACAGATCATTTCCATCAGCCAACCACTCACTCCTCACCACCATGCTATCCTAGCCTACCAACAGCATGCCATCGTGGTGGACATGGTGGAGAGGGTGATGGAAATACTCTACTATCTTGATTGGGGGGTATTCATATGAAAACACATTTCTCAAAATTTGTAGACTGTGAACTGTAGTTCTATAACTGCCCCTTTATCATACGTAAATTGTGCCTCAGTAAAGTTGATCTTAAAAGAAAAAAAAAAAAAAAAACACTTTGAGGTAGAGAAGTTCTTTAGCTCTCACTCCAAGAGCTAAAGTGGATTCCCTATTGTAATTCCTAGAGCACAAACCCAAATTGTAGAGGGACACGAAGAGGTGAATTGAAGCGTTAGAGGATAGGATGGGTATTTGTGAAAAAGTCATTAGATCTATCTATCTTTGTGGTTGACCCTGGCCAGTGCTTCATGAGTCATTATTATTTTTTTAGAGGGGGAGAAGGTACAACGTCTCCCATAACCCGCGAGTGAAGGTTGCCCTGACTCCCCGTGTGGTGAGCCCTCCTGGGGCAGAGGCATCAGAAGTCTCCAGGCAAAGGTAGAAAGCTCAGCCTCCCTTGCAGACCTGTGTGCCATCCTACAGGCCCCTCAGAGGGGAAATGAAATGAGAGAGACCTCTTCAGCACACTCTCTCAGTGCTCAGAGGACTCACAAACACAAAAGCGCACACAGAAAAACAGTTACAGATTTAACCCCAAGGGCCAGATGTATAGAAGTGAGCAAATTGCTAAAATGAGTTGAAACACAGCCTCAAGACTTCTTACCTCAAGCTGTTAGTCTCTGACCTGGGTTTATGGTCAGATCCAATTAGCAGGTGCTACGTTAAAATTATAGAGCTACAAGGGCACCTTAGAGATCATCTAGTCCAGGGACTTCAGATTATTTTTAGCCATCAGATATTTTTTTCAAACCAAATCTTATGCAGAGATGTAAATCAGTAAGAGATAAACACATAAGTAATCCACTGGAAGCAGAAGCGGGGATTCCAGTGTCCCACCTACCACCATTCCACCATGTTCTCTGAAGAATACAGCTCAACAAGCATAAAATCTGATTCCATGCCCTCTTTCGACCGATTAGGAAACTGAGGCTCTGAGAGGTCATAGCTCTCGAGTTAGGCAGTGACAGAGGCAGATCTAGAGAACTCCAGACAACCAGTAAAAAAAAAAAAAAAAAAAACTTTTTCTGTTACACTAAGCTGCCTCAACTAACAGCACAGAAACCCATTACTCTGGGCCAAATGATTTGTTCCATTCTTAGTCACTCCATGGAGAATCCCGAGAACTCCATGCAGAAGTCAGGCAGCTCAGATTTGCTTAGCAACCATGAGCCATCATTCACTAAGCATTTCTTCCCAGAGTCAGCACCCTAATTTAGAGAATCTTATACCGCTTAGACTGGAAAGGAAAAGTGTATTGGCATCTCAAGAGGAAAGGGGGCCTGGAAGAGGAAAGTGGGGAGAACAGGAGTGCTCCATGATGGAAAATGTATGTGGTCCCACTGTGGGGAGTGAGGGGTAGAATTCAGAGACAGAATGAGACCCAGCTCTGCCTGGCATCCCAGAATCACCCACAGGACTGTCTCAGCCTCCCACACTCTATCTCCCTTACACCTAATATCCAAGCAAACCACAAACATCTAGAAGCAGGGCCACCAAGGTTGGTGAAAGCCACGATTACACCTTCTTCATATCCTGAAGAGAGCCTCAACAGGCTATTCCAAGAGCGAGCTCTCAGGTCAGAACAGAGCTGAGACACAAGGTGCCTCCAGCTGGTGCCTGCTATGGTAGCCCAGTCCAACTGGGAAGAGTAGTGATTCCATTACTTAAAACCCAGGGGCCTCACATCACCCAGGGGCCACTAGCCCTCTCTGATTTCCTTTTTCAGCCACACTGGAGGGCAGGAAGTAGATTGCTATTCCTTCAGAGTTGGCCTAACAGCTCCGTGTGAAAGCTTCTGCCTCATTTCCTGTCATTCCTTACTCTTTACTGAATTTTAAGATACGTCGCAGGTACTCTGAAAGAAGGAAGAGATCA